>NW_024609882.1:95001911-95414120 GCF_016920785.2 Ixodes scapularis
CGACGCCCATTCAGAATCGTCAACAAAACGCACAGAATGCTACAGGAGTACGCGCTACTCACATGGTAATTTGTTTTCGTCCAAAAACTTAACATGCTCGATTCGCGTTTTTTTTTTTTTTTTTTTTGGAGCCCTGGCCTTGCGCTTAGATCTCGCCAAGCTACAAGTCTTGCGTTCAGTCCAACGCGGTGCAGGGGCACCGGATAGTCTTGATTAAAATTTGTCCTCCATTGCATTAGAACTCTCGCCAACAAGGGACTTTGCTATACACAAAATCTACATCATACAACTCCTTTCTTTTGATCGTCTAATTCCACCTTCTTCTAGGCTGTCTCAAAACTCATCGGAGCTCTTCCCTGTATACTGATGAAGCTCTTCACCGTTTAGTGAAAAGCGAATGCCCACGTCACTCATTCTAACACAAGCCGCGTTGTGTTAATGTGGGCGGCAGAAGTATCACGAAACACGAAGGGAAGAAATAGACAAAGCTGTCTCCAGCGTCTTCATTATATGTCCCCTTTATGTAGTGGCAAAATCATCTTTCCCAATTTACAACTATAAACCGATTAGCTCGGCTACAACCCGCAACGGGGAAGCAATTAATACTTCCTTTGAGGGACTCCGGGGATGGGACTATGTAAAAGATTTGTGCACCTTTTCTTCTTCTTTATTGATACTGTCAATCTCTTTTGAGATCGTAACAGGAGTGGTACATTGAAATACTTTCAAGCAGGATGAACTTGCTGCGACAACAGAAAACAAAAATCTGAATATGTGGTAGCATTAGCAACGTCAGGTGGTAGGCTGTTCCAATCGATGACTGTACGAGGAAAGAAGGAGAATTTAAATGTATCGTTTTTTGATATTTATATGGCTTTATTGTTTTGCTATCTGTATATCTGGTAGACATGGGGTAAGAAAAGCTATATATTTATCTTTCTTTATTTCAAGCTCGTCATTTGCAATAAGGTAAAGAAATTTAAGGCGGTTTATTCTCCTTCTTTCCTGTATAGTATCCATGCCTGCGTCATTACAGAGTTTTGTTGGAGATACTTATGAGGAGTACATTTTATACAGAAAGCGCACCGCTAGTCTTTGAATTCACTCAAGTTCTAAAATACAAGATAAGATATGTGGATCCCAAATAACGCTTCTATATTCCAGCACTGGCCGAACAAGTGTTTTATACAGTAATAGTTTTGTATCACAGTAGGCCTGCCTCATATACCTACGCAAGAAACCCAGCTTACGCATTGCTTTACTAGCGATTCGATTGATATAAACATTCCATTTAAGATGAGACGTTATTGTCAACCCCAGATAATTATATGAGCTTACTGTATGGAGGCTACGTTTCCTAATCGAATAACTAAAAAGTGATAGGCTCCTTGTTTCGAGCAATTGACGCACATACAGTCTTTGATAAATTTAGTGACATTTTTCAGACGTCACACCATATAGACAGTTTTTCTAACAAGGAGTTTAGTACTTCACAGTCCGCGGAACTTTTGATTTCTCTAAAAATAACACAATCATCCGGAAACAGTCGGATCTTTACTGGAATTCTAGAAACAATATAATTCACGAATATTAAAAACAACAAAGGCCCGAGGATCGATCCCTGTGGGACGCCAGAGGTTACCTGTGTGGTACCGGAGCACGCGGTGTCAAGAAACTGCTGCCTCAGAGATAAGTAAATTTCAAGCCACTTAAAGATATCAGGATTTTCTAATACTGGTGACAGCTTTATCAGTAACTTTTCGTGCGATACGCAATCGAACGCTTTCGAAAACTCTAAGTCAATCACATCAGTTTGCCCCCCTACATTAGTTACAGATGCAAATTCATGCACAGTTTTTGTCAATTGGGTAATGGTAGATACTTTTTGGCGAAAACCATGCTGAAAACTAGTAAAAAAATAGTTTGTTCAAGGTATGTAGATATGCGTTTAAACACCACATGCTCCAACACCTTACTGCACGTACTAAGCAGAGAAATAGCCCTATAATTGGAAACCGATCTTGAGTCACCAGACTTTACAATTGGAATAACGTTTGCGAATTTCCATTTGGAGGGTACCGCGTGCAAGATGTTTCCGATAACTGATGTAAGCGTGCTTCGGTCTCTTTATCATCTCTCATACATATTCTCTCTTTCTCGAGAGGGGGCGAGGAGTGTTTGACTCAGCATGCGGATGCGCTTGGGTGCATTAGGGGAGGGTTGTATAAATCAGAGTTCACAGTATCTCCATCACTATTTAACGTAAATATGGCGAACGTTCTTCGCATTGTGAGTTCGTGTGATGTTTAACGATTGCGGAAGAAAACCTAGCAATTTAGCGTAATAACCAATAAACAGCGCCTGTTGTTCATTGTTTCAAAAACCCTTCTCTTGTGCCGCAGGTCTACCTGTGATCAAGGAGGGGAGTTTGGTTGTCCAAGAGGCTTGGGCCGAACGGCATGCCGAATGACGCAGCATTTTCGACAAGAGCGATGAGCTTGATGGAACGCGTGGTGCCTCAGTGCATGAACCTCGATTAACCGGAAGCTCAGTTCAATGACTACTTCAGCCACGAGGCCTACGGACTCCAACCCAAGAATCGCGTCAACAGCCAGCGTATTAGCATGAGCGACGTGTTGCCATCCTTGATCTTGAGTGGCATCGTCATCCTCAAGAGGAACGTGGTCGAGTTTGCAGAGGACGGCGTCCTCTTCGAGAATGACGAGGAGGTAAGGTCCAACCTGACACGGATGCGCATTGAACGTTTCCGCTGAACAGCATCAAAGTAGAGGCAGCCTTGTAAAGGCGGGCTTTTGAAGAATGGTGTCAATATTTTTGATTATTTGATTCTGATGAAGGAAAGTAGGTCATGATTTGTCCGGGAGAGTATGTGGGGGGCAAACAGACATTTGTCGGGTCAAATTAAGTCCGTCTCTTGCAGTGGGCAGATGGGGTCAAGAGAAAAAGTATACAAGAGTAATATAAAAGCGCGCTGTTTCTGGTCTGACTAAATACATTTACATAGTGGTAAGATCTTTTGTGGTGATTGTACTAAAAAAGATATGAAATAATCTTTTAAAATTATTCTTCTTAGTGCTGCATTCTTGGATACTATGCAGATTGGGAACACAAAGGTTCTTGCATTGTATTATTTAGATAAAATGGTTTAATCAAGGTTTTGATAAACTGTCCTTTAATAAAACAAGAAATGTAAATCAGTCAGACAAATGACCGTCTACGTAAATCATTTTAATTAACACTCAGTAGATGCAAGTGCCGTGAGTGTAGTGGGTTGAGCTCTTTAAGACATTTATGAACACACGTGCGCAGGTGACAAAGTTAGATGCCGTCATTCTGGCCACGGGTTACAAGATCAAGTTCCCCATGCTCTCCAAGGACGTAATGCCGGTTGTGGACAAGCAGGCACAACTTTACAAGCACGTCTTCCCGCCAGGTTTGGAGCACCCGACCCTGGCCATCATTGGGCTCGTGAAGGGCGATGGATCTCCACTCCCCCTTATTGAATTGCAGGTACGTGCCTCTTGACTAACATGTTAGCCATTTTCAGATATATGCGAAGCGTTTTCGCATCTTTCTTTTTTTAAAGCAAAGAAGAGGGAGGATAGCTAAGATAATGAGTACTGCAGATTTTTTTTCTAAAGCCGTTAAATCATAACGCACATTATTACTGTTTTAAACTCACTTTTTCCCTTAGAGACTTAATATAATTAATTGCGCTACCAGTACCGCTGTACTATCTAAATCACTTAGCGAATCTTTGAAGTGCATCGAAGCGAATCGCTCGTTTTACTTGTCCCTTGTCACTCTTGAAGCATTGTAGAGGTATGTACCTACAAGGTTCAGGACGTTCGTGTCGGTGTGGGAAGCAAGAGACACATCATTGAGGCGTTTGAACGGCCTCTTGAGTATTCGCGCGTTGTCAAGCTCTTCATAATTTTGACATTCAGAGACTAGTTGAGCCACGGTCGGCGGATAGCTGGGGGCTACGATGGAAAATAGTTCTTGTGAAAGCACTTTGAATAGGTGGCGGATTTTGTCATCTTCGCTATCTCGGGGTCAACACGGCTACACATTGCTACATTAGGCAATGCAAAACGTTACGCTTGCATTGCTTGATGTCACAACTCAAACTGTTTTTTTTTAGTTTAACATATGTTTCGGTATCGTCATTCGTTGAGCTGCCTCCGTAAACTGCGGTGATTGGCTCTCCGAGTGTTGTACGGGAAAGTAGACGCACGGGACTCTTTTAGAGTGATGAAAGCCGCAGGGCAGTTTCTAGGACTGTGTGCTAATTATAGATGCTTTGTGAAGTAATCCTCCCAAATCGCCGAAGCGCTCATTTGACACACGCTGGAGGATGTTTCGTTTACGCGGACGGAAGAGCAGCTGAATCCTTTCCAAGTGCTTCGAGTCGCCTACAGTCGTCACCAGTTCTTGCTCGTTACGATGAACTAGCTGAGACTGGAATCTACACTGATGCTTGGAACGTTCGTTTCCGAACCGTTTTAGGCCAGTGGAAAGACGGTGCCAAACAAGTAATCGCAAACATTGTCCAGGAGAAAGAACTGAGAAAAATAACTGTCTCGCAATTGTGTGGGCCATTATCAGGTTTCGCCTTTACCTCTACGGAAAGCCTTTCAAGGCAGTCAGTGATCAGCATTCACTATGCTGGCTAGCCAGTCTGAAAGGCTCTTCCAGCCGTCTTGCGCGTTGGAGCCTGATACTTCAAGAATTATTCTTCTGTTTGCCTTGCTTCAGAATACAGTGGAACGGACGACACTTTCCTCATTGTCGTGAATACCACGTGTATGACCCTTCAGTAAAGAACAGACCCTGAAACGCGTGCCGTTGTTGAACACCAGGAAGGCCAAGACCCGCCTATGCTAACCGCGTCTTCTAGAGGTCTGACGTCCTTCTGCTTACAAAACGGTGTTTTGTACAATAAAAGTTTCATAATATTGCGGCTTCAAAGATGATGGATGATTTCATCTCAAACCGTGGAAGAAAAAAATATGGGTCTTCAAAAATTTTGGAAAAATATATGTTGGTGGAAAATGTGTAACTTAAATAAAAATGCAGATTTGAACTAGAAGAATATTCGTATTCTTGAGTATTGGGCTTCGAAAGGGCAGAAGGTTGGTCTTGTGACTTAAGTTTTCAGTAGTGATATATTTTGGAAATTTGAAAAGTTTGGATTTAGTTTTTCACGATAATAAAATTTTACTGCTCAGTATTTTATATAGAAAGGCTAAGGTTTATGCGGTGGTTTTAAAAGCGCAAATGACTAAGGAGAGAAGGAGGGGGCAGGACAGAGCGAACAAATTAGTCGTTAGTTGTTTATACAGCAGGAGTTTAGTCTGCCAGAACATGGCGACATTGTTAACCACTGTAGATGAGCAATTTAGCCAGTGCGGTACAACCGCTAGCCTGGGGTCTTTAACGTGCACCACGCAGTAGTGATCCACGACAGCACGCCGGTACGATGCTCATCCGGATCGAAACGGGCAGGGGTGGGGCTCGAACCCAGGATCCCTGGGTTCTGGAGCGCGAGCTTTCGCTCCACGCGCGTCGAGCTGGGTGTGCGCTTTAGCCCACTCGGCCACCGATCCTTTTTTTTTCTTTATTGCAAGATTTTGACAGTGAACAAAGATCCACAATGCACGATAAATTTCACTTGAACATGTGCAATATTATATTGACGACGTTAGTGAAGGCGACGATAGAACGTCGCCTGTAAGGTTTGGAGAGGCGGTGAGAATTGTTAAAATTCTCTCATCACCGACAGCTTCAAAAATGCAGGCAACCACTCCAGTTCCAGACATACTTTCTCGTAGACAGCTGCTATCAAGTTTATATTTTCAATGAAATAATACCGTACTGGACGGGCATCCAGATCCGCGTGACGAACTGCCATCCTACATCTCCAAATAGCGTGCAGGCCCAGTAAAAATACCAGGTCATATGGGAAAGGCGTCCCATCCACAGACAAAAAGCGTATTCCCCGAGCCGTGAGCGGTAGGTCTTTTTTAAGAGTGCGTTGGAGCACGTCCCAGAACAGGATAGCATCCCAGCAGTCCAGGAACACGTGCTCCACGGTCTCCGGTTTCTTGCACAAAATACAGTCCTCTCTCCATGGTACAAACATGCCCTTTTTTGCTAACCATGCCTTTACTGGAAGCGTGTTGGTATGTAGTTTAAAATAAAAGGTTTTCACAGATCCGGGAACCAGCATTCTTTTCACGCGGGAAAGCACATCACGGTCAGTATTGTCGAAGAACAAAGAGCGATACAATGGGACGGGAAACAGGCATTCAACAAGATCTCGCTTCAGACGCTTTCGTGTGACAGAGTTTAAGTACTCTCTTGAAAATCGCACACTAAGAAATTGGTACGCACAAACAACCTCTCTAAGAAAGCCCGTTACTTGGCCTTCACATGTGTCACACGTCGAAACAATGAACTCGGGTAACTCTCTGAACAACCGTACTTGAATGACAGTTCTCAGAAACGGGTCAGCCTGGTCTCGCAAAAAGAAAAACCTCGATACCAGCTGTCGTATGAACAAATGCGACAAACTAAGCCCACCCGACTTCACGCGGCGAAAAAGGTTATCTCGTCTAGTCCTTTCCCAGGTAGACTTCCATATGTACACGGCCATCACCCGGTGCATGCGTTGCAAATGCACACGAGAGCAGTGCAGAACCTGTAACAGGTACCAAATCTTTGCAACAAAAAATAAATTACACACTGTTGCCCGTGCGAAGATAGAAAATTCCTTGCCACCCCACTTCGCGGCTTTAAGACTCATCTCCTCTGTTTTGTTACGCCAGAGCTCGTTGCTTTCACGGTAATTGTTCAAAGGCACTCCCAAGTATACATCGGGCTCTGTAGACCACTGAATAGATTCAAACACACGCGGAGTCACGTCCCAGTGGCCGTGCCAGATCCCCAAGCATTTCGCCCAGTTCACAGCACACGCTGTCTGGGCGCAATATGATATCGTGAGTTGAACAGCCGCTGAGACGCTTTCTCTATCACTACAAAAATCGCAACATCATCTGCGTACGCTAATATTTTAACATCACATGCATTTAAAGAAAAACCACGTATGTTCCCACTCTTCATGACACTTAGGCAGTAGGGCTCAAGAAATATGGCGAACAACAACGGCGAAAGTGGGCACCCTTGCCGAACAGAGGATAACACAGAAATGCGTTTAGTTACTTGTTTGTTAATTACAAGACTAGTCGTGCAGTTACTATAGGCCATCTTTACTCCATCAAAAATAATTTTACCCACGCCAACATGGTTTAGAATGCAAAAAAGAACATCATGGGACACGCTATCAAAAGCTTTTTCAAGATCGACTTGCAACAGAGAAACTTTCCGGAAATTAGCATCACATAGTTCCAACACACTGCGCGCAACATGAATGTTGCTCATAATCGTACGTCCCTTGATACCGCACGTTTGATGTTCTCCCACCACATCTCCAATCACCGATTGCATTCGTCTCGCAAGGATTTTCATTAGAATCTTATAGTCCGTATTGGCTTGTGTAATGGGCCGGTAATTGGCTACATTACGAAGTTTATTAGTATCTTCACTTTTGGGGATAAGGACTGTGTGGGTAAATAAAAAGGAAGGGGGAAAAACTTGGTTTTCATAACATTCGCGATACACTTGTAACAAAATACAAGCTAAATCTTTTTTATACTTTTTATAAAAGACAGCACCCAAACCATCAGGGCCCGGTGATTTTCCGCTTTGCAAATCATCAATGGCTATTTCTACTTCGGACACACCTATCGGCTGTTCTAACCATTCTCTTATTTCACTACCTATCTTTGGCAGAAGGGGCAAAATATTTTCTGTGAAGCCTTCTTCTTTTGGGGCTTTGTGACTCAGTAAGTTTTCGTAGAATTCAAGAAAGGCTCCCTCAATTATGCTAGAGTCACGCGTCGTGGTACCCTGATAATCAATTTCAGTTATTTCATTGGTGCGTGCGTATCTCTTTTCTGTGGCTAACGCTCGTTTTGTTGGTGCTTCACCCGCGAGAAACTTTTCTGCCCGGGCACGTATTATCGCACCTCTGTAGTGCTCAGTATCTATGAGCTGTAGCTTGCTTTTTATTTTATTAATGTCATCTATAAATAACCCGGGGGATTTACACTCGTCTAGAACAAGCTCCTTTAAGGTTGAGCGCAGCTGCTTTTCCTCTTTCTCTTTTTCGTACTTTAGAATGGTTGATCTTTCTATGGCGTCCATTTTAACTACTCGTTTAAATTCTTCCCATTCTCCGGTCATCTCGCTCCCGCAGATGTTCCTAAAATTTTCAATCCTTGCATTTATCTTGTCGTTAAACACCTCGTCGTCAAGGAGCTTGTAATTCATTTTCCAGTTGTGCCAATCAAATCGGTGTCGTTCTTTTCTTTTTGATCCTAACCCGAAAGTCACAAGGCAGTGGTCACTAAAGCACACCTGCTCGACACTATAGTGTCCACACAGCGGAACTAGCTCAACTGACACGTATGCTCTGTCTAGCCGTGCGTGGCTACTTCCTTGGAAATGTGTAAACTGCACGCCCTTCGTGCCCTTTTCGCAATGTGCCACGTCCTCCAAGTAATGCTCATTTACCAGTTCATTCCAGACATCGCCACTGCTATCCCTCCAGCGACTATGAGGGGTCCTGTCTTCTGGAGCACATGTACTGTTAAAATCCCCCACCACCACAAGCAGTCGTTCGCACTTTAAATATTCCGCTATACTTTCAAAAAAAAAATTGGCATCGTTCTGTCTCTACAGTCGATGCGTAGATACAGATTATACGAAAGTTTTGATCTGAAAAGCAAATATCAATATACACGACTCTCCCATCTTCACGCGAAGCAACATTCTCAACAATAATACCTAAAGCATTTTTCAAAAAGGTGCATACACCTCCCGACCTCCCTACCGCATGGCTTACGCATACATCGTATCGCGACTCAAATTGGCGCACCATCTGCTCGGTCTGCTCCTCGCTCTCAATCTTGGTTTCCTGGACCGCTATCACGTCGAGGTCGTTTTCCAAGAACAACCTTCTGAGCTGGCACTGCCTTCGCCTTGCAGACAGTCCTCTTACGTTCAGGGTAGCTATACGCAGTGCGACCTCGAGCTGTTTCATTGCTTTAAAAACTTAGGAGCTTAGGACCTTGCGCCAGCTATCAGACACTTGCCAATCAGGGGGGTAGCGGGGAACCAGCTTACTGTGACAGCCGGTCTTCACGAGCCCTCGACGGCGAGCGGCTGCGTGTCGTATAGCGTCCTTTTTTCCCGGCGAGCTTCCACTGATATTCCAGGCGTCGCAGTACCTGCTCGCTGGCAGCAGCACTGCGTGCACCCAAATCCTCTAGTCGCCGCTTCGAAGTGATCGCGTCCAGGGACATTTCCTCGCTGGGGCTGTTCTCCGGAGCCACTTCCTTTTCCTTACACGTAGCCATATTCTCCGCTGCTTCCTCTACTGTAGCTGCATCCGAACCGGCTGAGTGCTCGAAATCCCCGTGGCGTCCTGGAGCTTCGCGGTCGGCATCTCGGCTGGCGCTGTGACCACAAAAGGCTCCTTTTCTCCATCAGGTTTCCCTTCGTACTCCTTGCTAGCGGTTACTGTTGCCTTTGAAGTCGCCGACGCTACAGACGCTTGCATTTGAGGGCGCCGCCGCCTGTTCCGCCTTTTGTTCGTCCATCACAAGCTCGTTCGTGTCTTCCTCGGCCTGGCGTCCTCCTGCGACACGAGCGTAGGATCGAACGCAGACTTGGCGTTCGTGACCATATCCACGGCACTCACTACAGCGAGGCGCCCTACAATCACGGCGAATGTGTCCAGACCGTTTGCACCGCAGGCACATTGGTGCACGTCCTGGAACAACCACAAGTACAGGGCCGCCGGTGAACCGAAGCTGGTGAGGCAGGCTTTCCAGCGTCATGCCTTCCTTCAGTGACAGCCGCGCCACCCGGGTCGACGACTCGACGCCGTCAAACCCGTCGATGTGCCATTTTTCTCGGGTTATCTCTCTCACCACGCCAAACTCCTCCAGTGCCCTTTTCAGGGCTTCGTTGGGCACGTCGAAAGGCACCCAGTGAAGCTTGAGTCGGACCTCTCGTCGATCTGGGTCCATCGGCACACACCAACCTCCTTTCACCTTGAACTTGCCAGACATCATCAGTTTCTCCTTGGCAGCAGTCGACTTGAGGCGGACAATCCAAACGTTTCCCATCTGGAACACCCCCATACCGGTCACGTCGCTCAGGACGCCAAGTTGCCGCAAAGGTTCCCTGAAATCTTCAATGCGGTACGGCCGCACTCCGATGTCAGCGTGCAGAAATGCCGTGCATTTCGAAAAGTCATTCGCCGGTAGCGTCGGCAGAATAAACCGATAGTCAGCAGGAAGATCCAAAGCCCTATCACCGCGTCTAAGCAGGGACGCTTGCTCAGCTCCAACGGAGCTCATGATTCCGCGTGCGCTTTCGACGACGTTCGAAATTGGAATCGGCCACCGATCCCCCTCAGGACAGAGCGCTTACTTACAACTGTCAAATTTAATAGAGCATCTAGAGAACGACAAGGTAGAAGTAAAAAAGAAGAAAAAAAAATTAAAGTCACTGCGGCTACAAAGCACATATTTCGTTTTAGAAATCGAAACAAAAATATTTTAACTTCAACTAAATGCAAAGTACTTGTCGCGTAAAAAAAAAACACTGTCTGTACAACAAAAATAAAAAAAGAAAGTTTCAATAGAAGAAAAAAAGAAGAAAAAAAAACATTACGCAGAGCAACCGGCCGAAAAGTCTTCAGGTAAAACACCGCTAGAACTGAGGTTCTTTTTTGTGTTTCAAGTCTTTATGGGAAACACCGAAGGAACTGAAGTTCTTTCTGTGTTAGGGTCACTGATGGCGCGCTTATACACTTGTCGCCACTGGTGAGGATGACTTGAGCCTCGTACAGCTCTCGAATGGTTTTGTCACGGAACCGCTTCAGAACTTTGGTGTTGTTGAATGTTGGTGAGCATTTACAGTCTCTGACATGCACCGCAAGATATCCCGATGGTGCTGATTTCAACGTTTGGGCATGTTCTCTTAATCTCGCATTTATACATCGCCCCGACTGACCTACACACACTTTGCCGCAAGTAAATGGTATTTGATATACCCCTCCACTTTGACATTCTACATACTTGAGTCGATGTTTTACACTGCACTCTTGCTGTTGATGCTGTTTGCAATTGATCTTAGGGCAGAGCCTTTTTAGCCTGTCCGAAGCTGAAAGCACGACTTGGACCTGGAACTTCGCGGCTGTTCTCTTGAAGTTGTGGGACAAGTGCTGTATATATGGCAGAACAGTCGGTCGATGTTTCTTGTGTTTTTCAGTGTCGTGTTTTTTATTGGAGGTCACCAAGGATTCGGCGACTTCATATATTATCGAACTCGGATATCCCGACGCTTTCAGTCTTTGTACTTGAGCATCGAAGCTTTCCCCCGCTGAGTGTACGCAAGATTTTTTAAGAGCTGTATTCAGGCAATTTTTTGCAATTACTTTTTTAATAATTTTTGAATGAGCCGAATCATACTTAAAAGACCTAAAAAAAGGTCTTTTGCAGTATGATTCGGCTAATTGCAGAATTATTAAAAGAGAAATTTCAAAAAATTGCCTGAATACAGCTCTTCAAAAATATTGCGTACAATCAGCCGGGGAAAGCTTCGATGCTCAAGTACAAAGACTGAAAGCGTCGGGATATCCGAGTTCGATAATATATGAAGTCACCGAATCCTTGATGACCTCAAATAAAAAAACACGACACTGAAAAACACAAGAAACACCGACCGACTCTTCTGCCATATATACACCGCTTGTCCCACAACTTTTTTCAATTCAATTCATGCTTTATTTTCCAGATATACACTGGAGGGACCTCCAGACAAAAAGCTGCTATGTAAGCAGCTTGACGGGGTCTGGGGTCCTGTAACAAATGACAGCAGCAACTTCGCGAAAACATCCTATGTACATTCTGTAAAGTATATAATATCACAAATTAATACATTTCTCACGCCACAACGTCAAACCAACATGTAAAAGAAAAAAAACTTTTCTTATGGTTTTAAGCAAAGTATCTGCGAAGTTAATTTTTAGGAAGAGTGAAAACATTGGTACTATGAAGATGCCATTTATATAGGAATGTTGAAATGTTGCAGTGAAGAGATTCAAGATTGTAGTTTGTGCGATTTCGAGGAACCAACCATTTCTCTGGAAAACGCGTATTGATTTTGCTTTCATATAAAGTTAGTTCGAAAGTGCAACATAAAAAAATTCACAAACGTAGAAAATGAGAAGCGGATTGAATGAAGGAGGCGGAACTCATTGAAATGTTCTACACGAATCACTTTGTATTTATGAAATAGGAATTCAGTATGGTAGTTATACGGAGCATCCGCAATAAAACGGAATATCTTTTTTGAAGTAATAGAATGCTATTTAAGTTTGTCTTTGCAGTTGTTCCCCATAACAACTGACAATAATTCAAATGGGAACTGAATAAGGCGTACTATAATTTTAGCTTAATGTTTACCGGCAAAAAACTACGGCACCTAGCGACTGCCCCCACTACTTGAGAAAGTTTTTTCGTTAAATATTCAATGTGGTAATTCCATATCATATGTTCAGAGAAGTACACGCCAAGAGTTTTGTATTGATGTACTATTTCAATTGACGCGTTTCCAATCACTAGGGGATTTGTAATATTTACTAATTTATTAACGGGTCTAAATAGAATGGCTTTTTACTTTAATGTGTTAATTTTTAATCCATTGACATCTGACCGAAAGAAAAATTTTTCTAATACGCAATTCGCCCTTCTTATAAGCTCCTCAACATCATTACCGGAAAAAAGAAGACTCGTATCATCTGCATAAATTATAAATTTAGCTTGATCAGTAATATTTACAACATCGTTTATATAAGCATTAAATAATAAAGGTCCCAGGATGCTGCCTTGTGGAACGCCACAAACAATGTTCGAGAACGGTGAGCGTTGGCCGTCAATAGACACACTTTGGTGGCGATGGTGAAGGTATGATTTAAGCAATTCGAATGATATGCCGCGAACCCCATATTTAAAAAGCTTTGAAAGTAGCGCTGTGTGATTGAGGCAATCAAAAGCGTCACTATAATCGATGAAAACAGCAAGTGTGAGCAGTCGTTTTTCAATATTTCCAAGTATAATTTCTTTCTGTAGTAACAATGCCGATTCAGGAGATTTACCTTTTTAAAAGCCAAATTGAAACTCTTTTTGTGTCGAATGTTTTACGAAAAAATGTTCTATACGTTTAAATATAATTTTTTCTAGCCCCTTAGAGAAAATAGGAAGAATAGAAATCGGTCTATAATTACTCAACATGTTTTTATCCCCTCCTTTAAAAATAACTGTGATTTTAGCTAGTTTCATATTTTCAGGAAACTTACCAGAAGTTAAAAACAAATTGAATATATATGTTAAGCATGGTGAGATTATATCTATAACAAATTTTATAGGTTTTATCTGTAAATCACCGATATCACAGCTCTTACTATTTGTTAGCCAAATAAAAGCATTAAATATTTCTGTTTCATCTGTAGGTTTAGAAACAAACTCTCATTAATTTCGTGAACAAACGATAGAGCACTGTCACTGTGCAGTCTGGGTGTTATATTTACGAAGTAGTAGTTAAAAAGTTTTGCAAAAGGGACTCCAGACACAGTTTGGCCATCTACAATTAAGTCACCTATTTGTTTTGAGATTGTCCCGCGGTTCAGAGCTTCATTAACTTTTTCCCACATAATATCAGGTCGCTGTTTGTCAACGTCATTAAACATTTCTTTGTAATACACATTTCGCTTTTCGCAATTCAGCGGTTAACGTATTTCGAAATTTCTTAAAGATGAAAAGTTTGTTTAAATCCCGTGACCTTAAAGACGCTTTATACAGACGGTCTTTTGTTTGCATCATTTTGATATGGACTGGGGTAACCCAAGGTTTTCTCATTTTCTTTGATACAGTAACTGTTACTTTCGGAAAGTGCAAATCGTAAAGTTCTTTAATGTTTGAATAAATTGATTGTATGCATTGTTTACATCTAGGAGAGAATAAACAATGTCCCAATCTTGGCTTATTACGGCATTACGAAATGCGAGAATATTAGAATTTTAAATGTTCTGAAAGTTTATTGTATTTTTATTTTTATTTACCTGTTTCTTGAAATGGTGATTATAAAATGACAGAAATATTGGATTGTGGTCACTGATGTCAAAACTTATTGTGCCAGCAACTTTAACGTCTGTATTAGCATTAGTGATAAAAAGGTCGATGGAATTAGAAGTAGATAGGGTTACTCTAGTCGGAGATGTGAAAGGTTATTGACTTGAAGAGAATAGCCGCGAAGTTTCAGGTCCAAGTCGTGCTTTCAGCTCCGGACAAGGTAAAAAGGCTCTGCCCTAAGATCAATTGCCAACAACTTCAACAGCAAGAGTGCAGTGTAAAACATCGACTCAAGTATGTAGAATGTCAAAGTGGAGGGGTACATCAACTACCATTTACTTGCGGAAAAGTGTATGTAGATCAGTGGAGGCGATATATTAATACGAGATTAAGAGAACATGCCCAAACGTTGAAATCAGCACCATCGGGACATCTTGCGGTGCATGTCAGAGACTGTAAATGCTCACCATCATTCAACAACACCAAAGTTCTGAAGCGGTTCCGTGACAAAAGCATTCGAGAGCTGTAGGAGGTTTAAGTCATCCTCACCAGTGGGGACAAGTGTATAAGCGCGCCATCAGTGACCCTAACACAGAAAGAACTTCAGTTCCTTCGGTGTTTCCCCTAAAGACTTGAAACACAAAAAGTACTTCAGTTCTAGCGGTGTTTTCCCTGAAGTCTTTTTAGCCGGTTGCTCTGCGTAATGTTTTTTCTTCTTTTTTTCTTGTATTCAATTTCTATTTTTAATTTTTTTTTCTTTTTGTTGTATAGATAGTTTTTTTTACGTGACAAGTACATTGCTTTTAGCTGAAGTTAAAATATTTTTGTTTCGATTTCTAAAACAAAATATGTGCTTTGTAGCAGCAGTGACTTTAATTTTATTTTATTTTTATTTTCTTCTTTTTCACTTTAACCTTGTCGTTCTCTAGATGCTCTATTAAATTTGACCGTTGTAAGTAAGCTCTCTGTCCTGTCCCCTCCTTCTCTTCTTAGTCCTTTGCGCTTTTAAAACCACCGTAAAGATGTTCAGCCAACTAGCCCCCCAATTAATTCCGAAGGCTAAAGTTCCCTAGATGTTTATTTTACTTAAATGTTATTTCATAAAATAATATTCTTGAATCTTGTACATCGGACAATAACTTGCCAAGTTTGAATCGAGCTAGCTTTCGATGTACAATTATTTAAGGTATCAGAAATATATTAAAGGAAAGATTTTATGTAAGCCTATTTAAAAGTATAATATTGTTAATTTACGTACTGTGTACATAAAAAAGGAACACTTCAAACATGATAACGAAAGCTAAAAGTATAAAATTTTACGTTATTCTCAGGAAATACGTATTTATTAATTCTTTCTGTTTTTTTTATAATAAGAGTTTCATCTGCTGTTATAAAGGTAAAAATATTTTTTCTCTCTTAGTGAGCAGTGTCTTTGAAAAGTATACATATTTTACAATCATTCCACGACGCCTACCACTGTGATTTTGTTTTTCACTAAAATATAAGGAATTTTTGTAGCATGATCATAGTTGTTGTTATTTGTTCTCGAATGCAAAACACACTTATGCAAAACTTACACATTGATAGTATTTATTTATATGGTAAGGGGCTCTTCCTCGCGGTCGGTTTGTTAACTTAGTGAACTACAGAAATTGAAAGTGTCTTAAATATTTAGGTGTTGTCATATGAGATTAACAAACATATATAGGAGATTTTAAAAGTTTCCCGTGAGTTAAAGGGGCAATGCCACGATTTTTCTACTTTGTGCAAATACCGCTTTGAACAAATCCCTGATGGTAATAGCCTGTAAAACAGCTGTTTGTTTTTCACCACATGCAATCGCAGCCTCAGAAACTAATTAAAGAAAAACGAGCAGCGTTTCCCCCAACTCGTGGCCAGAAAACGCAGCCACGTTATCTGGAACCGATTATATGGCGCCAATGTTGATGATAGCCACGCGCTGGGGTTGGCAAGGCACAGGGCATGCACTAAGTTCAAGACACTGTAACGTGTCGGATGTTGTCATTGCAGCGATTGGACACACGGCACTACCCGAATGCTTCTTGAGCTTTAGACTATTACAAGTCCATATCGAGCGCCCACGCAATGCTCGGGTCCAATCAATGAACCGCATTCAACGGTCGTCAGTGGGGATACTGCGGTTCCCCAGTTACGCCATCAAGTTTGGCGAAGAAGGTGAATGAAAACGCTTGCCTTTGGCCTTGGAATCGATCCGTTTCAAAAGCACGCCAGGCAACATTGCCGGTCGTCATTGCTTGGACACGAAGTGCGTGATTGGATCCCAGTCCTCACCGAACGCTGACGCAGTCCTTGTGTCCAATACGAGCCAAGTCGAGTGGACGCCGAATGGTGGCGTCCACTCGGCTGTGGGGTCCATCCATAAGAATGGCTGGAGTACGCGAGTAATCAATGGCGGACAGGCGTTGACGCGAATTTCTGAAAACGGTCTATTACACCTCGACAAAGGAGTGTCGTGGCCAGGGGCGTTGTGTGCGAGTATCCTTAAGTTCCTCTAGTGCCAGTAAGCTCGTGTAAAATGAAAAACATTCTAATTGAATATCGCTGCACCGCCCCTTTAAAAGAGCAAGTATGGGTAAAACATTTCAAAGCGACGGCCCTCCGAGCACGGAAATAAGCGTGCATGATTTTTTTTCTTTATTCGAAGAACTTCCTGTATAGGGTAGATAAGTTAAGCTCATTGAAACCTCCCAATCTCCGTCTTTACTATTGGCCCTTCTATGTTTGCGAAACGAAACGTACCTTCCTAATCTCGTAGAATGATATGATGTGAAACTATACGTTCTTACGGCATCGCGCCGCGCTTCGCTGAATGGTTTCGCTTTTCTGCAGTGGGCGCGCCTTTCCTCATTTAGTCTTTTACAGCGGACCTATTAAGAGTCAGTTTCCCCACTGTCGTGTCCGGTACCAAACAACCAAACAAATGTCTACACAACACTCTGGTTGCCGCCGTCGCTCAAAGATGGCGGCAACCTTTCCAGTTTTGGCAACCAGATAACTGCTTGCTGCCGTCGCTCATAAATGGTGACAACATTTCTTCGGAGGATGACAAGCGGGAACGGAATGAGCGGCGATGTGCCCAGCAGCGCGTATGATTCCGCAACCACCGCGAGGCCGCCATCGCCTAAAGTTCCGCTGTGTCGAGCCCTTCAGATTCCATTGCGAATGAAGAGCAGATCGCTCGACTGGAAAGCCGCCGCCGAGAACAGAAGCTATAGTTCCGCTGCTCTTTCTTTTTCACCAGAGTGAAAAGGCTGAAGGTTTTTTTATATGTTATTTTTCCTGTTGAGATATAAGTACTTTCAAGGTTCTCGTAAGCTGCATTGGGTACTTTTCTTCGACGGAAACTGGAAATGAAAGGTCAATCCGCGGGTTAAGTGGGACATGGATGTGCCGCCATCCTATTGAGCTCTATGGACGCAGCTGCGAGCCTCGACGGCGGCAGGAGCTAGCGACGCTGCGTCGGCGTCACAGCTGGATGTCGTGAGGGTGAATTGGTGAATGAATTGGCAATTACGCGCTTGGCTTTTTATCTATTACACTAGTCATCTCGTACATTCGGCCTACAGTGTTTGGCCACAGTTGACTAACTAAGGTCATTCTGGATTCCTTATCTTTCACACTCGGGGTAAGAATATGCACGAAACTTCTAGATAGAGGGGAAGCGTTTCGTTTCTGTCATGCCTGCGGTGGTATGCACCTTCCGAACACTTGAACTACCTACACACATCAAGGTTTGCTAACTGTGATGTAAACTTCGGCCTTTCATACCAAACCCATTCAGGTGTTTTAGGTGCAATCGGCACGCCCATTAAACCGCATCTTGTCGATGCTCAGAATGCTGTGCAAAGTGGTCCAGCGAGGACCACGGCGCGAAAGAGTGCTTGGTGGCCGCCATGCTCTTTCTCGAAGGCACCGGAGGGCGTCGTTGGACGAGCACGCATCCTGCTTGTCCGACGGTGCCCACTGGCGTCTGCGATAGTTTTGATGTAAGCACTGTTACATGACAATTTTAATAAACAAAACGTCCCCGCATGAATGTAGTGTTTGTACTTTTGGATGCTTAGAGCCTATAGATCGGGCTATGATAATAAATAGTCAATCGTAAATTTACAAAAAGGGGCTTAGTGCCTCCTTTCAGCTGGACGGAAGAGTGACCGTTCTACCATGAACGTGTAGGAATTTCAAAAATTGTAAATATAGGAATCACATAATAATGGTAGCGCTTATACAAGCGATTTTAGATGCTATAAATTTATTCAATCTCAATTGGGACATAACCCGGAGGATATCACTGCTACGTTTATTTTTGCCGCTAGTCTAAGTAGAGCAGCCCAGTTACATATTTAGAATGGCGTGAAAGTGCAATGACGTGGCACTTTGTTCGTCAAGGAAGATAATAAAATTAATTTACCGTAATATCCCGAGAGCTACTCCGCCTAAAATCGAAAGCAAATCGGTTGAAAATAAGGAGTGGGCCTACTTCTGGTGTGCGATCAAAAAAAGTAGAAAAAAATTCCAGTTTTAAATTTTGTGACACGCGTACCTTGTAATCGCAGGGTGGGGTGGATGAACTAAAGACGACTGTTCTTTCCAGTCAGCAATGTTCGCTTATCTCCCGCTGTGGCGAAGTGACACCATTTCTGCCGAGGTCATTATTGGCCAGGGCCGTGCAATTACCATGTGTGGGCTAGCTTTCGGTCTTTAAAGAAATAGCAAACCGGGTCAAATACAGGGGTGAGTTATCTTTCGGTGGTGGGCATCTCTTGGGATTTCACGGTAAACTTTGTTTTTTAGCGAAATTGGGAAGTTCTTGACAAGCTATGAAGCCACATGCAACTTGTTCAAACTTCAGCTCATAACGTTTCACTCGTAAGAATCACCATCTTTAATTTTCTCGAATGTTTATCGAACAGTTCACAGCTCTGAAGAACACAATTGCACGTGTCGCTTAACAAACCCTCTAATTTATTACTCCGCTTTTAATTGTCCGCAGGCCCGATGGGTGGCGCAGCTGCTCGCTGGCAAGTGCAAGCTCCCTCCCCATCCCGAAATGCACAAGGACATTGCAAGAGAAAGGGCTGCACTTTGGCGTCGTTTTGGAAACTCGTTAGATACCACCATATACGTGGATTGGATGGAGTACATGGACGATCTGGCGGACAAGATTGGCGCCAGTCCCAAGATGCTCAAGTACTTCTTCACCGACCACAAGCTGTTCCGTGCCCTACTTGGGCCCTGTGTACCCTACCAATTCAGACTTGAAGGCCCTCATTTATGGACTGGAGCTCGAGACGCCGTCTTGGCATCCCAAATGAGAATGCTCTATCCGCTAAATAGCAACTGCACGAGCTTCCAAACAGAGAAGCGCGGCTTCCCGATGTTTTACGTTCTCCTGACCGCGATGGTCTTTTTTATCGCATTCTTCGTTTATAATTAGAGCATCGAATATATTTTGTGTTTGAAGATAACCTCAAGTGTGCTCAGTTGTCAAAAACACAAATTATATCAGTCGTATGTCGAGCTGCTCAAGCACGCGCAATGGCTTTCTGTAGGCCATGAAACCTTCTACGAAAAATTGAGGGCTCTCAGAGGTATGATTTTCTAGTAAATACAAAAAGAAATGCCGTCTGAAATATTGCTTTAAGAATTAGAGTTTCACGTAACATTTTTGCCCTACCGATCAGTGGTGTTTGAATACCATCACCAAACGGCGTGCGCAAAATGAGTCTTCGTTTCGTTCACAAAATTGTCATTTCTCTCTAAGAAACGTGAAGAAAAAGCTGGAAATATGAGTGAAATAATTTTTTTCTGCGTACTTGAGGAAGGATGCACAGTAAAGTTATTGCCGAATAAGATGATAAGGAACAAAACTTCACAAAAACGTGTCCTAAGTTTACATTTGCTGAAGATATTTGTATACATCCTTAAAGGTCTAGAACCCCGGTAAAGTGGTGGCCGGCAATGAATAGAAAATACTTGAAGCGGCAGTTTAGACGTCATGTGCATCAGTCTGCGGTATGCCAAGGTATGGCTTTCACTCCTGGAGGGGGACTTTTGTTTTTGTCCACGCTTTTTATGTTAACGCATAGCTTGTAATTTCACAGTAGTTTATTCTCGGACACGTCGTTTTAATATTTTTGTGTCTCCTTAGCGTTTTGTGTCTCCTTAGCCTCGGTAAGATAAGCTGCCAAAACATTTTTATTTCTCCCGTCGCTTCTGCTGCTTTCTTGTCGACACTAAGTTGAAAACACGCCAGGACCGCAAAGCGTGTTTCATATGCCACGAGAATCAGCTTCTCCAACCTGGAACACTGCTTTCTGTCTCAACCTTGCCATGAGTCAGTATACTGACGATAGATATCGGGCTCTGCGACCGAGCGTAATTAGACGATCGATCGACCAGTGTGATATGTTATGACGTTATATGATATATTTATTGCTCAGGGGAGCCGCGATGCCGCAGAGAGGAAAATAACCTATACTTTGAAGGCCTGCGACGCCGCTTCTAATGATAATGAAATGGTGTAGTACAAATAAATTGTGTGAATGATGACAATGACGAGAGTGAAGAAGAGCGTCGGGACTAGCAGTGTTCATCGCGACTACGGTGTTCGCGTTACCGCCATGTGCCAGGCGAGGGCTCCCTGCTTGGCAAACTTGCAGACGACCCGGAAGAATTTCCGGTGACGCAGGGAGTCCAGCGCTCCCGTGGTGGTGCTTTATGGTTGGAGCCGGTGTTGGCCGGGTGGCGGTTTTCACGAAAGCGGGCCTTGATGTCTCCCAGCTTGGGGTCGAGCTTGTGACCGGGTAGCTCGAGCACGATGTCGATCGGTGACGTGGTGGGTGCCTCTGGTGCGTTTGGCTCTCTGGTGATGAAAAAACGTCTTCGTTTTTGTACTGTTTTGTTTCTCTGCACTCATGTTTCGGGACAGGTTCAGCGAGATTCGATTGACCGAGTGTGATTAGTTCACCCTCAAAGGGATTGTCCCGTGAAAACTGGACGTTTTTAAGATATATTGATGGTTGCCTGGCAGGAGCCTAATTAATATATTGGGGCATTTTATTCTATTAGACGACACCCGAATATAGTGTATTCAATGACAAAAAATTAAACGAAACTTCATGCAAAATTGTGCAAGTATTAATGGCTGCGCTCTCAAGCCTTATGTGACGTCACACGAGGCTTGCAAATGTCAGGTTGTATACTCATTCCTCCGTGGGAACAGGGTGGTGCCGACGCACCGCAGTGTTCTACTTTACTCGCCGCTGTAAATATTGCAGAAAAGTGTGGAGCTTGACAACCGCACGGTTTGCCGAGCATGGTTGCGGTCTCGAAAAATAAAAAAAAACAAGCTCATCTTAGATGAAGTACAACACCTCTTTGGGGCAGTGAAACCTTCACAGGGACATGCACAGCGTGTGTCCAAAATCCTACGCCCCAAAAAAAGGCGCAAAGTAGCCTCTTGCAGACTTTCTACGATTGAAAAGTTCAACCTCCAACGAGTTCTCATATCACCTCACCATGACAAATCACATCACGGGATTTCTTTGGGTTTGGGACTGCCTCCGAATACGGCGTCACGAACTGGATGTCCATCGACAAGGAGAGGCTGATCTGGAAGGAACTGCTCTCCATGTTATAGGAAGCCTACCAATATCACCCAGATCCAGGCATGTGCTAGGAAAAGGACCTAAATTTGCCTCAGCACCTAAGCTTGAGGCT
Organism: Ixodes scapularis; assembly: GCF_016920785.2. NCBI lineage: Eukaryota > Metazoa > Arthropoda > Arachnida > Ixodida > Ixodidae > Ixodes > Ixodes scapularis. The sequence continues at coordinate 95,023,964 of NW_024609882.1, forward strand.
CTTAATAATTTACTCCTGATACGCAAAATAGCCGCAAAAACCCCACAAGACAGAGGGCCGCAGATCATTGAAGAAGGACTTCAGGTCCTTGCTAATCTAAACAACCAGGCCCTGGCTAAGGTAAACTTTGGATCTATTGTATAAGAGTTGAGAAGCAAGCAACTTGACCTATGCGCTTCAGACAAGCAACGTGGCTTCGTCGTACTAACATCAGAGTATGTAAGGAAAAAGCCTTCCAGGCCATAACCAAGAATTTTGTTCCAGTCGACAATCAACGTACCATAGGCAGCAAAACAAGCCATCAGCAAGTTGCTTTGTGAAACTTAGAAAACAGGTCTCATGACCAAACAAAAGTGAAAAAAACACTTACCATCAGTGTTTTTTTCAGCCAAGACCCATAAGGAAGGAGTTCCTTTTCGGGCCGTTGTCTCGGAACTTACAATTGGCAAGCCAGCGTGTCCAAGTTTTTGACCCAACAGCTTTCGAACGCACAAATTGATGGCCCTTTCGGGATACAAAACTCAGAGCATGAAATATCCTTTCTTTAAGAACAGGGTCACCTCATGGCCTCCATGTTTTCTATAGATCTACAAAACATGTTTCATTCTATTCCACACGCAGGCCTCATACAAGTCATTCGGTCCATTACAAAAGAAAGAGGCCTTTTTACTTTCCAAATTATTGCAGGTATGAGCTTAGGTAATTTCCTGGAAATCCTACAATTCTACCTGTCAGTGACGGTAGTAGCTCATTAAAAGAGTGTTGTGTGTGTTGGCTCACAAGTGGCTACACTTTTATGTGATATATTTCTTTCAAGGTGGGGACGATCCATCCAGGAGGTTTTAAAAGATGGCACCACGACAGAACAGCACGCGACATAACAGCACGCGACAAAACAGCACGGTCAAAACAGCACGCGTCAAAACAGCACAGCGTCAAAACAGCACGGCGACAAAACAGCACGCGTCAAAATAGCATGCGACAAAACAGCACAGCGTCAAAACGGCACAGCGACAGAAGAGCACATGCCAAAACAGCACGGCGTCAAAACAGCACGACGTCGAAACAGCACAGAGTCAAAATATGACATTGACAATACAGCTAGGGTTCCGCGTTTTCAGTTTGTATTATTTGAAATTCCGCGCACTTTTTTAAGTTTTATTTCAAACAAAAGTTTTCGGCTTATTGCGGTGAATATTCGCAGACTCATAAACTTCTCAGATATATTAGGTTTATTGACGAAAACCTGTATGCTAAGAAAATACAATAATATAAATCGTTTGTGCAAAATGTATATTGAGTACCAGGTACTCGTCTTCTTATTTGTTGCCGTCTTTGGCAGCCGACGCGACCTGTCCGGCAAGACGCACTCCATTATCGTCGTGTGCTCGTGTTTGTTCACAGGACGAGCAGGAGTTTCAGTACCACTTCGGTCGGAGAGCCAAATATTGAAATGGAGAAATTAGCAAGCATTATACTCGGTGCGTTTTCCCCCATCTTCACGACTGCGAGAGGTGGTAAGTTTGCGCCGACGGCAGAAATGACAAGAAAACACTCCTATTTATGCCCTCCTCTAGTAGACGGAAGCTAGGGGTGTTAAACAATGTGCGGCATTTACGGACGCTCTTGATTTCCGTTGTTTGATTTCACGATTTTACGATTAAACTCTCTTCTTTTAACAAAGAATCCGGCACAAATCCCTATCAGGTGAAAAACCCAGATATCGTCCTGAAGACCCCTGCGCCCCCGGAGCTTTTGTTGAAATTGTACCGATCTCCCAGACAAGCTGTAAACTGTGAAAGGAAGTGGTCATACGGTCAGTAATGAGTAGGGTTCCGTGTTTTCAGAGTTTAGTTTTCGTCAAGTTCGGAGTGTGTTTTTCTGAGTTTATATTTTGCCGAAAATTCGGAGTTTATCGGAGTTTATTTTTGGTTGATTCCAAATTCTCTGAAATTCAGGGCTCAATTGCGCAGTGTTTCTTATTAAAAATTAACAAATAATATCCAAATGTAAACTTATGCTGAACAACAAAGAAAAAAAAACGCGATTGTATCAATTAATATTTTCTTCAGTGGGATTTGGCGTTGGTGCCATTACTACTGGCGATACTAATTTATCCTAGAGCAAATGTGGCACACAAGTGTTATTTCGATAAATGTCGATACCGTAAAATCAATAACTTACTGTAGGTACTCGCTGGGAAGCCTGTATTCATTCCATGCTATTCCATCAACCTACCGCGAGGCCGCAAAAGGTAGAGTGGAAAAGGATGAAATAGAGAAGTTTTAACTGTCCTCTTCCCCACTTTATGTAAATTCTATGGTCCATAGCTTTCACGGTTACAAAAACACAACCTCTCCTTCCTCTCAGGTACAAATGGTGTGACCTAAACCGGAAACATAAATAGTGACTTTTGTCTTGACCCGATAGCACAATGACCTGTTGTCCTGACCGAAATTTGAAAGATATGTGTGGTAGCACTTACCCAAGACCCTTTACTCTACGCGCTGATTAAACCATTCATTGTAAAATGTATTTGTGTGTGTGTTGGGGGGGGGGGGGGGGGGGGATTGGCACATCGAAATTCAGAGTTTATCAGATAAATCTGAATAGACGAAATTTTACCGGCGGGTGTTTTTCGAATTTATCCGAAAACACGAAACCCTAGTTATGAGTCACATTCGCCCGCCCCCCCCCCCCACGCCCCCCCCCCCCCCCCCCCCCCCCCCACACACACACACCACTCCAAACGCCCTCGAAATAACTGAACTTTTTCAGTTAAGACCGAATTTGGAAAAATGAATTCGGCGTACGTTTACCGGTTATATTCGGTTTAACCCCAACACGCTGAACCCTAAATGTAGCGTTTGAAGTTAAAAAATTCACTTCTCAAATGAGGCACTGTAAAGGAATTTCGGTTCTAGGCCAATTCGTGGAAAGTTAACTCGCGACGGCCAATTTTTCGAATCTGCTCTTTTGGAAGCAAGTTCGTAGTGGGGAGTATTCGCGTCTCCAGCTCGACGCTCGCCCTCCCGCGGCGGAAACGGGAAGCGCTCTAGTGAGGGTCCCCCGATTCTCCTGCTCAGCGGGCATAGCGGAACTGCTCGCGATAATGGCTCGCGAAATGTCGTTTCCGAATGCAAACAACACTCTTCAGTGTCCCAACGTAGTGCTGCAGCCGGTATGGGATTGTACCTTACTGGAGAGTTTTAGTATTGCGCAAAGAAGCAAACGCAAGCGGTGTGCGTTTGCGTTAGAGCTGCGTGCCCCACGTTGTGCGTGCGCCTCATCGCCATGCGCCATCCAAGACCGCGATTTCGGGCTCCGCGCACGCGCAGTGTGGAACGCGCAAAGCTAACGCAAACACACAGGCCTTGAGTTTGCTCGTATACGGAATATTAAAACTCACTACTGTATCACCGGCTTCCAACGCCAACGAAACGTGCTGCAGTGAGCAGACGTGCAAGCAGGTAGGCGTTCCTTCGAACTGGAAAGGCTGAGATTGGCAAAACGACGGCGAGCAAATACAAAAGTAAATAAATATTATGAAAAAACGAGTAATTAAAAAAAGGCTTTTTTTTTAACTTTTGGGCATTTTGTCTGGAAGTATATTGGCGGCGACTTTGGACGTTTCGGCGATTGTCAAAAGTCGCGACTTTGATAGTACAGTATACTTTACCCACAATAATGTAATTTTACATGGATTTCTCAGATTAGCTAGAATGTTTTCATTGATTTTAGACTATTTTTATTTTATTTGTAATTAAAATGCAGCAATTGGAACCAGTGATGATATTAGCACAGTTTTCATTGTCATACTTCTTCGCGCGTTTAAAATTAGATCATGAGCAACAAATTACATTAGAGCTTGAAGAATTACTTATTCAAATATGTGAATTTTAATATTATTACAAATCGCGGCACTGTATGCCTCTGATTAACGCCAAGATCACGAGAATACTCTATTTAACCATAATAGTCTTTCCAGAAAGGTATAATTCTGTTTTCTTTTTAGCATATGAAAAACTCTGACATAGTTATCAAGATAGACAAACAGTTAAACGCTGGATGTAATATGAAGTCCTACGCGTCACGCGGTGCCATAAACACACACACACGCACTTCAGCTGTCTGACTCGGATTTCGTCTTGGGTTGTTGCAGTGAGAGCAGCGTTTATTAGTTTATGCGTTTCGTGGACATATTGTAAAAATTGGAATTATTCTCTTATTCATGTGCTGGGATAATTGTCATTATTTCCCATGACAATTATCTGAGCGAGAAAAAGGCAGCGAGAACGCACAGATATCAGCACAGATGTTTTCAACAACCACGAGTATCAGCCTGGATCGAACAGTATGTCACAAAATAAAGTTTCCGCGAACAACGTTTCTAAGTAAATAATTACGATGTGAGACACATCTTGACTCATGAAAGAATCTGAAATTAAGACCTCTGTCGAGAAATTAAATCCAAAATAGAAATAAGTTTCGTTTTCACTCCAGAATTAAAACGCGCACCCTTCCGTAATTAATACGCTAAACACCGTTCTTGTTTTCAGGTTAAAGAGGTGACCTACGCTCATAAAACATTAGCTTCCTCGTATTACCTGAAATAATTTATGTCGCTCACTGAAGCCAGCACACTAGACAGGCTCAACAGCGGCACGCATCTCTGACCCTCACTACACCCGCCATCTTGGAAAATGAGTGGCGCCACCTATAGTTAGTTGGAGTCGCGAATACTCGATGGGAAGGCGCGCACGACGGTTCCCTGGGCAGTACCGAAGCCCCCGTTGGTATTCTGGCTATTTTGCAGCGTGAGCTACACTGGCCGAGGGCCCGAGGTTGAGCAGTTTCGCGTGGCTCGCATAATGAGCCGTGCCCCGTGCTGCGCATGCGCGAGGAGCAGTGACGTCACACGGGGCACAGCTGGCGCGGCGGCGGCGGAGCGCGCGGCAGCGCTCCGCCGCCGCCGCGCCCACCTCGCCGGTCTGCGCATTCCAGGGGAGTGACGTCATAGCCGTGGCACACGCACTGGCGCCACCGCGTGCCCACCTGTGCGCCTCCGTTGCGCAGTAGCCAAGTCTGACGCTGCACCGGAGCCGCGTAATAGCGGCTCCGGTGCGGCACAAAATGAGAGGCGCTTGATAGCGCCTCTCATTTTTTGAGCATAAGCTCACGCTACGTATACACTCCGTGCCACGCGACTGGCGCGCCGCCGCACGGCCGGTACTCAAGGTAGGTAGTGAGAACCCCAGAGAAAACGAAACCGAAACCACGCCGCGTACGTTGGTACGCACTGAAGTCGGAGTGGTGCGGTTGCGCTGGGCTCACAGCATGAAGTGCTGCCTGTTCTGCGTCATTAAGTGTTTCAATATTTATGAGTCGTATCTCGTGGAGACAAAGTTTCACAGTTTTTCACCTCGCCGATGTTTTGTGGGACAGCGACAACGATGGAGCCGTGCCGTACGACGCGTGAAATTTTGTCTCCCGATCATGTCTGTCACTGTGTCGGCACGGCTGACATATTCTACACTGCCGCTTTGTGCTCTGCGTTTGTTTTCGTACCAGTAACGCCTACATGTGTCAGCACCGATGGGACGAACTGAAATGCCATCCCACACTAGCGGGATTGCAGTGCCAATTTCGTTGGAGGAATGCCCTCCAAAGGAGTTTCGTCCCCATCGTACGTGTCATTGATATTTTCGGACAAGTATGGCAGGCAATCTGTACTTCATTAAGAAAAATTCGAACGGTAAAAAAGTGACAAATATAAATCTAAAGAAAACAATGATGAAACGCGGAATCACTGGAGAATCGACGTTTAAGTATGGAAGTTTATGTGGTGTGCTTTCTTTCTTGATCAGCCTCCTTTTGGATGTGGAAGCGCTGACACCCCGAGTTCTGTAGGCAAAATTTTTTTTTCTCGGCTTTAGAGCCACCTATTGCAAAGTGGTTCGAACGTATACCGTCCACTGGTCCCTTCCTACCTGTAAAGTGTGCACCACCCATGATGAGTGGTATTATCTGACAGAGTTTGACGGTCAAAGTCAGTTCCCATTTAGTTACGCCGTCCAAACTAAATTTCGACCTGGTTTTGCTATGCCAACTCTTTTTGCTATAATAAGTGTTGTGCCAGGTGACGGTCATGTCAACGTACCTGTGCGCTGAAAATCAGCACCTCGCACAACAGGTTATTACACAACAGCTGACCGCAAAAGCCCTTGGTGGCCAAACCGTGTGTTGGCCGACAACTTTGTTTCCTCGGCTTTGGAACCACCTTTCGTGAAGTTGTTTCAATTGGAAGTACAGTTGGCCACTAGTCCCTTCCTGCCTGTAAAGTCTCCACCTCCCCCGACCAGTGGTTTTCTCTTGACAGCCTTTTCATGGTCAAAACCGGTTCCCATTGAGTTACGCCGCCCAAACCAAATTTTCACCTGGTTTCCCTATGCCACCTTTTTTTGTTTTTATAATAAGTGCTGTGTCATGTTACTGTAAAGTCCAAGCACCTGTGTGCCCAAATCTGCACTTTGCACAGCTCGCTATAACACAACATTTTGGGTTCAATATTGGATATCCCGTAGAGCTTTATTTCTTTATTCGTTACACTCTAAATCTCTGTTGCGAATATATAGCGAATAAAAGCGCTCGTAGCGAATATATCCGCTACAACAGCGGTAAAAAGCCGGCTTCCACAGTCCTGTATTCGCTACAGAAACAAAAAAAAGTAAAATGCCAACAAAATGTAGAGCAACCTAACATACAAAAATAGGTACGTAGCGAATGAATCCATCAAAAAAGATACAATCCTTTCGTATCGAATATTTTTTCCCCACGCTGCTGCGGAAAGGATTTTTCAAGGTTAAGAGACCTTGTTTTTTTTACATTTTGCGTTTTGGTTAAAATAGATCGGTAGCGGATGAATCTCAGAGCGCACAGCAAAGCCCATGGCGAACCCTGACTTGTGCACGAAAATGAAGAAACAAAGTGAAATCTGCGGCCAATTGTTCTTTCTTTTTGCTTTTTGTTTCGTTTTTGTTTTTGAATCCTTGACCGCACCGTCGGGAGAAGGGGAGGGAGAAGGAGGGAGACGAAGAGTTGGCTGTAAAGAGAGAGCCTCAAGCCGACAGAAAAAACAAGTGAACAAAAGGTAAGGGCGCAAACGAGCTGGTGGTGGTTAAACATTTCGACAAAAACCCCGAGAGTGGGACAAAAAGGGACGGACAAACACAAAGTCTCAAAAGAGACTTTGTGTTTGAGACTTTGTGTTTGTCCGTCCCTTTTTGTCCCAGTCTCGGGGTTTTTGTCGAAAAGAAAAAACAAAACCACGCTACAACCCGACGCCGGTCCCGGGAGAACTTCAGCCAATGGGAAGTCATGAATTTTCAAAAGCGCGGGAGATGCACCAAGAGAGAGAAGCGATATGTAGACAAAACAAGTCGTGACCTCCGCGGCGCTTTGCGCGGTAACTGTGCTGAGTGTCGGTGCGACCGCTAACGTTAGAACGATAGAGTTAGTTCAGCTTGCAACGGACATTCCACTCGGTGCTTGCATCGATTGCTGGAACCGCCCGGTTTCGCACCGTGAATTGGGTAAGTTTTCACAGTTCATTTCTTTACCTCTGAATTTGCAAGTATGTTTGTAGAAATGAACTGTCTTCTCGCCTAGCGAAGGTCTGGCGGATATAAGTAATTAGTGTTCTGGAATCCGTTCGCGCCTGTGGAAATGAAGTGAACTAGTGGACCTGTTTTGAAGCGGTGAGAAATCAGTCATCGCCAATTCGTTGACGTGCGACGTTTCTTCGTTAGATTGTTTTATCGTGAGGCTCTCCGCGTTCGTTTCTTCGACACTCCTCGCGACAGTTCGTTGCAATGTGTATTACGGTCGCATTTCGTGAACACATATCCTCCTGTGACGTTTTGTCGCAGGAGGATATGTGTTCACGTAACGAGCTTCCACGAAACCATGCAGTGTCGACGAAAGGTGTGTACATAAAAAGTGTCTATGAAAAGTTGTCCACGAAATGCAGTCGCACGAAACGAGTTTTGATGAAACGATAGGGGCCCGTTCTAAAGCGTTTCCGGAGCTCCGCACGGCCTGGAAAATTGAGAGTTCGTCGTCTTCATAACTGCGTGAACCCGTCGACTGGGTGACAGAGAGAGAGAGAGAGAGAGACGTCTTTATTGTGCCATTCTGGCTTAAAGGGGTGTTCGGTGTTTCGACGAGACCAAGGAAATGAATCCAGCTCGTTTGTCAGCATCGACAAGCATATGAGGCCTTAGAACACCCGTTTTGAGCTCATCAGTCTGGTAAACCACATTGTTTGCTATTCAGCTTAAAAATATTATTGTAAATTATGAATCGACTCATCCTTGACAATATCATTTTGCATACGGTATAAGTGAGTGGGAATGTTTATTCAATATCGCAGCTAGAATGTCCAGAGGACAACGTCGTGGAACCTGGGCCCAAACTATTTTTTGGCACTGACCGAAAAGTCATCTGGTGTTCAAGCGACGAAAAGATCGTCCTCAAGACAACATCGATGGAGCGAGCACTGGTGCTCTGCCTGGGAGTTCATTATGCAAGAAACATAACCTACCCAGTGGCGTTTTCTCAGCTCCTGGCACTAATCCAAATAGTGGTGGCGGGCGACGCCAACTTTCGCCAAAGTTGGAGAGGGGTACCTCTGAAGGCCCTCTTAAAATCTTTGACAACCTGAAAGAGTGAAGAAGCTTGATAGACGTTACTATACAGTTTTTGAAACTAATCACATTTCCTTATAGGCATATAAAATTTTTGGAAGCTCACCAGGATTCACTGTGCCAATATTTTAAGATCAAATAAATACGTTTCCCATTGTTTAACTTTTGCTTCACGTATCTTTTTGTTACGTTCTTTTGCTGGTTTAGTTTAATGCCTTACTTTTCAGTACCTCTCTAATGCAAACAGGCTATCAACCAGGCACGAAGCCAGGATTTTGGTTCGGGGGGGGGGGGGAGGAGGAGGAGGAGGAGGAGGAGGAGGGAGGGCCGCCCATGACGAAATGCTGTATGAGGGTGAGGGGGGAGAGGAGGTTCCAGCAAAATGAATGATTTCGGGGGGGGGGGGGGGGGCGGGCCCCATGGGCCTGCCCCCTGGCTACGTGCCTGCTATCAACAGTTACACAAACACTGAAGATCCCTATGATCTACCTTGTAATGTAGAAAACCTGTAATTGTCAGCGAATTTGGCGAGTTTGAAAAGTCGGGTAATATACACCTCGCAGTCCGGGAAATTGAGCTTTTTTTTCCCTGAGCGACCGAAAATCATTCGCGTGTGGTGTGGCATAATTGCATGCAACTCGGCTGGCGTGCCGACGCAAATCTCTGGAACTCCAATCGCATTCTCTTGAAACGCTCGCACTATAGCTTCTATCTTTGTGCTCGTACTAAGCTGAGTTGCTCTCCTTGTGCTCGCGCTAAAAGATTTATTTTGGGTGAAATATCAAAGAATAGACTGACAAGGTAGTATGATATAGTGGTTGGCCAACGCTTTGTTGGCCGCCAGATATACCAGTGTTTTTCACATATAAACAGTGCTTAAGGGTCCAGATACGTCCTCCCCCCTGGAACCCAACAGGGAATTATGATAGAATAGGGGAAACCTGAAAAAGTCGTAGAATTTGAAAGTGTCATATTGGTAGACATCCTAATGTAGTGCATAGAGAAAGCTGATTAAGTACACTGCGCGAACATGCGATCGCGTTTTTTTTTTTTTTTTGTCCCTCTTAATGCCTAAGGGCTGTTTTCAAAACTAGTAGTTTGGTGGAAAATGGTTTTTGGGGCGCATTAACCTAAGCATTCATATTTTATACCCACAAACTTCCCTATAAAGTATTAGTTCTTTGTTGTTGTTTTTTTACTTCCGAATAAATGCGTAAAAAAAGCAATAGTGATTAAAATATTTTAATATACTCTAATAGTAGCTATGTACTCTGACTACCTTTTTACATAATCACCGTAATGTTTAAGGCTGTTATTATGACGGCGTGCAAACTTTTCGATGACCTCCCCAAAGGAGGCTTCCGCCAGGGTTGTCAGCCCTTCCAAAGAACTGAGTAAACAAGACAATAGGGCTTAAAAATATTTTTTTTACACACAGAATGTAGATACATACTCGAGATACTCCTACAAATATTAACCACATAGAAGTCATTATGACGTGGCACGAGCTTTTGTATGCTTCTTCCCTTTCGTATGCCCTCCCCTTTTAGTTGTAAAGTGGGGTGCATACGAAAGCTAGTGCAATCTCATAATGTCTGCCTAAATATATGCCATGATTATGTGGTAAAGTAGCTAGAGCATGTATCTGCAATCTGCATACGCAAGTATTTTTAATCGCTCCTTTCTTCTTCACACAATTTGTCGCAAGTCGAAAAAAAAAACAGCCCTGGTACGAAAAATTGCTGACGTAGCCGTGCTCACAGTGTCCTGGAGTTTACATAGAGCAACATATTGTGTCTGAGGTGACATAGAACGATCCGATGCGCTCACTGCCAACAGCCGCCTGTTAAATGACCTAATGTAGCAACGAGGCATGTCCCTCTCATGATGTTAGATGCAAAAATATAGCATGTTATGTGAAAAACCCTACTATTTATTTCTTGCTTCTCACGTATTCTTGAAGCTTTTAGATAACCCCGCGCTATAGGTACAAGAAAAGTTCTAGCTGTAGATATAATTCAGCTCCATTCATTTTTAGCGTCACTAGCGCCGTCCTCAACACTTGAATGCATACTATCCTTGCTGCCGACTGCATCACTATATTGGAAACATATGTTCAAGGCTTTGTGAATGACGTGAGTAACCCTAAAAGAATGGTTTAATTTGTATCGAATAAGGTTCGTAGCGGTGAACTATTCTGTAATCAACCCAGATAAAAAAAGTATCTAATGTGACCCAAATAAAAAGTCTTCGAGGTGACCCAGGTAAAAAATATCTGGGGTGACCCATATAAAAGATTTTCAAGGTGACCCAGGTAAAACATTTTCGAGGTGACCCAGATAAAAGTTCTCCAAGGTGCCCCTTATAAAAGCTCTCCAAGGTGACCCAGATAAAAGTTCTCCAAGGTAACCCAGATAAAACATTTTCAAGCGGACCCAGATATATTCGTCACAAATATATCCACCACGAATTTGCAAAAAAGTGGTGGATAAATAGCGGATACAACCGCTACCGGGTTTAGAGTGTAGAAACATAACTTTCACACCTGCTGTATCAAAGAAACTTGGCACTCTTCGTGCACAAACTTAGTGAACATCTCACTCGCCTCCAAATATCATCGTTCCAGCAGTCCTAGGTTTACAGCGACGAGCGAAATAAATTTCCCACTCAGAGCAATTATGGTGGCGGCCGTCTTGTTTTTCGGAAAATTGCTCCAACTCCTTTTTCGGCCGCAACTAGAGAAATTACCCCTAATAACGACTCAAACTCAATATATAAGAAGTGCAGAACAGCTAAATGCCCTTCTGCCCCAGCACTCATGCAACGTGACCCTCAACTTATTGGCTCAAAAAGCAAAAGTTTTGCCCGTGCGCGCTTCTGCCGCCACAGCTTGGCCTGCGAAAAGGCGCCGCAGGCTGCTGAACGCGCCTCACAGTCGAACGCCAGCTCCTCCGCTAGCGGCGCTGCGCGCGTTTTTTAAAGCGCCCCCTATAGTTCCCGCACGGAGTGTATATCTTGGCATAGCCGAGCTAAGCCACCGCAATTTTTTCAGGCAGTTTTGCTCATTTTGACGCGCAAGTTTGCTGGTGATATCGTCTACAATAAATAATTCCATCGCACGGCAATGTGCTGTTCTTAGTTGTTAAAAGAAAAAAAAAAGAAAAACAGAAAGCGTGTGCGGCAACGGTGTGTTCAGCCGATGCTGCAGTGTGAGGCCACAGCATTCAGGCTGAGGCATGTTACTGCTTCACCGGTTTCCACTCGATCAAGGCCCCCCCTTCGTCGGCAATATTCTTTGAATTCAACTCAAAACGTACAACTTCTCGCCTGCAAGCTCCAGCCGCGTGTTTCCAGGAGATTTTATTCACGGCGTATGAACCCCACAGAATCGGTGCCCATGGTAGACCTTGAATACGCTCCACATTAAAGTCACCTTATCTTACCGGTTCTATCAATGCATCTGTAATCGGCGCATCTCCCGCTTTTTTGTTCTGGGGAGGGGGGGGGGACGTTTTATGCTTAGGTGGTAATTAAGAAACCACAAGTACTACGGAACCTCACCGGACCGCCAAAAAACCAGGCAGTTCATAACTTGAACTTATAGATATCTTTTTCCCAGTAACTTTTCCGCTTTTCCTGATTCTTCAAAAAACACCAGACAACGCAGCCAAGATAGATCGACGCGAAGGTGTCCCCTCTAACTACCCAATCTCTTCAGAGATGAGCGTAGTGAAGTAGTAGTAGCTACTGCTAACTTTATTTGTTTTTAGCAATCGCACAGCAGCAGCACTCGGGACGCTGACTTGAGTGCGATCCCGTCGCCGCCGGCGTACAGGTTTTTTTATTGTTTCTCCACTAGGTGTTAAATAATGCCATGCAATGTCCAACTCTTTTTCTTTACATTATGTTTTGTTTTCCTAAAACGCTACATATTACAGACAGACGTTTTACATGCCTGCTGTTCTGTCGTTCTGCTGTTTTGACGCCGTGCTCTTTTGTTACGTGCCTTTCTGTCGCTGTGCCGTTTTGACGCCGTGCTGTTTTGTCGCGTGCTATTTTGACGCGTGCTGTTTTGTCGCTGTGCTGTTTTGACGCTGTGCTGTTTTGACGCGTGCTGTTTTGACGGTGCTGTTTTGTCGCGTGCTGTTTTGTCGTGTGCTGTTCTGTCGCGTTCCCTTAAAAGATACACGCATGGCGGGTATATTTAGATATGTGGACGATTTTCTTATCTTACGCACCACAGTAGTTAACAAAAAAGAAGATGGATGCCTCAGCACCACCCTGACACAGTTAAAAAAATCTTGCATGGGTCTCACCTTCCCCTATGAGACACCTCTGGAAAATTCCATTTTTTTTTTCTGGATTTAGCTTTGGCATTTCAAACAGGGCATATATATTGCCAATACAAAGCACGGTCGGGGAAGTCATTTCTTTTTTATAAATCGGAACATTCAAGGAACGTGAAACAAGCTGTGGCCATCGCAGCTCTCACAGCAAGCCTAAAGAATCATGCCCACAACAACTCAAACAAAGCTTTGACAACCGGCTTATATTTTCTGTGGGTAAGGGGGCTATTTACTCTGGTGATCAGGCTTGTGGTACCTCAAGTACTACGTCCCCAGGTTTTTCAACTGCTGCATGCAGGCCATCGAGGCGTTGAGAAGATGAAAACGGTAGTCCGGTGTCACGTCTGGTGGCCTGGTTTGAGCGAAGACATTCCTCATCAGGTACAACGATGCCACGTCTACCAGGAACACCAGCGAGCACCCCGACGCATCGAGATCATTCCATGGCCTTTTCCTGGGAGGCCATATGGTCCCGCCTACATGGAAATTTGATGAGCCTGTCGAAGGACGATAATTTCTAGTAGTCCTTCACGCCTTCTCGAAGTGGGTGGGTGTACTCCCCGTCAACACCCCATCCGTAGCGGCGACCATCTCTGCATTGCAACTGGTCTTCGCGACCCTGGGACTCCCGCACTTGATAGCCCCAGACGATGGCCCAGCTTTTGCCAGTGCCGAGAGTCTGGGGTTCCTGGCCAGGAGTTCGATCGCTTTTATACTCCCGAACGTGTCTACCGTTTCTTCCGGGTCTTGAGCCCGACGGATGAAGTAGTACGATCGTCACAAATATGCCGCACGATCAGGACGAATGATGTTAGGGGTAAACGAACAAAGAAACCCGGATCACTCTTTATAGTGATCTCATATTTTCACGGGGTTACTTATAAGAAAGAAGATAGGGAACCGGCAAAACGTGCAAGCCCTCTGCTCGGCGCCTAATAAGGCACATTCAATGTGCCGCAAAATGAATCAAGCATCAATCAACACCAACAAGAACTGTAACTCCAGGCACCGAACACAATACGCTGCATGTGAAAAGGAAGTTATCTATAACATACCGCTAACTAGTCCGCTAACATGTGGCCGCTGCTATATAGAAAAGAGCGGCAGGTGTGTAAAGTGCCGAGCACGCGAACAAGCAGCAAGCCTTAGAAACAACGCGGAACTAGGGTGCCTTCATGTGCGCTTTCTTAGGGTGGAGACATCTGGCCATTTTGTTCCCACTTTTACATTTATTTTTTTGTCCAGAAGCGCGTGAAAGAGCGCGTCCCTGCACGCGTCTGTGACGCTGACTGTGCTATGGCGACATTTTGTTGTCGTCGATTTCTTTGTATTTTCCCCGTGAGCGCGTGCTGTCGGCATCGGGTACTACAAAGGGTGTCATCCCTCCAAATAGAAGGTCATTGAGGCACCCTACGCGGAAGCAGGTAATTTAGCTGTCCATTGTCGTATATGCTTGTGTAACCAAAGCTCGACCATGCTCACTTAATATGACACCATAAAACCAGCCTGTAAGGAAGGTGTTAGAGGCCCTCGCTATTGACGAAGAAGATGACGAATGCGTGAGCACCCCTTCAATCCCCTTGCAAGCCAAAGAAAAACGTTTTCTACGCGGCACCCTTCGTGGGTAGTTGATTACAACCAGACGCAGAAGGTAAGGGCATTGGGAAAGAAAAAGCAGGGGCAAAAGGCGGGATATATATGAATTAATAGAAGAAGAGGAAGGTGTAATGAAGCAGTTGGTAGTTAGCTATAGACCTTTCCAATGTTTACGAAATCACATTCCAGCGTGCGATCTTCACAGCCCAGCACGTGCGTGTTCGTCGCTTCGGAAAGCTAGCAAAACACGCGCCATATGCACGAACACTGAAAATGGCACCGGCCACAAGTTCGTTTATAGAGAGGTCTATAGACAATTGCAAGCATGGAGCCCCGACTAGTGCCCCATGCGCGCAAGCACATGCAGCGTGGGCGTGAACGTGGCTTTGACGAGCTTGCAATTGCACGGGCATGTCCGCACGAGCAGAGACATGGCGGCGGCCAGATCGTCCTGCTTGCAATCGTCTATAGACCTTTCCAATGTTTACAAATGCACAGCTCAGCGTAAGATCTCCACAGCTCAGCACGCGCGTGTGCGTCGCTTTGGAAAGCGAGCAAATCACGCGCGATACGCACGAACACTGAAAATGAAACCGGCCAGCAGCCCTTTTCTGGAAAGGTCTATAGTGTCGAGTGGTCGGTTCGCCGCTTTTTTCTCTGTCTTTCTCCTTCCTTTTCTTTTTCAGCTGGTTCCACCCGAGATGTATTACAATCAACTAGCTCAGCTGTCTTCCGTTATTATTTTATACCGTTAAGCCGTTAATCAAACAGGCATAAAAGCCTTGAAGGTAAGCATCTTCAAAAGAGATCTATCTGGTTGGGTGAAAAGACTAAAGTAAAAGAGTGTTCTCCAACCATAAAACCGTAAAAAGAAGTCGCGACGTTTCAAAGCCTGGTTGGCTCCTTCTTCAGTGGCAGTTTTTATGTCTTCTATCCTCGCCCCTGCCCGTTTCGATCTGGATGAGCATCGTACCGGTATGCGGTCATGTATCACTACTGCGTGATGCACATCAAAGGCCCCAGGCTAGCTGTTGTACTGCACGGGCTAAATTTCTCATCTACGGCTGAGAGACTCGTTGCCCGTTGAGGCAGATCAAGTTCTAGACTCTATAAACATACAGACAACCCTCTTCTTGAATGCCTTCTTTTCGCAATGCGCGTGCCACTGCTTCGCTAGTCGCTTTCACGTAAGGACACTGATGCGCGCGGTCGGGTCATCAGGAGCAACGCAGCCCTGTCTTATAGCGCGCATCAGTGTCCCTTACGTAAAAGAAACCAGCGAAGCACTGGCAAGCGTATTGCCAAATAAGGCATTCAAGTGGCCCTCAAGACAGTGTCCACACTGGGACGGTTAATGCCAAGACCCAAAGATCGGCTACCAAGAGGACGAGCACAGCGCGTGGTATTCAAGATCCAATGCAAAGAGTGCCCAGCCACCTACATCGGCGAGACAAAGAACTTCCACGATAGAATGCACCAGCACAAGAACAACGTGCCTAACTTCGACCGTGAACGCAGCGCGGTTGCTGAACACTGCGAAGCGCGTGACCATACGATTGACTTCGCGGAATCGCACGTGATTGTCACCGTACCGAATTTCCGAAAAAGAATATTCTTGGAATCTTGGCACATCCAACAGGTGCCGGGTAAAATCAACAGATCCGTCGGAGCCTTACAGTTTGTGTGCGCGCAAGGTGTATGTCACGTTACCAGAACAGTGACCAGAACACCGCCTACTTAAAAAGAGGAGATCATGTTTTCTAATTGACAAAGACGAAAAGGTTGAAGGTGTGACTAAGACCTATAGCCACCCCTGAAGAAGGAGCGAAGTAGGCGTGGAAACGTCAGGACTTCTTTTTACGGTTTTGTGGTTTTAGATTTCTATTTTGCTTAAGGCACATCAAGACGACGAAGTGCGTGACCTTGCAATTATTGCTCTGCTTCATTGGCTTAATCAGCCGGTAACGGTGGCTGCGACTTGAAATGAGGTAAAGCGAAGCAAATATTCAGATCCTAGAGTTTTACAAATCAAAACAACAAATGTCATTTGGTACGCACCAGCGAAAAAACAACCGCATCTTCACGTGGTGAATGATGTTAATTGGGTTGAATCAAAACAACAAATGACATTTGGTACTTGTGCTTGGTGCTCTGGATAGCTAGGTTCGACATTGTACATGTACCTTTTTTTAGTACACGGAAGTGACGTCATCACGTCTGATTGGTTGGAAACAAAAGTGGCGTAATTTCCCTAGAAAAATGTGGGCGGAGTCGGCAAAACTGGGCGGAGTCGGCTACCGGACGTGACAACAAAATGACGTTTCGTTTTGTACCGAGTACGTTTCAAAAGGTACTTGCTCGGAACTAGGTGTCATTGGCAGCATGTGTTCGGCGGCGAGGCGTCGCCGTCTCGTCAATTCGTCTTTTTCTTTAATAGAGCTTTTTTTTTCGCCAGAAAGGCTGTATCGGGAACACCGCGATGCATTCGAGCTCGCGGAGGAGATCTTTTGGAAGCAATACCGCCTGCCCAAGATCGTGGTGCGGTGGTTGTGCGACGAACTTCGCGAGGAACCGGAGGTGAGGAGAGTGCGTACCTCAAGGACGGTCATGACTGTGGAGCTTCACGTGTTGTGTGCACTGCACTTCTACGGCACGGGGAGCTTCCAAGGCATGGTGGCGAGCGACGAACACGTAGCGCGGGACCAAAAGACAATCAGCGTTGCGGTCCGCGCCGTGTCCGTCGCTATCGTGCGTCGTCTCGGGGTCCAGCGTGGCTGGATCCACTTCCCCGAGACGCCGAGCGAGAGGTTCGACGCGGAGAAGGGCTTCAGGCTGCTCGGCAGGATACCCGGCGTCATCGGTTGCGTGGACGGGACCATGGTCTCCATCGTCGGCCCGTCCAAGAACGACCCCACCGTCACGAAGGCGGCGTACTGGTGCCGCAAGTACTTCTACGCCCTCAACGCGATGGTGGTAAGTACACTCATGTTACGTTGTCAAAACGCGCCCCAAATCTGTAGAAAAAAAAAAACGTATTGCCGATACCGTTTAAGTATGCCGTTTTATGACTGCGGGCTGTGGGGTCTCACGACTGCGCGAGCGTGTGCTCTACGTAGCATGTGAGCCGTGAGACTCTTCTCCCAAAAATAATATTTTTCTGTTAAAACGTGCAAGCTTCCGTAAAAAAAAAAACAAAAAAACACATTATCTTTGTTTCAAGGTAGTTAGTTGTACCTTGCATCCAGGAAGGTGTGTTGATATGCATGTGTCAGACAAAATAACTTAAAAGGTTCTGAAATTGCGACTGCTTTGTGAACCATAAGTGCAATCTACTACTTGTGGATTCAGGTAATTACATGTCAATATCTCTCACTTTCAGGTGTGTGACGCCGACTGCCGGATAATGTGCATCGACCCACGGTATCCCGGGTCGGTGCACGACTCCTTCGTGTGGCAATTTTCTTGGCTCCGAAACCAACTCGAGCAAGGGCAGGTGCCACGCGACGGTCGGTTCCTGCTTGGTGAGCATATTAATTCATTCCTTACGCACACGGTGGCTCCCACTGCTTGAAAGCCACAGTACCACACGTGCTGTGCTTGTTGTGAGGCACACAGACACAGTTGCTGGAACTCCTTGAAGTGAGACAACACCCAAAGTTTGGCCATTAATCTCTGTTTATGTCCACATAACTCTCACACTCTGCAGGCTACGAAAGCCACACTACACCAATCTCACGACAGTGATAGACTATGCAAGGAATGCGACCGCAGTGCGAGTCGCTGTCCGGTTCGGCCCACTCACTGTTACTGTCTGCCTGTACCCTCTTGCTGGTTGGTTTTTGCATGAAGTTGGAGCTCTTTCGCTGATCCCTGGGGGCTCGCGTGCTCGCTTTGGCGGTCGTCAGTTTGTACGGAATGGGATCAATTCCTCCTTGGCCACTTGGGGCTCGCCAAATCTGTCGTCGGGTCGTCTCTGTCCCACACACTGGATTCTTTTCCTTGACCCTTCTTCTTCGGTCTGCCTATATAGCTCCTCCTATTAGACCCTCCGTGTCCCAACAGGACCTGACTCCTTTCCAATCTAACCACCCCCTTTTTTTTCCCCATCTCCAACTCCACTGAGGATTAGGAAAGAGGTTCGTCGAACTGGCGCCTTATCCCCTTGCTTGCCAAAGACAAGGCCAAAGTGTTCTGCTCTGCCCGTGCCTAAGATCACGGCCACACTCCCAAAAGCAACAGAGCTTTTATCTGTCGGATGCAAGGGCCTAATAATGCACTTGCATACAACACAGCTCCCCTAAGGAATCGTGCACACATCCCATACAACCCACCAGGAAAACACATAGTTACATGAAATAACAGGGAGTTTGCAGGCAAGCTGGTGCTAACTAATCATAATGTAAACTGATACTGTAGTGCAGAAATATTAACACACTTAAGTTACATTATAATTGACATAGTTGCACACAGCTGTTTTCTTGCCTTTTATTTTAAAAAGTAAAGAATGTAATATGTTCCATCCTCTACATGTGCAGGTGACAGCGGCTACCCCTTGGAGCCTTGGTTCATCACCCCTGTCCCCGGGAACCACGCGACCTCCACCGCTTGCGGCCGGTTTAATAAGGCGCATTTTTCGATCAGGTCTGTTGTGGAGCGCTGCATCGGGCTGTTGAAAAACAGATTCCGGTGTCTGCAAAGGCACCGGGCTCTGTATTACCACCCTTCAACAGCCACCGCCATTATTTCGGCATGTGCAGTGCTCCACTACATATGCCTTGCATCGAGCGAGCCAGAACCGGAGTCAGACTCCGACCCTGAAGAGTCAGAGTTGGAGTCTGAGCCGAGCTCGGACGGTTCTGAGCCGAGCTCGGAGAGGTCAGCGTCGGCTCCCGAGAGGCTGGCTCCTGCCGGCCCTCCGGTCGGCCTTCCGGTCGGCCTCTCAGACAGGGGGAAGGCTCTGAGGCAGCGCCTTGTCGCCCGGTTCGGAACCCGCCGCAGACGTGCCCGTGCGGAGCGCCACACGCAAGGGGTCCGCCGCCACGACGGTAGTCCCGACCACCAGGGACTCCGTCGGGAAGCCCCTCAGCGCCCTCGCTGCGGTGGTGCCCAGCACGGACGCCGCCAGCGACAGGGAACCTCTCGCCACCACGACTGAGGTCCTGACCTTCAAGGACCCCGTCACATTCTTGCCCTCAGTGAAGCCCTCCCCGTGGAAGCCGTAAAGTGCACACTTCGCTTCCTGCTCCACAGTCATGGCCGTCCACAAGCTACATACTCTCTTCAGCTCCTACACCTTGTGAAGTTCGTCGCACAGCCAGCGTGCTGCCTCCGGATACGTGTCGAGTGCATCGCGGTGAAATCGATACAGCCTTTTTTTTATTTTTATGAGCAGAAGGCACGAGACGCAGTCGACAGTGACAGAAAAGGTTCGGAGGTTTAGTTGCCAGACCAACAGGTCATCTGAATTGCCCCTGCAAAGAACTCAGAAGTAATTTAGACTACCTCTAGAAAGAAATGCTTGCTTTTGCAGAGATTGCTTTCTTAGTTGCCGATTGAACCAGGGATATTGTTGTCATGGACATTGTTTCATTTTACAAATGCTTCAAAGCGTCTTGCCTTCTGCTCCATTTTATTATCTCTTTTATGGTACTTCATCAAAGTTAGGTGATTGTGTTATCTCAAGACAGTGCACATGTAGTTTGTTTTGAAAATTGCTTTATTTCTTAAAGAAAAACCTGTGACTTCATGAATAAAAGTGTGATAACATGGAATGTAATATTTCATTCTTGGAAGTAAAACTGAGCATCGACTGGAACCATGTAAGCAATTGGGCAATCTTAAGTATATATCACATATATCTTGTTGAACACTCTGGTCTTATTTGAGCACAATAGTTAAATTTCGAAATGAAAAAAAAAATATATATATTCTCTGACTAGCATACCACCATATAAACACTGGACCACTTTGAAAGAATTATCACAGATGTTGCGCCAAACATTCTTATTTGAGCACAGCAATAGCAAGTTCTCGAAAGATAAAAAAATTGTTTCTGACTAAAGCAGCCGTCACTCGCGCGCTCCCCGTTGGTTCCGCCGACCCCTCCGCTGCCCCCGGCACACCCGGCTCCTCGTGGTTCGACATTTTGGTTTGAAGAAGGCGCGTAGCGCACATCCCGCATAATATTGGAACAACTTTCTCTCCAATTAATTCTTAAATTTATTGCAAAAGGGTACAAAAAAGCGGTTTGTTTTAACAACGCCCAAAAGGTTTTGATTGTTTTTCAATACTTTTACCTGTACTAGAACAGATGCGACGGCCAGCGACGCACAGGATTGGTTGCCGTTCCTTCGCTAAACGCAGGAACTGCTCCCCACGTCGTAGTAAATCCTACCCCGTATCCCGCGCGTAGGGACGCCTCAGGGAATGCGTAGCTACTTCCGCTCGTCGGTGGTTGGCTCCGGACGTCGCTGAAACGGGTGACGGGTGTCAAGTTTGCGATGACGTAGCGGCGTCAAAGTGGGCAGAGCCGCCACGTGAGTGTTGCTAGGATACGCTCCTCCTTTGCGTTACGTCACTTCCATGTACCTTTTCTCAAATGTCCAACCTAGCGATCCTGGATAGCTAGGTTCGACATTGTACATGTACCTTTTTTTAGTACACGGAAGTGACGTCATCACGTCTGATTGGTTGGAAACAAAAGTGACGTAATTTCCCTAGAAAAATGTGGGCGGAGTCGGCAAAACTGGGCGGAGTCGGCTACCGGACGTGACAACAAAATGACGTTTCGTTTTGTACCGAGTACGTTTCAAAAGGTACTTGCTCGGAACTAGGTGTCATTGGCAGCATGTTTTCGGCGGCGAGGCGTCGCCGTCTCGTCAATTCGTCTTTTTCTTTAATAGAGCTTTTTTTTTCGCCAGAAAGGCTGTATCGGGAACACCGCGATGCATTCGAGCTCGCGGAGGAGATCTTTTGGAAGCAATACCGCCTGCCCAAGATCGTGGTGCGGTGGTTGTGCGACGAACTTCGCGAGGAACCGGAGGTGGGGAGGGTGCGTACCTCGTGGACGGTCATGACTGTGGAGCTTCAAGTGTTGTGTGCACTGCGCTTCTACGGCACGGGGAGCTTCCAAGGCATGGTGGCGAGCGACGAACACGTAGCGCGGGACCAAACGACAGTCAGCGTTGCGGTCCGCGCCGTGTCCGTCGCTATCGTGCGTCGTCTCGGGGTCCAGCGTGGCTGGATCCACTTCCCCGAGACGCCGAGCGAGAGGTTCGACGCGGAGAAGGGCTTCAGGCTGTTCGGCAGGATACCCGGCGTCATCAGTTGCGTGGACGGGACCATGGTCTCCATCGTCGGCCCGTCCAAGAACGACCCCACCGTCACGAAGGCGGCGTACTGGTGCCGCAGGTACTTCTACGCCCTCAACGTGATGGTGGTAAGTACACTCATGTTACGTTGTCAAAACGCGCCCCAAATCTGTAGAAAAAAAACAAACGTATTGCCGATACGGTTTAAGTATGCCGTTTTATGACTGCGGGCTGTGGGGTCTCACGACTGCACGAGCGTGTGCTCTACGTAGCATGTGAGCCGTGAGACTCTTCTCCCAAAAATAATACTTGTCTGCTAAAACGTGCAAGCTTCCGTAAAAAAAACAAAAACACATTATTTTTGTTTCAAGGTAGTTAGGTGTACCTTGCATCCAGGAAGGTGTGTTGACATGCATGTGTCAGACAAAATAACTTAAAAGGTTCTGAAATTGCGACTGCTTTGTGAACCATAAGTACAATCTACTACTTGTGGATTCAGGTAATTACATGTCAATATCTCTCTCACTTTCAGGTGTGTGACGCCGACTGCCGGATAATGTGCATCGACCCACGGTATCCCGGGTCGGTGCACGACTCCTTCGTGTCGCAATTTTCCTGGCTCCGAAGCCAACTAGAGCAAGGGCAGGTGCCACGCGACGGCCGGTTCCTGCTTAGTGAGCATACTAAATTCATTCCTCACGCACACGGTGGCTCCCACTGCTTGAAAGCCACAGTACCACACGTACTGTGCTTGTGGTGAGGCACACAGACACAGTTGCTGGAACTCCTTGAAGTGAGACAACACCCAAAGTTTGGCCATTAATCTCTGTTTATGTCCACATAACTCTCACACTCTGCAGGCTACGAAAGCCACACTAGACCAATCTCACGACAGTGATAGACTATGCAAGGCATGCAACCGCAGTGCGAGTCGTTGTCCGGTTCGGCCCACTCACTGTTACTGTCTGCCTGTACCCTCTTGCTGGTTGGTTTTTGCATGAAGTTGGAGCTCTTTCGCCGATCCCTGAGGGCTCGCCTGGTCGCTTTGACGGTCGTCAGTTTGTACGGAATGGGATCAATTCCTCCTTGGCCACTTGGGGCTCGCCAAATCTGTCCTCGGGTCGTCTCTGTCCCACACACTGGATTCTTTTCCCTGACCCTTCTTCTTCGGTCTGCCTATATAGCTCCTCCTATTAGACCCTCCGTGTCCCAGCAGGACCTGACTCCTTTCCAATCTAACCACCCCCTCTCTTTTCTCCATCTCCAACTCCACCGAGGATTAGGAAAGAGGTTCGTCGAACCGGCGCCTTATCCCCTTGCTTGCCAAAGACAAGGCCAGCGTGTTCTGCTCTGCCCGTGCCTAAGGTCACGGCCACACTCCCAAAAGCAACAGAGCTTTTATCTGTCGGATACAAGGGCCTAATAATGCACTTGCATACAACACAGCACCCCTAAGGAATCGTGCACACATCCCATACAACCCACCAGGAAAACACATAGTTACATGAAATAACAGGGAGTTTGCAGGCAAGCTGGTGCTAATTAATCATAATGTAAACTGATACTGTAGTGCAGAAATATTAACACGCTTTTAAGTCACACTTAAGTTACATTATCATTGACATAGTTGCACACAGCTGTTTTCTTGCCTTTTATTTTAAAAAGTAAAGAATGTAATATGTTCCATCCTCTACATGTGCAGGTGACAGCGGCTACCCCTTGGAGCCTTGGCTAATCACCCCTGTCCCCGGGAACCACGCGACCCCCACCGCTTGCGGCCGGTTTAATAAGGCGCATTCCTCGATCAGGTCTGTTTGCATTCGATCAGGTCTGCGCTGCATCGGGCTGTTGAAAAACAGATTCCGGTGTCTGCAAAGGCACCGGGCTCTGTATTACCACCCTTCAACAGCCACCGCCATTATTTCGGCATGTGCAGTGCTCCACAACATCTGTCTTGCATCGAGCGAGCCAGAACCGGAGTCAGACTCCGACCCTGAAGAGTCAGAGTTGGAGTCTGAGCCGAGCTCGGACGGTTCTGAGCCGAGCTCGGAGAGGTCAGCGTCGGCTCCCGAGAGGCTGGCTCCTGCCGGCCCTCCGGTCGGCCTTCCGGTCGGCCTCTCGGACAGGGGGAAGGCTGAGGCAGCGCCTTGTCGCCCGGTTCGGAACCCGCCGCAGACGTGCCCGTGCGGAGCGCCACACGCAAGGGGTCCGCCGCCACGACGGTAGTCCCGACCACCAGGGACACCGTCGGGAAGCCCCTCAGCGCCCTCGCTGCGGTGGTGCCCAGCACGGACGCCGCCAGCGACAGGGAACCTCTCGCCACCACGACTGAGGTCCTGACCACCAAGGACCCCGTCACATCCTTGCCCTCAGTGAAGCCGTCCCCGTGGAAGCCGTAAAGTGCACATTTCGCTTCCTGCTCCACAGTCATGGCCGTCCACAAGCTACATACTCTCTTCAGCTCCTACACCTTGTGAAGTTCGTCGCACAGCCAGCGTGCTGCCTCCAGATACGTGTCGAGTGCATCGCGGTGAAATCGATACAGCCTTTTTTTTATTTTTATGAGCAGAAGGCACGAGACGCAGTCGACAGTGACAGAAACGGTTCGGAGGTTTAGTTGCCAGACCAACAGGTCATCTGGATTGCCCCTGCAAAGAACTCAGAAGTAATTTAGACTACCTCTAGAAAGAAATGCTTGCTTTTGCAGAGATTGCTTTCTTAGTTGCTGATTGAACCAGGGATATTGTTGTCATGGACATTGATTCATTTTACAGATGCTTCAAAGCGTCTTGCCTTCTGCTCCATTTTATTATCTCTTTTATGGTACTTCATCAAAGTTAGGTGATTGTGTTATCTCAAGACAGTGCACATGTAGTTTGTTTTGAAAATTGCTTTATTTCTTAAAGAAAAACCTGTGACTTCATGAATAAAAGTGTGATAACATGGAATGTAATATTTCATTCTTGGAAGTAAAACTGAGCATCGACTGGAACCATGTAAGCAATTGGGCAATCTTAAGTATATATCACAGATATCTTGTTGAACACTCTGGTCTTATTTGAGCACAATAGTTAAATTTCGAAAGGAAAAAAAAAATATATATTCTCTGACTAGCATACCACCATATAAACACTGGACCACTTTGAAAGAATTATCACAGATGTTGCGCCAAACATTCTTATTTGAGCACAGCAATAGCAAGTTCTCGAAAGATAAAAAAATTGTTTCTGACTAAAGCAGCCGTCACTCGCGCGCTCCCCGTTGGTTCCGCCGACCCCTCCGCTGCCCCCGGCACACCCGGCTCCTCGTGGTTCGACATTTTGGTTTGAAGAAGGCGCGTAGCGCACATCCCGCATAATATTGGAACAACTTTCTCTCCAATTAATTCTTAAATGTATTGCAAAAGGGTACAAAAAAGCGGTTTGTTTTAACAACGCCCAAAAGGTTTCGATTGTTTTTCAATACTTTTACCTGTACTAGAACAGATGCGACGGCCAGCGACGCACAGGATTGGTTGCCGTTCCTTCGCTAAACGCAGGAACTGCTCCCCGCGTCGTAGTAAATCCTACCCCGTATCCCGCGCGTAGGGACGCCTCAGGGAATGCGTAGCTACTTCCGCTCGTCGGTGGTTGGCTCCGGACGTCGCTGAAACGGGTGACGGGTGTCAAGTTTGCGATGACGTAGCGGCGTCAAAGTGGGCAGAGCCGCCACGTGAGTGTTACTAGGATACGCTTCTCCTTTGCATTACGTCACTTCCATGTACCTTTTCTCAAATGTCCAACCTAGCGATCCAGGTGGTGCTTGTCTGCGTAGACGCTGAGCCCCAGCATGCCGAGCCTTTCGTTCGTTTTCATCCATGTCACGCTGCGGTCAAATGCTCAAATGCGTATATAACCACGTTCCATACCGCACATTCTCTTTCTGACATAGATGAAAACGAACGAAAGGCTCGGCATGCTGCAGCTCACAGTCTACCGAGACAAGCACCACCAGGATAGCTAGGTTCGACATTGTACATGTACCTTTTTTTAGTACACGGAAGTGACGTCATCACGTCTGATTGGTTGGAAACAAAAGTGACGTAATTTCCCTAGAAAAATGTGGGCGGAGTCGGCAAAACTGGGCGGAGTCGGCTACCGGACGTGACAACAAAATGACGTTTCGTTTTGTACCGAGTACGTTTCAAAAGGTACTTGCTCGGAACTAGGTGTCATTGGCAGCATGTGTTCGGCGGCGAGGCGTCGCCGTCTCGTCAATTCGTCTTTTTCTTTAATAGAGCTTTTTTTTCGCCAGAAAGGCTGTATCGGGAACACCGCGATGCATTCGAGCTCCCGGAGGAGATCTTTTGGAAGCAATACCGCCTGCCCAAGATCGTGGTGCGGTGGTTGTGCGACGAACTTCGCGAGGAACCGGAGGTGGGGAGAGTGCGTACGTCGTGGACGGTCATGACTGTGGAGCTTCAAGTGTTGTGTGCACTGCGCTTCTACGACACGGGGAGCTTCCAAGGCATGGTGGCGAGCGACGAACACGTAGCGCGGGACCAAAAGACAGTCAGCGTTGCGGTCCGCGCCGTGTCCGTCGCTATCGTGCGTCGTCTCGGGGTCCAGCGTGGCTGGATCCACTTCCCCGAGACGCCGAGCGAGAGGTTCGACGCGGAGAAGGGCTTCAGGCTGTTCGGCAGGATACCCGGCGTCATCAGTTGCGTGGACGGGACCGTGGTCTCCATCGTCGGCCCGTCCAAGAACGACCCCACCGTCACGAAGGCGGCGTACTGGTGCCGCAAGAACTTCTACGCCCTCAACGTGATGGTGGTAAGTACACTCATGTTACGTTGTCAAAACGCGCCCCAAATCTATAGAAAAAAAAAGTATTGCCGATACGGTTTAAGTATGCCGTTTTATGACTGCGGGCTGTGGGGTCTCACGACTACGCGAGCGTCTGCTCTACGTAGCATGTGAGCCGTGAGACGCTTCTCCCAAAAATAATACTTGTCTGTTAAAACGTGCAAGCTTCCGTAAAAAAAACAAAAAAAAAAACATTATTTTTGTTTCAAGGTAGTTAGTTGTACCTTGCATCCAGGAAGGTGTGTTGACATGCATGTGTCAGACAAAATAACTTAAAAGGTTCTGAAATTGCGACTGCTTTGTGAACCATAAGTACAATCTACTACTTGTGGATTCAGGTAATTACATGTCAATATCTCTCTCACTTTCAGGTGTGTGACGCCGACTGCCGGATAATGTGCATCGACCCACGGTATCCCGGGTCGGTGCACGACTCCTTCGTGTAGCAATTTTCCTGGCTCCGAAGCCAACTCGAGCAAGGGCAGGTGCCACGCGACGGCCGGTTCCTGCTTGGTGAGCATACTAAATTCATTCCTTACGCACACGGTGGCTCCCACTGCTTGAAAGC
Organism: Ixodes scapularis; assembly: GCF_016920785.2. Taxonomy (NCBI): domain Eukaryota; kingdom Metazoa; phylum Arthropoda; class Arachnida; order Ixodida; family Ixodidae; genus Ixodes; species Ixodes scapularis. Next base: position 95,051,333 of record NW_024609882.1, read on the forward strand.
CACAGTACTACACGTACTGTGCTAGTTGTGAGGCACACAGACACAGTTGCTGGAACTCCTTGAAGTGAGACAACACCCAAAGTTTGGCCATTAATCTCTGTTTATGTCCACATAACTCTCACACTCTGCAGGCTACGAAAGCCACACTACACCAATCTCACGACAGTGATAGACTATGCAAGGCATGCGACCGCAGTGCGAGTCGCTGTCCGGTTCGGCCCACTCACTGTTACTGTCTGCCTGTACCCTCTTGCTGGTTGGTTTTTGCATGAAGTTGGAGCTCTTTCGCTGATGGGGGCTCGCCTGGTCGCTTTGACGGTCGTCAGTTTGTACGGAATGGGATCAATTCCTCCTTGGCCACTTGGGGCTCGCCAAATCTGTCCTCGGGTCGTCTCTGTCCCACACACTGGATTCTTTTCCCTGAACCCTTCTTCTTCGGTCTGCCTATATAGCTCCTCCTATTAGACCCTCCGTGTCCCAACAGGACCTGACTCCTTTCCAATCTAACCACCCCCTCTCTTTTCCCCATCTCCAACTCCACCGAGGATCAGGAAAGAGGTTCGTCGAACTGGCGCCTTATCCCCTTGCTTGCCAAAGACAAGGCCAGCGTGTTCTGCTCTGCCCGTGCCTAAGGTCACGGCCACACTCCCAAAAGCAACAGAGCTTTTATCTGTCGGATGCAAGGGCCTAATAATGCACTTGCATACAACACAGCACCCCTAAGGAATCGTGCACACATCCCATACAACCCACCAGGAAAACACATAGTTATATGAAATAACAGGGAGTTTGCAGGCAAGCTGGTGCTAATTAATCATAATGTAAACTGATACTGTAGTGCAGAAATATTAACACACTTTTAAGTCCCACTTTAGTTACATTATAATTGACATAGTTGCACACAGCTGTTTTCTTGCCTTTTATTTTAAAAAGTAAAGAATGTAATATGTTCCATCCTCTACATGTGCAGGTGACAGCGGCTACCCCTTGGAGCCTTGGCTTATCAGCCCCGCCCCCGGGAACCACGCGACCTCCACCGCTTGCGGCCGGTTTAATAAGGCGCATTCCTCGATCAAATCTGTTGTGGAGCGCTGCATCGGGCTGTTGAAAAACAGATTCCGGTGTCTGTAAAGGCACCGGGCTCTGTATTACCACCCTTCAACAGCCACCGCCATTATTTCGGCATGTGCAGTGCTCCACAACACCTGCCTTGCATCGAGCGAGCCAGAACCGGAGTCAGACTCCGACCCTGAAGAGTCAGAGTTGGAGTCTGAGCCGAGCTCGGACGGTTCTGAGCCGAGCTCGGAGAGGTCAGCGTCGGCTCCCGAGAGGCTGGCTCCTGCCGGCCCTCCGGTCGGCCTTCCGGTCGGCCTCTCGGACAGGGGGAAGGCTCTGAGGCAGCGCCTTGTCGCCCGGTTCGGAACCCGCCGCAGACGTGCCCGTGCGGAGCGCCACACGCAAGGGGTCCGCCGCCACGACGGTAGTCCCGACCACCAGGGACACCGTCGGGAAGCCCCTCAGCGCCCTCGCTGCGGTGGTGCCCAGCACGGACGCCGCCAGCGACAGGGAACCTCTCGCCACCACGACTCAGGTCCTGACCACCAAGGACCCCGTCACATGCTTGCCCTCAGTAAAGCCCTCCCCGTGGAAGCCGTAAAGTGCACACTTCGCTTCCTGCTCCACAGTCATGGCCGTCCACAAGCTACATACTCTCTTCAGCTCCTACACCTTGTGAAGTTCGTCGCACAGCCAGCGTGCTGCCTCCGGATACGTGTCGAGTGCATCGCGGTGAAATCGATACAGCCTTTTTTTTAATTTTTATGAGCAGAAGGCACGAGACGCAGTCGACAGTGACAGAAAAGGTTCGGAGGTTTAATTGCCAGACCAACAGGTCATCTGGATTGCCCCTGCAAAGAACTCAGAAGTAATTTAGACTACCTCTAGAAAGAAATGCTTGCTTTTGCAGAGATTGCTTTCTTAGTTGCTGATTGAACCAGGGATATTGTTGTCATGGACATTGTTTCATTTTACAAATACTTCAAAGCGTCTTGCCTTCTGCTCCATTTTATTATCTCTTTTATGGTACTACATCAAAGTTAGGTGATTGTGTTATCTCAACACAGTGCACATGTAGTTTGTTTTGAAAATTGCTTTATTTCTTAAAGAAAAACCTGTGACTTCATGAATAAAAGTGTGATAACATGGAATGTAATATTTCATTCTTGAAAGTAAAACTGAGCATCGACTGGAACCATGTAAGCAATTGGGCAGTCTTAAGTATATATCACAGATATCTTGTTGAACACTCTGGTCTTATTTGAGCACAATAGTTAAATTTCGAAAGGAAAAAAAATATATATATATATTCTTTGACTAGCATACCACCATATAAACACTGGACCACTTTGAAAGAATTATCACAGATGTTGCGCCAAACACTCTTATTTGAGCACAGCAATAGCAAGTACTCGAAAGATAAAAAAATTGTTTCTGACTAAAGCAGCCGTCACTCGCGCGCTCCCCGTTGGTTCCGCCGACCCCTCCGCTGCCCCCGGCACACCCGGCTCCTCGTGGTTCGACATTTTGGTTTGAAGAAGGCGCGTAGCGCACATCCCGCATATTGGAACAACTTTCTCTCCAATTAATTCTTAAATGTATTGCAAAAGGGTACAAAAAAGAGGTTTGTTTTAACAACGCCCAAAAGGTTTTGATTGTTTTTCAATACTTTTACCTGTACTAGAACAGATGCGACGGCCAGCGACGCACAGGATTGGCTGCCGTTCCTTCGCTAAACGCAGGAACTGCTCCCCGCGTCGTAGTAAATCCTACCCCGTATCCCGCGCGTAGGGACGCCTCAGGGAATGCGTAGCTACTTCCGCTCGTCGGTGGTTGGCTCCGGACGTCGCTGAAACGGGTGACGGGTGTCAAGTTTGCGATGACGTAGCGGCGTCAAAGTGGGCAGAGCCGCCACGTGAGTGTTGCTAGGATACGCTCCTCCTTTGCATTACGTCACTTCCATGTACCTTTTCTCAAATGTCCAACCTAGCGATCCAGAGCTTCGCCCCAATCAATATCATTCACCACGTGGAGATGCGTTTTAGATGCGGAGCACCTCTTGCTCGGGTCTATCTCCCGCGGCGTCGTAGTCCGCACTCACACTACGCATGCGCAGCTCTCCTCCTTCCCTCTCTCCAGCAGCGGCGCGTTACTCTCTCCGCTCTCTGTCTACCAGCTGCGTGCACTTCGCTTGCGTTCGCTTCTACTCACACCGCGCGCGCATGCGCAACTCTCCTCCTCTAGTCTCCACTCCTTCAAGTGTGAATATAAGCAGCGGTAGCGCGCTGCGCGCGTTCAGTTCACCGCTGTTGACTCCACTCCGTGAAGTGTGATGGGAGCAAAACAATTACACCGTTTTCCCAAGGTTGGACCATGGGGTGATGCGGAGCATCGCGGAGTTTCCAACAACGCTCACGCGATGTGTGGTAACCAACGCAAGTTAACAACGTAATAACACACAAGTTAACAACGTTACTAACAACGTTACTAACACCGGTAATAACACCGTTAACAACGATCCACGATGCTTCGCATCACCCCATGGTTCCCCTCGGGAAGATGGTGTAATTTTTTTTTGCCCTACACGAGCAAGGAAGCGCGTGAGCTCACGAGCAGGAGCACAAGCCCCCGACGCTGGACATTGGAAGGACATACGGACATGGCTAGCCCCTAAGGAGCTTCGTCTCTAAAAACCGCAGGTTCTTTTTTACTAACTGAAGACCTCTGGACGTACAGTCGGCCGTAAAAAAGATTGACACAAGGGAGCGATGGCCTGGCCGGCGATAAGGCGACGCGGGGCGCTTCGATAGCGTAAGCACGCTGGGGTCGCGATTACCGGATTGGTCCACTGTTGGATGCACGGGGGACGTCGACACACCAAAGCCGTTCCCAAAGCGCGCTTTCGAAATAACACAGCGTGACTGCGCACATGTGTTCTGTTTTTGCTGGCTATGTGCGAACAGCGCTATCCTTTTTTTCATCACATCACATCACACTGTGATGAAGTTCAGAATTTTTTTTCCAGCTTTTTATACTTCCTCTTATTGATTGTGTCGCGATCTGAAAGATTCGCTTTTTTATAAGTGTTAGGTATGCATAACACGGGTTTATTTATAAGGCCGACATTGGCCGCGTACAAGAGTCGAAGAGGTAGAGAACGGAATGGCGAACAGTAAGTCCTTCCACGTCCGCCTACTGGAGGATGGCGCTGCTATCGCTCACAGTTGCACGATCTGCTGCATACACAACATCCCTTCCCCCCTATGGAACGTAGTCCTGGTAACGCCGTGGGGGTCTTCTCTCACGTTGAGGGTACCTAGAAGCTCCTGTTGTTGCAGGTTGGCTGGGAGAGCTCTGCTCCTGTGAAAGGCTTCCAGGCAGGTTAGCACCGTCGGGTCTAGGCAAGGAGGAGGTGGGGCTGGCGGGTACACTTGGACTTGGAGAATCTTCATTCACCCCCGGCAGTGGTGGGTCCCGGCCAACCGCAGGGGAATGCTCACCATCGGTCGTGTCACCACAAGTGTCACTGGTGGCTCCACCAAGGTCTAGTGGACTGGCACGGTTGCGGAGTTGATCAACGTGCCTTCGCCAAACGCGACCGTCGGACACACGAACTTGGTACGACAGGGGTCCTGTGACTGAAGCGATGAACCCGGGAACCCACTTGGTGCTACCTTGATAGTTCCGTGCATACACCGCATCGCCGGGACAGAACTCCCGAACTCGTTGAGAGCCATCTCGGAAGTAACGCTCCAGAGATGATCCATCCAGATGAAAATCGGGATGCAGACGGTCTATGGCAGATCGCAGTCGTCTCCCCATCAGACGTTCAGCCGGACTGTTCCCCGTAGTTGTACTGGGTAAGATGTGCTGGGGGGGGGGGGGGGCAACAAGAAACGACACAGCTTGGTTGCCCAATCTCCTTGAGACAACTTGTGTAGCACTAGTTTTGTTTCCGGTACCATCCTCTCAATCTGCCCATTGGAAAACGGGTCATAGGGTGCGACTGTAATGTGCCGGACCTGATTCTTGGTTACAAACTCAGCAAACTCTTCTGACGTGAACGCAGTTCCATTGTCCGACACTAAAACTTCGAGAATGCCAAAGCGAGCAAACATTGCTCGAAGTTCCTTGAGCACTGCTCTGGTCGACATTGATTCCATCAAGGAAACTTCCAACCACTTGGAATGCGAATCGACGACCAGCAGAAAAACCTTCCCTTTGAAGGGACCAGCAAAGTCAATGTGCAAACGAGACCAAGGGTTCTTCGTGAACTCCCATGGGTGCACCGGTGCCTTGCTGGGAGCTTGTCGAGTTTCTTGGCACATTTAGCAGCCAGCTACCTTGCGTTCGACGTGACTGTCGGTGCCCGGCCACCACACTGTGCTGCGTGCAAGACCTTTCATCCGCACTACTCCAGGGTGCGTGGTGTGTAGGGTGTCAAGGACTTGAGCCTGTGCGGGACCCGGAATCACAAGACGAGATCCCCAGAGCACACATTTTCTGCAGCTGGACAGTTCGTTCTTCCTGGCCACAAAGGGGCGGAATTCCACTGGCAGCTTCCCTGAAGGCCAGCCTTGCAAAATCCAGCGGTGTACACGCGACAGAACCGGGTCAGTCCGTGTTAATGCTGCGATCTTGGTAGAATCTAAAGGAACCTCCGGCGCTGCCTCCAGCAGCAAGATGTCTTCCAACGGTGGCTCGTGCTCATTCTTGACAGGAAGCGGAAGACGACTGAAAACGTCGGCATGTGGCAGCTATGAGCCAGGTACGTACAACAGTTCGTAGTTGTATGCAGAAAGTTGCAGACTCCAGCGCAACATCCGAGGTGACAACACGGCAGGAACAGGCTTGGCCTCGTGCAAGAGGCCCAGCAAGGGCTTATGGTCTGTCAAGAGTTGGAACGTCCGACCAAAAACATACTGGTGGAATTTCCGAGCACCAAATAGCAAAGCCAGAGCCTCTCGGTCTATCTGCGCATAGTTACGTTCTGCTTTTGACAAAGCTCTCGAGGCAAAGGCCACTGGTCTTTCAACGCCGTCTTCTCCCACTTGGCTCAGTAAAGCATCCAGCCCGCACGGAGACGCGTCACAGGCCAGCCTTATGGGACGTGACACATCATAGTGTGCTAAGACGGCTGATGATTCCAGCAGGCTCTTGGCACTCTGGTACGCCTTTGCTTCAGTCTTTGTCCAAATCCATGCCTTGTCCTCGTCCAGGAGGCGGTAAAGTGGCTCCAACACATGTGAACCTCCTTTCAGGGAACGGCCATAGATATTTAAGGCTCCCACGAACGACTGTAGCTCCTTCTTGTTCACTGGTTCCGGCGCTTGCTTGATCGCTTCAACTTTTTCACCCAAAGGGCTTACTCCGTCCTTCTTGATATGGTACCCCAGGTACGTCACTTCCTTGTCCCTGAATGCACACTTGTCGGCATTCAGACGAAGTCCATCGTCTTGGATACGCTGCAGCACCTTACGCAAACGTTCGTCGTGCTCGCCGACTGTTCTTCCACCAATGAGGATGTCATCCAGAAAACACTGAACTCTTTCGAGTCCGTTTAACACTCCTTCTATGTAACGTTGGAAGATGGCTACTGCCACTGCCACACCAAACTGCAATCGCGTCACCTTGAACAGGCCCTTGTGTGTTGTCACGGTCTGCAGCATGGCGGTGTCCTCGTCGACACAGAGCTGTTGGTAAGCTTGATCCAAGTCAAGCCGGGAAAACACCAAGCAACCTTTTAGTCTTTCGAGCAGTTGCTCTGGAGTGGGCAGTGGGTAAGTCTCCCACTTGATGACTGGGTTAAGCGTTCCCTTGTAGTCTCCGCAAAGTCTCATCTTTCCATTCTTCTTTAGAATCGGAACAATAGGCGTCGCCCAACGAATATGCTTGACCGGAACATAAATTCCTTGCTCCACTAACTTCTCGATCGCTTCGTCCACTTTCGGCAGAAGAGCGAAAGGTACTTGCCGCGACTTGTGGAACTTGGGTGTGGCTTGCTCCTCCACTTCAATCCGCACCAGAGGACCTGTATTCTTCCCTAACCCAAGCTTGAACACATTTGGGTAGTCTTGGAAACTGGAGCTCTCTTGAGCTGGTGCAGTCCTTCCAGGGATATGCATAACGGTTGAAACCAGTCTCTCCCCAGGATGCTGATTCCAGACCTTTCGGTGACGAGTAGAGGTAGCTTGCACACTCTACCGTTGTACTTGACAAGAACTTATACTTCACCCACGATCCGGACAGGCTGCTGTGTGTAGGTCCGCACTCCTCTGGAACACGGTCGAAGTGCCTTCCTCGAGATTCCCAGCTTGCTCAGTATCCTCAGGTTGACAATGGAACAGACGGATCCAGAGTCCACTTCCATCGATACCTCCTGTCCGTTCACGGTGACCGTTGCCATGAAAGCCGGCAGTCTACTGGCGATATGGTAAAGTCCGTACACTCCTGAGCGTCCCAACTTGCCTGGGCGTTTATTGTCGCTCTTGGCCCTGCTCCTTGCCCGTTTCCTTTTGACGACAGGCTCGAACGATGTGCCCCTTCCCCTTGCTGAAATGACACTCTGCGTTGCGGAATCCACAGCTTGTAGCGTCGTGGTCGCCGTTGCAGCGGAAACACCGCCTTGTTCCGGTCGCTTTTGGCTCTCTTGAGGGTTCTTGTTTTCCGCCCGGCTGGGCACCCTTGGGCACTTGATCCATCCGATGTAAATCGGACGCCGCAGGCAATGCTCCTCTGATGTTTTCCGTTTGCCGCGTGGCATACTCGGCAGCGACGGCCTTATCGTACGCTTTCTTGAAGTCCAACGTATTCTCGGCCAGGAGACGCCGTTGCAGCCCTTCGTCTTTAACGCCGCAGACGAGACGATCGCGGAGCATGTCTTCCAGGAAGACGCCGAACTCGCAGTGCTCGGAGAGTCGGCGCAAGTCCGCGACGAATTCCGCGATGTCTTCGCCAGGCTGCTGACTTCGTTTGTGGAATGAGAAACGTTGTACGATTACCGAAGGCCTTGGCGTGAAGTGGCTTGTGAGTTTTGAAACGATGTCCGCGTACGGCGTCTCTGCCGGCGTCGCCGGCGAACACAGCGAGCGAAGGATAGCGTACGAGCCGGACCGCAGACGCAGCACAGCACTGCTCTCTGCTGCTGCTCCTCGACCACGCCGTTCGCCGCGAAGTAGGACTCCAGGCGTTCCTTTTCCGTAGGCCAGGTTTCCGGGTGGTCCGGCGAAAACTCTTCCGTGTGGCCCAGTCGACCCATGAAGACGTTCGAAACGCTAGGCTTAGCTTCCGAAGCCATCTCGTTCTGCCCGCTGCCGCCGCCGTTACGCAGCCGCTCGCCCTCGTTGCCTCGTGTGGAGTCTCGCTGCTTGTTTTTGCTTCTTCATGCGGCCGCCGTCGCTTACCGTTGGTCTGTGACCTTGTCGCCAAATGTTAGGTATACATAACACGGGTTTATTTACAAGGCCGACTTTGGCCGTGTACAAGAGTCGAAGAGGTAGAGAACGGAATGGCGAACAGTAAGTCCTTCCACGTCCGCCTACTGGAGGATGGCGCTGCTATCGCTCACAGTTGCCCGATCTGCTGCATACACAAGAATAAGGAAAATACTCCCGTCTTCCACGCACAAATTTGAAACAGCACATAAAATAAATATCACACCGAAGACTTTGTTTATTAGAATGAAAAAAAAGCGTCGTCTCACGCGTGACTCGTCACACTCGAAAGCAGGCCGCACGTAAAAAAAAAAGAAAGAAATTGCTACAAACGATAACTATATCTCTCTCGAAGTACCCCTGTGATTCAAAAGTGGGAACGTTCCGGCCACTCTCGTTCCCCGTGTTATAGCGAAATATAGCGCTACGTGGGGCGGTTTCACCCCACCGGCCACGAATCACTTGTGACAATCTTTTTTACGGCCGACTGCACAAGCAAAATCTTGGATTGGCCTCCGTCAGATTGCGGGCACCTGGGCCGGTATCCCAACCCGCCAAATAGGCCAGCGTGTTAGCTCACACAACGCCTCTTGGCTCAGAGCATAGCATCCTCTTTACTTACAAAGCCTGGCAGTTCGACGACGGAGCCATAGAGGGCACAGTCGCAGATTTAGAGAGTGAGGATCTGGTAACACAGAACATTTCTCGGGGACTCTGGTAGTGAGAGCACAGCTTTTGAGCGGCGAGAACCCGATGCACACCGTTCGCTCTGGAGAAACCGATGCGACTGGCCGCTGATGTCGAGGCTACAGCGATTGCGCCCCTTTAGGTCTGTGACCTCGGCGTCCGCAATTAAAATGTTCCGTAAAATTATGCTTTAAATAATTCTTACTTTCGTACTCATTCTGGTTTCGTGTTCACTTCCCGGCATGGAAACATTTCGTAGTATGGAAAATCTTTTGGGAGAAAACTTTTTTGTCTTCCTAAATAAGGAAACCTGTAAACATCCTCAAAACGTCTTTTAAAGGACCATGATGTCCTGACTTGTTCCGGACGTCCCGACGGCGTCTTCGCCAGGACGAAGACGTCTCGACCAGCTGAGGACGTCCTCGGGACCATCTGGGTTGTCTGGAAAGTTGTGTGGCCTATGGCGCATGGACCGCCCAAAACTCGAAGCCGGAGATAGTCTTTAGTCTATTTTTTTTTATTTTACTCTCGAGAGCCGCGGCACCGCGGAAAGGCGGCAGCCCGTTCCATGGAGGCCCGCGGTGCCGCGTCTAGTGAACATGATAACGTTTTGAGTATTTAAATGCAAGATGATGACGACATGGGTTGTTGGTATTGGGGAGGGTGGCAGTCCGATTCACTCAAGTCCAGAGTTCGTGGAGGCTGGCTGGTCGGGTCAGCAGCGAGCCATGTTGATCTGGCTCGCCGTTCGATCGGTGCCTGAAGGAGCCCCAGGAACATGATGACCTTGTTGCTCACTGGGGTCCACTGGAGCGAAGCATCAGGCTCCAAGAAGGTAGCCTATCCAAGGTAGAAGCTGCCGCCTCCGGCGAACCGAGGTCCAGGGCTCAGATTCAGGCACCGCCGTCGTCCGATGTGTCATCCTCTCAATGACGTCGTTGTCATCTTGCATACTGACCTTTCGACGCTCTTCCCGTGTATCAATATCTGTAATCTGTATTCAATCAGCCCCGGCAGTTGGCCGTACATTTTTGAGCTCGAACGAAAGAGACGAAACCGAATCGGAGGAACGGGGAAAGGGTGGAGTTCCATTTTCCCTTGCCATCAGGAAAAAAAATGTATAGTGTGTTTCGGCGTCTCGCCGCAGCGGGACGCCCGTTACACGACTCTCCTCTTATCCGTTGCTTGCCGCTCTACCTTTTAACTTTCGGCGGCCGCGTCGCGTGACTCTCCGCCAGGCTTTGTCAGTATAAAGGAGGCTATGCTAGCGATGCTCAGAGCCACTGAGGCGTTTTAATGCGCAGTGTTTGCTTTAGTATCATTGCCAATGAAAAGCCATTGAGGTGGCTGTGAAACAAAATATAGTCAAGCTAGACCCACTAAATTAGCTGCTCTTCAGAGTGAGACCACTTGGCCATATTGTGGGTTAATATCATTGTTGACAGTTATCTGAAGCTTTATCTGAAGTCACAGGAAACGCTTTTCCGTCCTCCACAAATGTTTAAACAGCACGTGACAAAGCAAAGCAATTTTACATACGCTTCCTAACACCGAATCTAATGCTGAGGAAGTCACACTTTTGAATCATGATGATCGGCAGTTGCCCCTGCTCTGCACAAGCACCAAAAACGCGGCGCCCACGACAATGTCGGGGAACGAACGCCAATATCCTAAGCGCAGCTCATTTAGTGGCTCTAGGTCGAGCTATTCCGACAAGTCATAATCTGATTTCGAAAATGATTTTTGCAGTCGGTAAAGCATAGAATTGTTTTGGCGTACGTGCGCAATCCAAACAGGCGGAGTCTTTTCGTGGCGTCCATTTCCTTTGGATCGCGCCTGGCTTGTCGGCACGTTTGCATGAAAGGCTTCTGTGCGCTGCCATTGTGAGCCATTTTGGCGCCGCGTAAAGTTTCCGCCATGTTGAGGTGGGCAAGGGGCACGTCATTGAGGTGGGCGAGGACAAGATGGCGGCGTCTGCTTCACCGCCGATGGCCGACGTTAGGTTACGTTAGCGATATACTTACTGTTTTGAAACGCTGGCCGAGGTATCCACTCACAATCGTGGCTTCAAATATTCTATGATGGGGCATGTTTAATGGTTGGAGCTGACTTTATAACGATTGAATCCTCTAATCGAACACGTCGTAAAATCCAGCACTACATCGAGCGCTGCCATCGTTCATGCAATGGCCATGCGGATCCTGATGTCCCTCCAGTTTGCAATCTTTGGAAGTGTTTAAGTTTTTTTTAACTTGAATGAAAATGGCTACGCAGCTGGTGCTAAAAACGTTTCTAAAGAGAATAAAGGTTCGTTCTTTTTTTATTTTTGTATTCCTAAAAATGTATCCTTCTCTTTCGCAAAAGACGTTTGACAACATTGCAAAACATTGTACGTCATGTAGCGGTCGTCCTGGCTGTAGACTAGGTCCGCCACATAGATCCAAAATTATTCTTATTTATCGACTCCAGTCTATGTCGAAAATTTGTGATGTCACTACAAAAATGTCTATAGCAGATTGATCAAACTTGTTAAATTCTAGTTCATTCTTGTTAAGGATGACGTATCATTGAGAGTCGGGGCAGAACGGGCTCTGAAACCGAGTAGACAGCAAAGGAACATGGAAACAGACAGTACTTAACAAAAGTTATGAAATAATACTTCCGTTTACAACCTTATATAAAAAGATGAAATCGTGTAAACGTCTCCTATCAAGCAAAGTGTTCCACACTAGTCTTTTCATGTAGTATATTACAGTTGTAGTAACACTTGCGCCTGAAGTGCCTGTCATTGATTATGCCTATCAAGCGTCTTTAAACACGCTCATTAGAGTTTGACGCATGTGTTTAACACAATTCCAAACAAAAAAAGGGAACTCGTGCTTTGTGCGCATTAAGCAGAAAAATAAACGCACAAGAGAAACAGTCGAATAAAATTGCCTCGTAAACGAGATATCGCCCCAAGGTTCCTAAGGGAGGCATTACATATAGTCCAAACATTATTATTAAACATTAAAGATTAATCAACAAAAAGTTTTAGATGACGCATGACGGACACTCGGGCTATGACACTGATGTCTATTCTGTAAGAAAACACAAGTGAATCTCGCTTTCTACTCAGACATATGTTTTCTCCTGTGCTCACTAAGCAAAAGAGAGTTTTTCGATTACCACCTTGAAATTCCCAACACGTTATCTCGAAGAAGTTGGCACTCTGAGTACGAACAAATACATTACAACAGTTTGATGTCGTCGTCCAATAAAACCCACAGGTCTCTTATCCCTAGACGACTTGAAGGCGAAAGCCCAAGCGCCGATGTACACGTAATAGCGAACACCCGAAGACAGCGCGTTCTCTGACAACGCACTTTTGGCGCCGTTTCATTGACTCACTCGGATCGGGGCGTTGGCTGTGGTCCCTGTGATAGCGAACGTCCGAACACAGCGCGTTCTTTGACGACGTACTTCAGGCTTGTTTTCGTCGTCTTCGTTCTATCGACGTGTTTTCGCTCAAGGACTTGGAAGGTCGACTGAACGATGAGACATATAAGGCTTTCACCTTAATAATGCTTCAGAGTTCTTCACGCTATTGGGCAGGAGATCGAACTATAGGGGGCGCTTTATCGAGTTTGTTCTCCCCACAGCCCGGTGTTTACTCACACAGTATAACAAAGAAATTGAACCTCGCGAGCGCGGTCTGGGCACGAGCGCTTCTTTTTGACCAGTGCTTCAGTCGCACGAGGAAATGCCTTCAAATCGTCATCTTTTATTTTTCGGATTAAAAACAAACAAGAAAATAAGTTTTGTTGTCCCCACAGATGAAGCGTACCGCTGGAGGCGTGGCTCTTCGATCTCCTCCCCAATAAAAGATGTCGCTCACAAAAATCAAGAATAAAAGTGCACCAAGGATGGCTCCTTGGGGCACTCCGGAAGGCGACAGAAGTGATCAGACCTGAGCCCTGACAAACGAACATAATTTCTACCACATGAGAGATAATGTTTAAACCAATGGCAGTACGTCGGACACTAACCTCGACTGTCTAGTTTGGTCAGAAGAGTATTGTGATCAACCTTATTGAATACCTTCCTTATATCAAAATATATTTAATCAACTTGTGCGTGTTCGCGAACAAATGGAACTTTATAATCTAAAAAAGCGCACAGATCAGATTCAACTGACTCGTCCTTAAAAAATCCGTGTTTCTCGGTGTTTTTTTTTTTTTTTTAGGCTAAAGTAACTGGCATAGCGTTTGTATATTATCATCTCAAAAACCTTGGAAGAACTGTATAGTAACGTTTAGCGAAAGTAGAAAAATTATTTCATGGCCTTTTTAAGGAGGATTCACCCGCGATTTAACTGCAGCCTGTTCCTAATAAATGTCGTTGATTTTTTTTTTTCCGGAACAACGAGTTTTCCGGAACAACGACCGTCCGAGCTGCAGCTGCGCTTGCAGCTCGGACGGTCGGGTTTGGCTCGGGCCGCGGGCTTTCTCGCGCCGACCTAGATGAGCTAGGTTTTGTTCTAAAGCTCCTGTATGCTGGGAAAACTGGCGCCATTCATTTTTGCAGAAATGCTCGAGGCACATGCCGCGCGTCACTTCTGCGAAATTCATGGCGTCTGAAATCTAGCTCAGTGCTGCGCTGTGCCGTCATGATCGTCCCAAGGGCTGCACGTTGCACGTGCCTCGTGCATCGCCGTACCTTGCGCTACATTTGAAAGATGAAGAGGCTTTATTTTGTTCGCCCGGAGACCGCCGCCACCGGCAGTCCTCGACTGACTTTGATTTCCGACCGACAAAAAATTTGGAACTACGGTCGAGCCATTCAAACGTATTTAATGAACAGCCAGTTTTCTGATGGTGTTGTGCTTTGATGTTGCACTCGGGCTTTTGTTTTTGCAGTTGCGTCATTGGAGTGCAGATGGAGTCGCCCACGCAGCTGGCGCCTTGGCATCCTCTATCGGTTTCGGCGGACTTCATCGCTCGTTTGTTGTATGAAGATTAGTAACCACGAATACGCGGCGGCGTGTGGTAATATGTATTTGCACAGCGAATTTTGAGCTTCGCTCTGCAGAATTCAGCTTTTAGACCGGAGCCTGTGTGAGTAAAGTCAGATCAGACACGGGTCAAGGTCGTAGGTGAAAAGGGCTTCTGACTGTGGCGCCATTTTCAGCGCTGTTCGTCCAGAGAGTACTTAGCTCGCTTTCGGAATCGACGAACATGCGCATGATTAGCCACGAAAACAGCACGCTGAACTGTGCGACCTTCCCTACCCAGTAATTTGCAAACAAGAAGGTTCTAGCCGGTGCGATCTTCAGTGTCCGTGCGTATGGCGGGTGCTTTTCTCTCTTTCCGTAGCGACGAACAAGCATGTGCTGGCCTGTAAATAGAGCTATCTCGTTACATTTGGGCTAAAAATATACCTCCAAGTTTTTTTATGTTGTGTTTTCTTGCGGTAGACTGAAAAGCACCTTTCTGGTGAAAGTGGGCTCAGACTTCATAATATAAACCCTCCAAAGAACGCCCTCTACAGGCGAATGTCAGTTTGCCTGGAATGTATAACGCACACGAAGTTACTAAAACTGAGGCAAAAAAAATGGAAGCGACATTGACCTTTAGGATCATATGCATAAAATGCGTCAAGTGCGTCACTTGACGTATATTTTCCCTCTAAATTTAGCGGGGAAACTGAATGGTTGTATAGGTCACGTGGGGTCTGGTCGCACGACGTCGATGTCCCCCGTTGAACGTAGCGAGGAATCTGGATTGGTGTCCAGATCACAAGAAGTAAATTTTCCCGCTAAATTTAGCGCAATTTCACGCGCGCTCGATGACAGCGAGTGCGCGTTCAATTGTACTGGATCTTTATACAACCGCGCTCGCAACCGCTTTGCGAACGCAGATCCGCTTCCAGTGTGAATGAGCGGTAAAGCGGCCTTTGGAGAGACAGCTTTTTCTTGGCGTGAAGGAAAATCTTTTTTTCCGAGAGGTACCTTTTTTTAAGACAGTAATTTGCTTGCGCATAAGATTCTATGATGCAGTTCTTGGTGTCACAAACCTATTCAAACTATACTATGCGGTCGCACACGTTTATGTTCCGCCTGCGCAAAAATTAAGGTGCGGACCCACGGATTTCTGGATCCGAACTCCATCTGCAGTTCCTGGCATCCACATCCGATCCACAAACCTTCAGATCTGATTCAATTTTATCCCCGCCAGTTGAGCACGGACATCGGTGGATGATCCTCGAGTAGTCCGCGGATATGCAGGACTCTTAACATAATGCATGCGGGTCTGAGAATAGAGGCCGCCTCGCGGGTAGTTCAGTGAGGGTTGCGTTCTGGGTCAACACAAAAAGATATAGAAAGAACATTTCTTCTAACAAAAATTGAGTTCTTCTCATTCGACGACATCTCTATTTCTAGCCGGCTCGGGGGTTCTCGGCATTTACAGAAAACAGTTAGCGCTATATCTAACCCATGGTGGGTCCAGACATTGAACAAAAATTAAATAACTAAACTCAAACAATGTTTATAGCTCTATAGTCTTTCATATGGGATGCAAAATGGCAGCCTCCCCCCCCCCCCCCCCCCCCCCCACTTGGGATTTCAGGAGATTGACGACTCATTCCTTCGGTGGCGTACTCCGCGGCAAAACTCCAATGCATCGTAAAAAAGAGAGCGCGCAGCTGAGGCGTGCAGTATGGAACTCAGATCGCTCACACAAACATGATCTGCAGGCACGCTCGAAGCGTACCTTCGAGATCGCTCACACAAACATGATCTGCAGGCACGCTCGAAGCGAACTAGAATACTTGGGTAGCGTTAGGACCGGAGTGGCTCGGCAACGGGAGCTCGTGAGGGTGCGTGTATTGACAGTTCGAGGCGGCGCTGTAGTCGAGTTATCCGGAAAAACTCGCCTAGCCTGCCTTTTTTTCTTTTTTCACTTCGAGCGGTGCACGTGTCGGTACCCCCGATCTTATACACTCCGTTTCACCTTATGTTGTACCGCAGCGAAGGCTAGAAGCGCGAGCTCATAGCGTTGGCAGCTGCTCTTGGTGCACGAGAACTTGTGCCGTCGAGATGCGCTCTATAGAGCAAAGAGCTCGCGCTTGTAGCCTTTCCTGCGGTACAACATAAGGTGAAAAAGAGTATAGGGCACATAAAAAAACGGCTATTTTCATTTTGTTTATAATTTTTGAGGAAGGCAAAGGGTTAATGAACGGTTTAATGGGCCATATTGCAATTGCAGCTTTGAAGGGAGCCATTATTAAAGGCCAACCCAATTTAGAAAGTTCTCCAACAAACAACGAGCTTTGAGCGAAAGCAACAAGGCGCTCGTTTTTGTTGTGTTTGTCCGTCCCTTCTCATTTTCTTCCTCAAGCTTAATTATCTCTACCAAACCGCTCGTTTTGTCCTGAGACACTCATCGCTAAAATTTTGCCTTTCTTTGCTTAATTAAAAAACCGCGCATTGAAAGCGCGAATGCGGATGTACTCATATTGATGCGTAGAAGAATGGCACAGTTGCTTCTGTCCCCTCGTCACTAACTCGACAGCGTGTTCTCGGTGGACTCGCCGGCGCCACACATCAAGACAACAAAGTTACTATTCTACGTATTATTTTCATAACGCGGTTTCTGAATCAAGCGAAGAAAGGCAAACTTTTACGATAAATTTCGCGAAACTCGTTGCCTTTTCGCGAATTGTCGAAATTGTGTTTGTCTTTAATAATAACTCCTTTTAAAACTGCAATTGCACCATGGCCAATTAAGCCGTTAATAAACAAGTTAACTAACAGATTTTGGTTAATTATTAAACATTGCAAACGCTTATTCACCAATTTATTGTCCACCGAGCCCTACATATATAACGAAAGACGGCATCCACATATCTGCCATATTCTTTTTTTTTTTTTTTGTAAAATTTGTGAAGTTTTGTAAAGGATAAAACAAAAACACCCTGTATATCTGTGTGAACCAAATACGCCCCCTGTGAAACCATGGGTCTTTCTCTCCGAATACCCAGCTCTGGCGAGACTGAGCTGGGTATTTGGTTGTCAGAAAGCAGCTGTCGGTTAAATATATTGTTATGAGCCTGTAGGTTTCAAATAGTTTACCCTCAAGAGTATAATGCGCTGCATATTGTAACCATGCATGCGCTGCACATTGTAACCAGTATTTCAATGCCGCGCTGTAAACTATTACAACTTTTTCCTTGCCTGATCTACGTGTGCTCAGGTTTTGTGCTCAAAATGATGTGAAATAGTTGCTTGTGTTCTTTGAATCTTATAAAGCATTACTTATTCAGGCCACGTTGTCTCATTTTTTGGACTTAAGTTCAATGTTAAAACACGTGATAAAAATTGTCACGGCTTATAAGCCATTTCTTACATGTGAACATCGGGTGGTCCTCGGATGGTGTGGCAGCCATGAAGAAATAGAAGATTGTCCCCCTTTGCGACCGTCGCTTGGGTGGTTCGTCGCATAAATGAACACAAGAATGAGTGACAAGTGAAGCGAGCTGATTAAGGTCAAGAAAAAGAAGATGGGCAGAAAAGGAGACAGAGAAGTTAACCTGGGATATTAAAAACATACTAAAACAATCTTGGACTTTAGTATGTGCCGTTTCGTTCCATTATAAAATAAGATAGGAAAAAAAAACAACTGCTTGCGAGTTTTAGATATCCCTTTCAAATATCTAATGTTCGGCCTTTGCGACCAAGGAAATGGACATTTGATTTAAAATGCTCACCATCCGACAAACCGAAAGTCGCAGCTAATTCTACGCTGAAACAACTTGCAATCCGCTTCTTTAAAGTCGCGATTGTTTTTATGTAAAGGAAGGGTAATGTAGCTTGTACCGTCCAATACATTGAAGCATCAAGTTGCTAACGATCGTGCCGCAGCGTAATTGATGCCGCGGTATGACCGCTGGCAGGTTGTAGCTGTATGAGGAATCCTATGTGTACTCCACCAAAGCGGCACCAAAGATTCGTATTTTCGCGCGTGCAGTCACGCATGCGCACACTTTGTGGATAACTCGCCGGTGTCGACACCTGTCGCGATCAATACCACGCGCTTCAGGCGAGCCCCTGCGGTCCCAACACTACCCAAGTAATCTAGTACACTGTACCTATGTAGAAAGTAGGCATGTTTCGAACATGCTTGAGGCGTGTCCGCCGATAATTCTGTCAACACGTCTGCAGCGAACAGACTGTCTGTTGTGGGACGGACGGGCAGTGCGATGGCATGACTATCAAGTGTGAACGACAAGCACGATGGTGTGCGTGACAAGCATGGAGAGAGCTTGACGCCATCTTGTTCAGAGAACCAACACCCTCCAAGTTGACACTTCCACGTTACTCTTATTTCCGTCGATGAAAGTATGGTAGTGCGACCAGAACTCCCATCCTAACAAAGGCTGGCTCGCACAGACCCGTTTACTTCTGTTGCGTTAGGTTAAGAACGCTTAGACAAGTCGCATCTATGCTTGATATTAAGCCTGGCTACCAGTCACCGGAACATTTGACACACCATTGCTCCGGTGACTTAACGTAAGAAACGGCCGGACCACATTTGCGCGCTTCTTTTTTTTATGGCCTGTTCTTTCCCAGAAGACATCTTGCGCATCATTCTATGTGGTGGCTCTGCGACCCTGCTGCTCAACGCGTTCTCTTTTGCTTGGCTCAATAGTTTACTGTTGCGTCCCAAAATGCAAGTCTACATCGTGGAAGACGTCAGGTGTACCTTTCCACCAGCTCTCCAGCGATGAATCGCGAAGCACCACGTGGAATAAGAAGACACTAAGGGAGAACCTTGATGGGAAGTCTTGAGGCGTGCCTTTCCATTAGCAACCCAGTGACCAATTTTGCGAAGCACCGCATGGAAGAGGATGCTAAGGGAGAGTCATGATGGGGAGGAGAAATCTTCATTTACGGTTATGTACAGCAGAAACTTTGAACCGGGGGACTACGCACCGTAATATACCACAGGAAAAAGGCAGTCAATGAAGCTGTCCCCACTGAAAATAACATTTCAGCCCTGATCTGTTATGCAACCATCTCAGTGCTCCAAACACCTTCAGCCCATCACATCCCTTCCACCCATCGAACCCCCTCAGCCCCTTACACCGTCAAACAAATCCCTTCAGCAGGTCAAACCCGTCGGCCTAATTACTCTTAGCCCATGAACACCTTAGAAGCCCTAATGGCTCTGAATCATATAAAAAATGAAGTTAAAAACGTCCTGAAATTTATTTTAGACATTAAGTTGACTACATCTTGTAACAAAAAAGACGATAAGAACCGAGGTTTGTTCTTACGCGGGTGCAAGGAGCTGTAAACGAAAGCGACCAGATAAAATAAAGACAACCAAGTTCTCTGTCACAAAACAAATCTTCAAAGTATTTACAATGCCGCTGGCTAAATACCGGATATAAGGTAGCTCAACTAATAAAACCGAGCAGGTGCGCCACAGGGGCATATAGACGCTTTGCAGCAGCTGTGCATGGACGCCGACATAGCTGACCTTCAGTTTTTGTTTCCTTTTATTTCGTTTATTTCACTTCATCATTACCATAGCAGGCCAGGTTATTGCCATATTAGACTCAACTGTGTCCTTTTCTAAAGCATCGGCCTTTGTAGAGGATCGTCAACTACCGTTTCAGTTGCTCGGCATCTCGGTAAGACAAGAGAAGGTCAGCAATGGCGGCTGTAATTTGGCGCGTGTGTAAAGCGTCTATACACACTGTTAGTAAGCCCGTTTACCACAAACCATGAACGCGCAACCGGCATCCGCCACCCTTGAGAAATCATGAGCACAGTAATTGTGTCGTTCCTGCTGCCGTCGCGGCAGGCATCTCCTTTTCTGCTCGCTGGATGCTTCTGAAGCCGGACCGAAGAAGAGGCGCGAGAAACAAGGCCGGGCAGTGGCCGTTATCTATGGTCTCAGGACCCGCAGTGTCATAATCCCTGTGCGCCAAAACTACATGCTGTGGGACGCAGACCCCGACTTCCAGGCTTGCGGCGAGTGGGACGACACCGGCCACCTCCTCCCGGAATGCACCGAACACGATCACGCTCGGGCGGTGCTGACGGCGTACTGCGCCGCACTGGGGTTCCTCTGCAGAATCAAGGAAGAAACCGCACTGATCAAAACAGACCAAGGAGCGACCCTTCCAAGCCATGCTCACCTTCCTGGCGGAAACCGGCCTGCTAAAGACATCCACAAAGGTAATAGCAAGCAAACCACCCACGAGCGGACTGAAAATGGCTATGCCGGCCTCCCCGGCTTTATCGCGCAAGTCGTCCTCACAGACCGTTGTAGAAGGGCCTGTCTGGATTTGCACATTTTCCCAGCACCGGACGGAGGGAAGCACTGTTCACCTTCGCCATGGCAAAGTTGGCGGTGGGTGCAGCGGGGGTTTTCGACGCAGACGGATCTCCACTCACAAAAGACCGAACGAACAGGGATCGTGACTCCTGTGTTCACCTCCCAACGTCGCTCGGCCGGCGCCTCGTCAATTTACAACATGGGGCGGTCGCCTCCGGTTGCCTCCTTGGTGACAGGACACCCTGCCAGTGACAGACGCGCTGAGCCCCAAACCACGCTTGCCTTTGTTTTCTTTTCCGACTATACAGCTCACACACACACAGATGAATGTTTCCCCAATTTAATAATAATAATAATAACTTTATTTTCCTAATGAATTGGAGGGACAGAAGGGAAAAAGCCTCCAGTGGAGGCTTGACGAGCCCGATGCCCCATACGGTGACAGGCGCAGCAGCACAAGAATAAATAAATAAAAGAACCGTACACACGCATATACACAAGAAAGACAAAAATCTTCATCAGAATTATTATAAACACTACCCAGTAGACACTTTTTTAGCCCTAAAAATAACATTATACAGTTCAAACAAACAAGTAGATAATAGGTAACATAGTACGCATCGATGAAGAATCACAAGTGCAAATAGAATGGACGCAAATCTTTAATTGATATGGTGTCTAAACAAATTTCGTTGCTGGCAACGTAGTTGAGCAATTTAGGTATAATGTAACGTAGAATTTGTGTACCATAGTTTGTCTTACAGCCGGTAACCTTCCAATATTCCATGTGTCGGGTTAAATAGACGTGATCGTTCGGCACTAACTCGGATAAGTCTGAGAAGGAACGCGTATTTTTTTTGTTCTCGAGTTTTAAGCTGATGCATAATCTATAGTCACATTGGTTAAATATTTTTAGCATTCTGAACTTTCAAAACAAACCCTCACTATGGTAATCATAAGGCACATTACAAATAATTCTTAATGTTCGTTTTTGCAATAAATATAGGTTCTGCAAGTTTGTGAAAGTCGTGTTACTCACGAAAGACCGAACGAACAGGGATCGTGCCTCCTGCGTTCACCTGTAACGCCACTCGACCGGCGCCTTCGAGAACAAGTCTTGGCCGCTCGATCCAACAATGGCATAGCAGCTTCCCCGCCGCATATATCCGGAAGGGTCGTGTGAGCCATCACGAAAACCCGTTAAAATGATGTTGATGTGTGGTGTTTCACGAAAAGGATTGGGACAAATCGAAGAGGCGTCTCAAAAAGCTCTGACGGGTCTCTTACACCCTTTCGGAATTCTTAAAGGGTACGTCAGGCCCATTAAAAAGCTTTGACGGACATTTCAGACACATGAAATATCTTTGATTAGTGCGTCAGAACATTTCACAAATCCTGATGGGCCCCATAAACGGATTTTCAGGGTATTATTGTGTTCCATGGGTCTCCCAAGGACCTAATGGCGATAGTCAATAAAGCACAAAGAGAAACCGTTTAGAAACCGTCGTCATCTCCGCCAAAAGGCGAAAAGCGAGAGGTATGCATATTGCCGCGCGCGCAGCTGGCCGAGTAGGCCGCGTGCGCATGGCTTGAGGGTTACCGTGCCTTCCTCCCACGCGAAAAGCCAGGGTTCGATTCCTGGGAGCGTCGCATCTTTTGTTATTTCTGCAATTTAGCTTTCTGGTTAATTCGAGAATCCTGTTGGGCTTGTTCGAGGTCCGAATGTTCTACGCGTCGAACATTCTACGCCGATTATTCCAGAAGCTTGCGCATGTACATAAGGGGCTCCGCGTGGCGAGCCCGAGTTGATTTTGCCCCAGCGTTCTACTATGCTGTCACGCCGACTTCGACGCCACCAACGCTCTGCTTTCATCTGTTCCCTTTTTTATTTTTGGGCACAAGTTCGCCCTATTAAACGTTTAGTTTCTTTAGTTTTTATTGCCTCGTCAATTGTCATTCGTGACATTTTGGTGGAGGTGCGGGCTATTTGCATGCTATGCCCGTGGACCGTACCCCTCCAAAAACACGCCGTCCAAGTGACGTGCTCAGTCCCGGGAGGCTACCCTTCGCAGAAGACCAGACCGAGGCCCGGTCAAGTCGCCGTAACCAAGGCTTACCCCCGGAACTCGGACCCCTGCCGCAGAAATCAAAGAAGACCGCGATGATGACCACTCCACCCGTCGTTGTCCTTCCCGTCGCTGCCCGTATGCCCGCGTCTTTCCACGGTGAGCCTTATGAAGACGTCGAGGACTGGCTACAACGGTACAAGCGAGTGGCCCAGCACAACGGATGGACGGACAAACACCGCCTTCAGAGTCTTTACTTAGCGCTCGAAGCAACGGCCAGGCACTGGTTCGAGAATCGCGAGATTTCTCTTACCTCATGGACCGCCTGCAAGGATGCGCTGAGAGGGAAGTTCACCAAACAATATCGACGGGAAAGGGCCGAGGACTGTCTTGGAATGAGGACCCAGGGCGCAAACGAGACGATTACCAGTTTTGTTGGTGTTTTGCGCCTGGTCGCTCGCACCGACCCTCAAGCCACCGGCAAAACGAAGCTGCGGATCCTAATGCGAGGTGTAAAGGATGACATCTTCGGTGGTCTTGTCCGCAACCCTCCAGCCACCGTCGAAGATTTCGTGAAGGAAGCCTCGAGTATGGAACCTGCCCTCCTCGCAAGAGACAGCCACTACCATCGGCACTCGAGCATCGCTGCTTCTTCTGCATTGGGCCACGCCATCACCCTTAGTATCCCCAGCATTCGCGACATCATCCGCGAAGTCGTCCGGGAAGAGCTCCGCAAGATGCTCCCCGCTGCGGATAGCTCGTCCTCACTATCACTTGCCGAGA
This sequence comes from Ixodes scapularis, assembly GCF_016920785.2. Taxonomy (NCBI): domain Eukaryota; kingdom Metazoa; phylum Arthropoda; class Arachnida; order Ixodida; family Ixodidae; genus Ixodes; species Ixodes scapularis. The sequence continues at coordinate 95,074,685 of NW_024609882.1, forward strand.
TTGTCCGGGTGGAGGTTCGCCGAGCCGTTCAGCCTGAAATTTCCACCAACACGACGAAGAGACAAGCCAGCATTCAGCTACGCTGCCATGACCCGATGACCGCCGCAAGCTAACCGCCAGCCTACAGCACCACCCCGACGAGACCCTCCGGTGCCGCAGTCTCCTCGCCGCCAGGAAAGACAGGTCCTGTACGTCCTTCCGGAGCAACCCTCGCCGAGGAAGACCGACGTGTGGCGGACGGCCGACAGGCGACCGCTGCATGTGCTACCACTGTGGTGAGGCCGATCACGTCTATAGGAGGTACCCCTATCGTCAAATGGCCTACGAGGTTTTGCGCCGAACGACACTCACCCAAGGTACGGCGAACGCCCCCGTGACATTGAGGAATACCTCCGACCGCCCCTGTCCCCGGTGCCGACTCGACCCCGAGGTTCCCGTTCGCATTCGCCACGACGTGCGCTTTCGCCCTTCCCCCGCTCTCGTTGGGGCAGCGTGTCTTCCCTATCTCGTCGGGAAAACTAAGTGCGGCAACGCCTGGAGGGGCGTTGCCGAAGACGACCGTAGTAAAGAGCCACCAAGGACGCCGGAGGGCTCCCACTCCCTCGACGCTACGCATCCCAACGACGTCCCCGCATCGGTGTCCAACAAACTAAACGTTATTATCGATGGCCACGACGCATCGGCACTCATGGACACCGGATCAGACTACTCGGTCTTGAGTGGGAGGCTCTCTCGCCGCCTGCGGAAAGTGATAACGCCGTGGGAAGGTCCTCGAATACGAACCGCCGGTGGGCACTTCATCACCCCAGTCGGGCGATGCACTGCGCGCGTTGAGATCCACCGTGTAACGGGCCCTGTGAAGTTTGTTATTCTGCAAGAATGTTCTTGGGACGTTATCCTCGGAATGGACTGCCTCTGCGAGTATGGCACAGTCATCGACCTCGGAGCAAACCGGTTGACGCTAGGAAAACCTGTTTCACCACCGGAGGAACCCAAAGTGACGTCATCTGCGGTCCGAGTCCTCGCAAGCCCCGTGAACTTACCGCCGCGGTCGAGTGTTTTCGTACCCGTCGGGAGCACCGAAGCTTTCTGCGGAGAAGTTCTGCTCGACTGAAGCTTCCGGTTGCTTCTTCGAAGAGGAATAGGCGTCGCAAGAGGAGTTGCTGAAATTCAGGATGGTCCTCGTGGCGAACTTCCGAATTGAAGCGCAACACCTCACAAAAAGTGCAGCCGTGGGTCAGGTCGAGGAACTCCAAAACTCCGCTAAAGTCGCCGTCATTACTGACAAATCCTTGCCACCTCCGCAAGACAGTACGTCGCCAGCGCAGCTCGACATTGATTCTAAGCTTCCGGGGCCGAAACGATGACAGCTGATTAACCTTCTCGCCTAATACCGCGGCTGCTTTGCGACGTCGTCGAAGGTGCGCCAAACCACCATTGCGAAGCACCGAATCGTTACCGAGGACGACGCGCGCCCTGTGCATCGATCGCCGTACCGAGTCTCCGTAAAAGATAATCTAGGAAGTAATCCAGGAACAAGTTCAAGAGACGATGAACGACGACATAATCCAACCTACAAGCAGTCCGTGGGCCTCTCCAGTAGTACTGGTTAAGGAGAGGGACGGAACGCTTACGTTCTGTATGGGCTACCGGCGGCTGAAGGCTGTGACGAAGAAAGACGTCTATCCACTTTCCTGCATCGACGACATGTTAAACCGGCTGCGCCATTCTCGATTTTTTTCATCGATGAACCTGAAGAGCGGCTATTGGCAGATCGAAGTCGACGAACGTGACCGACAGACGACAGCTTTCGTCAGGCCAGATGGATTGTATGAATTCAAGGAGATGCCCTTTAAACTATGCACGGCACCAGAAACTTTCCAGTGTGTCATGAACACCGTAATGTGTGGGTTGAAATGGCAGAGCTGTCTCGTCTCCCTTGACGACTTCGTAGTGTTTTCAAGCGACTTTGACGAGCACTTGCGACGACTCCGAGCTGTTCTCCATGCAATACAGACCGCCGGCCTCTCTCAAGCTATCGAAGAGTAGGTTCGCCTATGACGAACTGAAGTTTCTAGGCCACGTGGTTAGCAACGATGGTGTTCGCCCAGACCCAGAGACGACTCGCGCCGTCGCGGCATTTCCAGCGCCGACAGACAAGGCCGGGCGAAGATTCCTTGGACGATGCGCGTACTATCGGCGCTTCGTTCGCGATTTCGCAAGGATTTTCGCACCTCACACTAACCTCACGAAGGAGCAACAGCAGACATTCGACGAGCTGAAGCGGCAACTCCAGACTTCTCCAGTTTTTGGACACTTCGATCAAGATGCGAAAACCGAGATTCATACGGACGCAAGTAACGCCGGACTTGGCGCGGTACTGGTTCAAGTGCAAGAAAAGACCGAGCGAGTCATTGCCAACGCAAATCGGACATTTTTCAAAGCGGAAACAAATTACTCCACGACTGAAAAGGAATGTCTTGCGGTCGTCTGGGCCATCACGAAGTTTTGCCCGTACCTGTACGGGAGCCCGTTCTGTGTTGTCACGGACCACCACTCGCTCTGCTGGCTTGCAAACCTAAAGGACCATCAGGACGCCTCGCTCAATAGAGCCTCCGGCTACAAGAGTTCAACATGACTGTGGTCGACAAGTCAGGCCGCAAGCACAGCGACGCCGACTGCCTGTCCAGAGCCCCTGTCGAGACGTCCCCCGGTATCAACGACGACGATGACGACGAGTACTTCCTTGGGGCAGTGAACACCGACGACATCGCACGAGGTCAAAGAGATGATCCTGAGTTGCGCGCGCTAATCGAACACCTCGAAGGACGAGGGGGTACTATCCCCCATGTCTTCTCGAGAGCCCTGCCTAGGGTGCCTTCATGTGCGCTTTGCTTAGGGTGGAGACAGCTGGCCATTTTGTCTCACACTTTTATTTTTATTTTTTGTTCAGAAGCGCGTGAAAGAGCGTGTCCCTGCACGCGTTTATGGCGCTGACTCTGCTACGGCGACATTTTGTTTTCGTCGATTTCTTTGTATTTTACCCGTGAGCGCGTGCTGTCGGCATCGGGTACTACAAAGGGTGGCATCACCCTAAACAGAAAGACATTGAGGCACCCTAGCCCTGCCGACCTTCGTCCTGCGACAAGGTGTACTTTACAAGGAGAACTTCGGAGACAACAGCTCGCCATGGCTGCTGGTAATCCCTACCAACCTTAGAGCGGAGATCTTTCAATCCTGCCTTGACGACCCGACGTTCGGACACCTTCGTTACAGCCGTACGCTGGCCCAAATTCATGAAAGGTATTACTGGCCCAAGCTGCCAAAGACCGTTCACCTCGTCCAGATCGTGTGACGAGTGCCAGCGACGGAAGAAACCGCCGACGACGCCGGCAGGTCTCCTGCAGCCGATAACTCAACCAACCGCGCCGTTCCAGCAGATCGGAATAAATCTACTTGGTCCTTTCTTGCCGTCGACGCGAGGAAACAGAAGCATATTCGTCACCACAGATTATCTCACGTGGTACGCCGAAACGAAAGCCTTCCTTCGGGGACTGCTGTGGAAGTCGCCAAATTTTTATTTAGTATATCGTCCTCCGGCACGGCGCTCCCGAAGTTCTGACCTCAGACCGTGGATCATTGTTCATAGCCCAGCTGACGCAAGAAATCCTTTGTCTCAGGAACACCAGCAATCGGCGCACCCCAAAGTACCACCTGCAGACCAACAGGCTGACAGACTAAAAACCATCACGGACATGATCTCCATGTACGTCAACGTGGAGCACAAGACATGGGACGAGGTCTTGCCGTACGTTACATTTGCCTACAACACGGCCGTGCAAGAGACCACCGGGGTGACACCCTTTCAGCTGGTGCATGGCAGGAAAGTAACGACCATGCTCGATGCGCTGCTACCCCACGAACCAGCTGACGATGTGAGCCCCGACGCCCAAGTGGCTGCTCAACGAGCGGAAGAAGTTCGTCAGCTCGCCCGACTCCAAATCGAAGGTCAACAACTTGTCGACGCTGCCCGGTACAACCTTCGTCATCGGGACGTCCACTTCCAGCCCGCAGACCTGAGGTGGGTCTGGACACCGATTCGCCGCCGTGGTTTCAGCGAGAAACTTCGGAAACGGTATTTTGGACCCTCCAAGGTACTTCGTCAACTTGGAGATCTGAAATACGAGGTGATGCCCGACGGAACAAGAACATCATCACGCCGCCCACCACGACCTGAAGTCGTCCACGCCGTGCTCCTGAAGCCGTAGTACGCTCAATAGGACTGTGGACGTTATGTGTTGCAAATGACTCTTTAGCAGGAATGGGCAAAATACATGCAAATATGTATCAAAATACAACTACAAAATACTTCGTCAATATTGTATTTAATTACAAATCTAGTTACATTTCTAAAATAAAGCATTTAAGTACAAGATACGAATACAGGCAAATATATTTGGTCTCCTCCAAATACTTTTCCAAATGCATTCCTCAAGATTTGCGTCAGCGACTTCAGGGCACCTGCAACGGGTTTCTGGGTATCTCATTTTAATTTTGCATCGCACACTCTGGAGTTAGTGTGCGAGGCTCTAGTAACGGAATAGAAATACAATCACAAAACAATTTAATCAGCTTGGACGTAATAGGTGAAAAACGTACAGAGCTTCAAGCACCTTTCCCAAGCAGCACATTACGACCGGCTCAAGCTTGAGACAGGCTGGGTAGCCGGGGAAGTTTCACTGGGCCTAGATTGTTTTTCCCCATGGCGCAGCCCCATCCTGGTATGCCAGTCCGGCGACCATCGGCAGTTCCCTGTATAGCCATGGGATGGCTCACCGGTGAAATTACAGCCTGGGCCAGGCGGGAAGCTAGTGGTACCCCAAGCCTTGGCTCTTTATTGTATATAGAGCATGGGCCAGGTTAGTGGCCGGGTTGTCAACCAAGCTTGGCTAAACTAAAAAAATTCACTATGCAGTTAAACCAGTTTAACTGGTTATATTGACAACACAAGTCGTATAATCATAAATTTCGATTGATTTCCACAAGAAATGCATACTGCAGGCCTCAAAAATAAACATAAAAACATATGTACAATCCAAAAAAAAAAAAAGAAAACTGTCATGATATTATTCATGTGTCCCAGGTGGTTGGCGAGATACTCCCAATCTTGTGAAGTGTCGGGGTTCCGGTGGTGGCTAACATAGTACGCCAAGGCATCTGAAATAAGAATAAACACCAGTAATTAGAACCATGACAGATTTATTTGCACTCGTCTGTTCTAAAACGGTATGTGACTAATGCCACGAATAGAAAATATGCACTATCATAAACAGTATGAGAGGGAATATGGAAGCGTGTTCCACTCGCACATGTGGTGCCAGTCTCGCGGCAAATAAGTATGAACCGCATGTAAGCGATTTGACGAGTGAGAGAGAAGTGAAGACGATCCGCTTCACTGTCGTTCGGTCACTCGCGCGACGCGGCAAACCGCATGAAAGCGACGGGAGCAAGAGACAAAGGCGATGAGCGACGATTTCAAGAAATCCAAAAAGCGAGCGACGCTACAAGCGACCGTGGGAAATTTCCGCCGCTCGTCGCTGAATCTCGTCGGTCGCTTAATCGCTTACATGCGGTTCAGCCTTTACGCAAAGCAACTCCTAGGAATGAGAAGGTCCTGCTGTTGTTACCCCCTTCCTGCCTCCCCAGTTTGTCGTCTGCTATGCAGCTCGCAATGGCGAGTTGCATAGCGGGTGACAGACTGGGAAGGCAGGAAGGGAGTAACAACAGCGGGATCCTCTACCACAGTGGTCAACCACTGAGGTAGAGGATTTGTGAAGCGGAATGCATACACTGGCGGTTATATTACTAGCATAGCTGTTCCAGATTGGGTTGCAAAAAGGTTCAGTTTCACATGCACCTGATTATGAAAATGAATACAAATGGTTGAGCCTGCTTACCTGGCTCGCTGGCGCGGAGACACAGACAGCCTTTGCACCCGCTGCAATGAGGAGGGAGCGAATTCCAAACACGCCATTCTGGAATGCAGCCATTTCGCCCACGAGCGAGTGGAACTCAGGCGGAGGACGTCATCAGCCGCAGGAACCCATCGGCAGAGGCAGCACTCAAGGCACCGGCAAACTGTCTTACACAAACACAGCAACTTGTAACCACCTTAAGCAGAACAGCAGCGCGAACAAAAACCCAAGTTTGCGCCACTAATGCCATTAAAGGGGCAGTCAAGTGGTTTTTGAGTTCGTGTTTTGATAATGACAGCTGAATTTAGACGCCTTAAGTATCCCTAAAAACCAAAAAGTACAGTCGTACGGTGATTATTTCTTTAATAAAAATGTAATTGAAGGCCGCCAAACCTCGGATCCATCCGAAAACGAAAGCACTCTCATTGGTCGTCGCACGCTTATCAAAAGGATCTCGGGCCAATGGCGTTGGACGACGTTCCGTCGCGCAGTGATCCCGAGGTAGCCGCATCGGCCGAACCTCTTTGTTATTCGAGCTTCGATCATGGCGGAGTTCTCTACGCTCGAGGACCTGACGCCGTTAGAGGTTGAAGTTCTTCGGCGGACAGCCGACCTGGGGATGATTTCCTATGACGCCACTCCGACGTGCGATGTGGACGATAGCAGCGCTTCGGAGTCATGTTCGGGTTCCGAGGACGACGAAACGCAGACCATTTCGGGCGTTCTTCGATTTGCGGTTGGGGCAAGTCGTAACCAAACCAACGTTTGACATCGCAGCGTTACCTCTGGTACGTGATGTCAAACGATGTCGCCACGTTGACTTTCGCCTCGGGAGAACGGGGGGAAGGCTGGTTCAGACATGTGCAACGAGCGCGTGCCTACGACTGCGTCCGTTGCAACCGGAGCGACCGGAACGACCGCACTGCGCCGCGCGTACACACACCTGTAACCACTACAACAAGCGCAGCGGGTCGTCAGCACGGCGACCGCTTCTGTACGCCGCCGTCAGCTGTGTCAGCGGCCCCTCTAAAAAAGGGGACGCACTGCTACTCAATGCCGTAACAGAATATAGACAGACAGTTTTCTAGTCTAAAGCTTTATTATTTTTTCTTGATAAGCTTGCAGGGTACAGCGAATGAAAAAAATAAAATAAAAAGATGCAGCGCCGTCTTGGACGATCACGACTCTAATACACGACATTTGAATAGTAAAAATATCGCCACACGCCTTTTCTACGATTATAAAAGACAATGTAATCTTAGCAGCGATATAGCAACGTAGAAATATGATTTCGTGATCAGATAGACGTTACGAGCGTTCAGGATTGCTAACACTAATCACTTTTCTCCGGGGATGAAAACGCGTGAAAATTCGTATCCTTTATACGGTACGCGCCAGTAATACCTCGAACTTGAGCACACGCATGAAATGCGCCAAATCAGAAATCCGGGCGATGTTCGAGGACACAAATGCTTAGAAAGCACCACTGTAGTCGAAGTAAACAAACACGACGGCACGGGCGTTTCTGCTATCTTGAGAGTGCCGCCACGACATCGCCGCACGAGTAGATGGATCTTCCCTTCTGGTACGTGCTGGGTTATCATAGCGAAACACGACGAAAATTCACAGTCAAGGATAGCGCTTTTACGCGGAACGATGAGCTTTCCCCAGGCCGTCCATTCCGACGATCACCACCGACGCCAGGTTTGCGGATAGAAGGAGCCGGCCGGCCCGCGACCGGCACGACCGGCCTGCAACGCGCGGAGATACGTGCGCTTCCGCGCATCCCTGGGGAACGGGAAATTCACCCCCCGCGGAGGAAGACAAATAGAAAACGTAGTCCCTTGTTTGTGAAACGATAATTGCAGCATCGCGTATTCTAAACTAGAAATATTTTACGTCTTGTGAAATTATCATGCACAACATATTTAAATGAACTGAAAATTTTTTTTTTAGCGAAACTTTAAAAAGACCGCCAAAATTTTCAAACATACGATAATTTCATTGGTCCTCGCAAGTACAGAAAAGAGTCCGCACGTATTTTATCCCTGCGTGGTTAATAGGCGTTTCTGCCTTCTAAAACTGAAGATACTCATTCACTGACACTTCCTTAACACCATCGCACCAAAAACTAGCTTCTCCAAAAACCGCTTGAGTGTCCCTTTAACGCAAGATCCGTTTTATTTTTTTTTTTTTATTTTTTTTTTTTTTCAGAACAGCGCCGCCGCCTATTCAAAACTGGCGCTTCGAGCGGACGTAAGGGCCGCGCTGATTGGCCCACGCGCTCCGTCTCCTGGCATGTTAGCAGCTCTCCTCTTTCAAGGCATCCGCACTGCGCGCGGGGACACTGCATCATCTCCGGTCCCGGGGCACTGGCGCATTCCAGGCGCCTGATTCATCTGTGGGTGCAGGATTTTTCCCGCGCTTTTCGAACATCACGTGGGAGGCTCCCCACCTCGGGCACTTGCGCTGGAAGCGGCTTCTCCGTTAAGCCAGGGTAGATAACGGCCGCGGTAAAAAGCGGTAAAGTTATAAACTTCCAATTCGTCCGGCACAATTCCACTACAACCAGTTCATTACGGGGTTGAACTGTTCATATCCAAACTGTTTTCAAATAGTTTTTTTTTTCATTTTCAATGGGGAAAACCTGTTCTTTTTTATGTCTCTAGCTAAAACAGACTTCTTAAACTGAAACGTCGCTTTCCAGTGCGAGGGCTCGTGCCACAAAGCACCAAAATATGTTAAGAGAACGCTCATAAGAATTTAAAAAGAGTGAAAAAAGTTAAACGAACTACCCTTTTCGTATAACCAGCCAGTTACTGACGTACCCTCGACCTGGTGCATTTTTGGATTACCCGCTGACACAGGGTATGCAACCGCCAAGGGTATGGGCGAAAAGGCTTAAAAACGGACGTCGTGCATGAGTTAGTTCCGAGTGCTCCTTTTTACCGTGCTGCAATTTCCGAAAGTCTACGGTTGTCTGGCTACCACTGCGTGATCGATGGATAAATAATTTTAAAAAGCATAAGAACAATAGCAGCAAGTGTGCCATGAGCACAAGAAGCTGCAGCGCGAGTGTGGCTGCAATGTTATCGAGCTTGGCATTTTCCCCAAGAATCCTTAGTTATGAAGTCAGTCAATTGCGAGCTTGAATCGCGAGAGATTCGTATTAGAATCAACGTCACGTTTAAGCTCACGACCACTTCGTCTACGACATGAGGACCGATTTTAATTCCCGGTGCAGGTGGTCCAATTAGGTTATCTCTGCAAGCCCCATGGTATGTGAAAGGTATGAAAAAGTTTACATGCCACCAGTCAAGATGGAGCTATCAAATGCTGAGAGCTTACCTGCATAGACTACATTAAACTGCTCATATATACTTCGCTGTGGAAACTCAATCGAAACACCCCACCGTCTTCGTCCTCGTTCTCTCGAGAAGGCAAGGTGATGGCCTGGGTGTAGCTAGAGCCACTCTCTATGGCAGCGTAGCTGCCAGAGTAGCGACACGACGCAAAATTATCTAGATGCACGACGTCAGAAGCGCCGATAGTGATCTCCATTTTGGGCCTGGAAGGTTGCCATGGGAACCGTGCTTCTAGCGACGCCGGGCGGCAACCTTTGTAGTCTAGTTGATATCTCCATTCGTTCATTGAAAAGTGGTATAGGACGCTTGGCATCGCGGTAAGGCAAGAACCTCTGGAGGAACGATGCCTGTTTTTTCTGAAACGTGAGACGATTTGCAGCCCGGGAACTGTCGGGCGACGAGAGCTGCTATGGTATCGTACGTGCACGGACAAGGCGAGTGGGTTTCGGCGCCACCGGGATGGCGACCGCTTCGTGGGACGAACCTACCGTCCTAGTACTTTCGGACTTCGCTCCGATGGAACAAAATCCGATTACGCCGGCCACGACTGGACGATTGGCTCGGGACATGACTGCTGCCTGACTGCCCCATAGTGAGCGAGCATATGTTTAGCATCATACTTCTTCAAGACCCGATCATCCCTTCAAGATGAGATTTTCTCACCGACTGGTAAGGAGCGACGTCGACGGGGTTCAACCAAGAAGGACGGCATCGTGGTCTCTAGGGAATTGTTGACGCCATCAAAAGAGACGGACGCCGGATATGAGGTATTCTTGCCGACATGCCAAATGGTCGTTCGGAAGTTTACCGGCATTCCAAAAGTCAATATTTTTATCTGGTGTAGCACACATATCCGTGTTAAAGGGGCCACAAAATTATTTTTAAACTTCTTCTTCCTTACCTGTAATCCTCAACTCAAAAGAGAACTGTGAAATCATGCAGTCGTGACATATGTCACGACTGCGTGATTTCACAGTTGACCCCAAGCTTTCACCGTGCTTTTTAAGCACACCGTGGAACTTGGCATTCGCAAGTGATGATAAGTTTTGTCAGGGCACTCATTGGCCAGGAACACGAATTCAAATATCCATGGACGAATTGATTGCTGACGAGCGCATACATCCGAGCCACGCAGTTGTCGTGTTTAATGCGTGAGTTGGGGTCGGCTGACGTCATTTTGGCCTTTGTAGGCATTGTAAAGAGGATATTTAGAACCATACACATATGATGATAACGTCATAGCACACTGACATTAAGGAGCACAAAGCGGGCCCAGCTACAGAAAATAAATATTACACTCGTGAGAAATAAATACGTCTGTAACTTGTTAATTACAAAGACGAACACACCTCTGAGCACCTAAGTTTAATAGTATGTGTTGATGCATTGTTATAGAGCAGGACATTTCATATACGTCACTTGAGCAAACGCCAGTTTTTCAATTGAAAAACAAACCAAAAAACACTGCGATCAAATGCAAGCTATTGCAACGAAAGCAAGTTATATCAAACTCTTCAGAACTGCCAATTCGTAAAATTGGCGAGTAGTAAAAAAGGTTAAAGATCGCAGGAGTTTCCTCGCTAAAAAATGCTGTGATTATTCGGTGACCCAGGGCTGAAACAATTTCTCTGATACCCTACATGCGCCGCATACCTTTCGTTATCATTTTCAGAAATTCAGACTTTCAAAGGAAGCTAGAAAAATGCGAAAATGTTATCATAAAAGCTACGTGGAGCGCAAGTTCGTCTGCTCCTTTGCAGGGGTTGTGGTGACGTCAGAACGCCGAGATCTGAGTAGCTGCGATTGAAAGGTAGTGGGTAGACCTAAAAGCAAACTGCCTTGAGGCCTACCCACTATTTTTTATTCAGAACCAATCAGAGCTCGGCGTTCTGACGTCACCACAGCCCCTAATTAAAAGAAGCAGACGAACCTGCGCTGCGCATATCGTAAAATCGTTGATTAGTATACTTGGGAGTTGTGTGAATATTTATACAGCGTATAGTTGGTCAGCCATTTCAAAGTTGCGAAGGTTAAAGGGCTACTCGCTGTAGATGAGCAATTTAGCCAAGGCAGTATAACCGCTAGCCTGGGGTCTATAGGTCTTTAACGTGCACCACGCAGTAGTAATACACAACCGCAGGCCCTTACGATGCTCATTCAGATCGAAACGGGCAAGGGTGGGGATTGAACCCAGGTTCCCTGGTTGATTAGTACAAAACGTAAACATCGCAGGAGCTTCCTCGCTAAACGTTTGTGATGATGCGGTTACCTGGGGCAAAAACAAATTCCCCAAGGCCCAAGATGCGACGCATAGATTTCGCATCGATTCTCAGACACTCCAACGTTCAAATAAAGCTAAGAGAATGCGAAAATAGCATGCTAAATGTCTTATCGATCCTCAAACACATCCGGAAACCCGAGCACCGCTAAGGCGATATTACTGATGCTGTCGCACAGGTGCTAATATCCAGAGCGATCTTGCACAGAAGGATATAAAGTATCATTCTTTCAGATCTTCACGTTATACCTACGTCAGAAAGCACGAAGAAGCCCTAAATCGTCGTCGAGCTGCGGCACATCACGACTCCGCGTACCGAACAAACTCGCATCCACCAGCTCTGGGCGCTGTCATCTTACCGATGACATCACGGCTCTCGAGAGGTCACGTGACGAGTCGTCACTCGGTTGCTACGGAAACCGAGCCAGCTCAGCTCGTTGCTATGGTACCGCGTGTGACCAATCGCGGCGAGAGGCGGCACAGGGAAAAGCGTGGCGCTACTCTGGCAGCTACGCTGCCATATCGAGTGGCTCTAGGTGTAGCCAGCTGGATTCAAGCGGACAAGCTCCAACCAAGTTATTGCAGCCCACCATAGCCAAGTCTAGCCAAGTTCCCCCATACCCACACCGTTGCCTACCCAGATAGCTGTGCTGCCAGAACTAGTCGGTATTTCTTTTCCTAAGCCGCTAGACGGCGTCGTCGGCGCCGCAATTCTCAAGATGGCGGCGCCGTTAAAGAAAAGGTCTATAGAGTAACAGTGGCTTTCAGCGGGCATCCTGGGTCCAATGAAATACGAGCTTGAACCAAGGAACATCGCATAGCGGCAATTCCCTGCCATTCCATGGCTCACCCTACCTTCGATCTTGCAACATGCCCGAACACTGGCTGTTGCTTTTATTGAATGGACCAGGGAATTCCCACGAACCACCATGGAACCCCAAAGCTTGGCAGAGGCATTGCTACCTTAGCCATCTCTGACCGAGGAAAATCAATAGACAGCCAGGGTACATCAAATACTGGCAGCGGCTTGTTTACCCTGGCCATCAATGACCAAGGAAATCGATTGGACAACCAGAAAAGACGCTCCCTGGCAGTTCCGTGGCTTTCTGGGGCAAGGAAAGACTGAAACGCCAGGCTGGCATACAGACGTAAATCGCTGGGCAGTCGTGGCCAAGCTATCACAACTAAGTGCCAATCCTGGCCCCAGCTAAACCAAGCAAGTGTGGTACCTGGGTTTTTTGTCGATTAATTTTTGGCGTAGAGCAACAAAGAACCGAGACGACCAAGACGCGTCGCACTAGCTAGAACATTTTTTATTGTTGGAACTCGCACCAGTTGCGAAAATCTGGACGACCCGCGCATTTAGAATGTTCCAGGCAAAAGTATGGATGAAAATAAGTCTGGAAAGCATCACAAGTTCTCACAGGCACTTATTTAGCCAGTCTGCCTGTGAACGTCGATTTCGTCACTATTCTTGCCCTGGACCAGCACCGTAATCACAAAGTCACTAAACGCTTCAAGCGTTTCGGTTCCGAACGTAGTTTTCTTCCTGCTCTGGACACGTCTTAGAACGAGCAAACTGAGTCGTGACAATAAATTTGAGGGATGTATTTCTGCCCACAAAATTGTATTTAATTACAATTGTATTTGAAATACCCACGCTTTAATATTTAAATACACACGTAAAATACATTACCCAATTTGTAATTAAATACAAATGCAAAATACACAAAGTATTTGAAATACGTGTTTCAAATACTTGTATTTGAAATACTGCCCTGCCCATCCCTGCTCTTTAGTTTACCGTTCTTTTTATTTGTTTTGTTTTGTTTTGTGTTGCATCAGGACGATTCACTTCTTAAAGGGGGAAGTAATGCCGGCGCGCGCAGCTGGCCGAGTAGGCAGCCTGCGCGTGGCCTAACGGTTATCGTGCCTGCCTCTCACGCGAAAGGCCAGGGTTCGATTCCTGGGAGCAACGCATATTTTGTTATTCCTGCAATTTAGTTTTCTCGTAAAGTCGAGAATTCTGTAGCTTGTTCGAGGTCCGAATGTTCTACGCGTCGAACATTCTACGCCGATTACTCCAGAAGCTCGCGCATGTACATAAGGGGCTCCGCGTGGCGAGCCGGAGTTGATTTTGCCCCAGTTTTCGACTCTGCTGTCACGCCGCCTTCAACACCCACGACGCTCTGCTTTCATCTGTTCCCTTTTTATTTTAGGGCACAAGTTCGCCCCATTAAACGTTTAATTTCTTCAGTTTTATTCCCCATCAATTGTAATTCATGAAAATATGTGTTGGCTCCCTAAAGGGATTGCGAAGAGGACAATCAATATTAACCAAACATCTGACAAGCACGCGCTCCCGTGCAATTAATTCATGAATTCACAGAATAACTCTCTTCACCCCCTCGAAACCCGCCGCCTAATTTCAGTACATTGTCTGCTTCATCGCGTGCATTTTAATCCCGGTCAATCAGGCTCCTCACTTTTAGAACCACCGAATTAATTCAATATCTCATCGTCAAAATCATAGAAAAAGCTTCAAGCGCATCTTTGGTTCCACAACCGCATTTAATAACTCAGCACTTCCTAACGCAATCGAGAACTGCATCGATCTTCCAGAAGCCATTGTGAACATATAATACAAAAAAAAATGTTTTTTTTTTTTGTTTTTTTTGTAATGCGCTATCCAGTTATTCTTTCCCACCAAGGTCCCCCGCTGCATCCAGAATTTTGCTGTTTTGCTGTTCTGATGCCTTTATTGCTCTGTCATTTGTGCGTCAAAGTGCATATTTTTATTCGCATTGTAATCGATTCTAAATATATATATTTTGAATCGCGACGTTTTGGGTTCTTGCAGCGCATGCTAGCACTTTAACCTCATTTGCACATCAGCTTTCCTCTATCTATATGTTTTCGCTCTGCAGTTGCTTTTCTCTCCCTGTAATACAAGATTTTTTTTTTGTTTTAGAATTTTTATTTGACCTTGTACTTATTATTTGATTTTATCTTGGGTGATGCTTACACTGAATGTACCTCCCCCCCCCCCCCCCCCCATCATGTAATCTCCTTTATCGGGCCTTTGAGGCACCGTGAATGAATAAATAAATAGCCACAGAACGGTTGTCCTCGAGTAGAGTACGGCTCCCTGCCGCGCAGGGGCGCTGACAGCCATCTATATGGCAGTGCTGTATTCGAACCGTAGATCCTCTCATACCTCACCGGAGGCGCCAGAAGACAGCACGCGCGTATCCGGTCCGATCGTGCTTAAGGAAGCCTAAGAAACCGGTGCTGTGTAAACCAACCTGTAAAGATTGCATAGTACCGGTTTGGCCAATCTTGGTTTGCCACAGCAAGGCTTTTGCCTCCGTAATTTCAGGATTACTCCCTTCAAAATCAAAACTGCAAGTACCCTCCCCCCCCCCCCCCCGAACCACCCCTTCTGAAAAAAAAAAAAAAAAAGATATGCGGACGCCCATGACTTCTTGTGGCAAGTAGGTTGCACATTTCACACAAGATAAATACAATAATTTCAGTGTAATGGACACATTTTTAGAAATTGCAGGCGAAGTAGGGTGTTATTATGAATACACGTGAGATTATTAGCCTGAGCTCAAGCACACTCTCTCGCTCAAAAGAAGTTGTCTCGTGTTGGATTCAGAAGCTGCAGCGGGCAAGATTAGGCTTCCCAAAACTTCTCTTATGTACCCAGCGATATTTCTTATCTCCACCGAAATTCGCTCGAAGAAGTTTTATCCTTTTTTTATTCTCGAATGGAACTAAATGTTTCATGCAAGGGGTGTTCAATCCCAGTTTTTCTGCAGGTGCCACCAGTTCCTTTAAACAATAGTGGATTAATACAAATATAAAATATATAAACAACAGAATTACATCTATAATGATTCGAACATTGTCAGCTTTCGTATTATTTATTGAAATTGAGAAATATAAAAATTTGAGTAAAACAATTCAATAAAAAATTCAGTTTACACCTCAAATATCTGCGTTCGCTCTGACTGGTTTGCCACATCCAGAGACTCTCTTAGAAGTAAGTTGCTACGTCTCGTTCGATGTAATTGTCCTGGCTAGACGAACGTATTCCGCCAAGACCGAAAAAAAAAACATTGATCCGGTGTCTGTGACAAAGGTTATGTTATTAGGTGCAAAGGAAACCCAATCGCAACCGTTGACACACGTCACACGCGAGCTGAGACTGATTGAAATGCCGTTTCAAAAGAGCAAGGCGCGTTCACAGTGTTTCGCAAGCTTTTCTTTAATCTGAACAGTGCTACTATCCAAACATCTACGATTCTGATGTCCCAGTTCGCGGCCCATAAACGGCTTTCTCTGCGTGCACTGAGACTTCAGGAGCACAAGAAATTAGCACCGCAGTTGCCATTCACAAATTCATTACATCGGCTTCAGCATCCCCGATAAGCGCTGCTTTAATATAAAAAAAAAGAAAAAAAACAAAACAGGTCCGTTCTTTTTTTCGGTTTGGAAAAGATCCAGGGATAGAGAGCGAGCGTCGTGTACCCTGCAGTTTATGTCCGCGACGACTGTACTACAAACTTGAGCTGGGCGTCGGGTCAGAATTTCGATTCAATTAATTGCCACCCTTTAATCGATTACTTAATCCATTTATGGGTTTCGTTCATTCCCATGCATAATGCATGTAGTTGAAAAAAAACCACAAAATTACATTTTTCGCCTATGCTAATAATGTGATAAAGAGCGCAATGCACTATTTTTGACTTTAGATGAAGCTTCAAGTTTAGTTAAGAAACGTCAGGCTTCCAAACACACAACTGATTACTTAGGCCTCAGAAGCAGGAATTCGTTGATATACTCCGGTAAAAGCAAACTCCCTTGATTGTTTACAACAGTCTCTGCTCAGCTAAACGGATAATCGCACGGCGTTGTTCTTTCTGGGAGAGGCATAACTTACTGCACCTGTTTGGAGTTACAAATCTCGCCCTCATAGTTTACTCCAGAACAAAATTTCACTTAAAATATACCTTCATGTACTCAACCTCGTCTCTGTTGTAAAGGCGTTGGTTTTTTACATCTGTTTTGTTTGTCAAAAATTAACCGATCACCCTCTTAAAAGTAATCGCGATTAAAAGATTAATTAAACAATTGGTGAGTTAATCGATTAAATGCCCTGTCCTTCTACAACCGCAAGCACTCCTTTGAACACTCAAGGAATCTAAGATTCTCTGCATGCCTTATAGGCCAAGTACGCGATAAGGATAGTAATCGAAGATAGGATAGCGTAGAACGTTGGGAAGCTGCGATTCGTCATTTCGAAGCTAGTGCAGCTACTATTCAGGGGATAGAAAACTCTTCGTTCTGTTCCCAAGATAGCGTCTCTAGCCCCTGCCCAAGGATGCGGCCCTTCGAGTCTGTACTGGTACGGGACGGTAGGTCCCAGCAGAGCCCTGAACAACTCGTAGTCGGTGAAGAAGTATTTGAGCAGCTTCGGTCTGGCGCCGATCTTGTCCGCCAGTTCGTCCATATGCCGGACCCAGTCCACCTGGACTGTGTGGCGGGGCCAGTCGACGAAACGCCGTCGCAGGGCTGCCCTGGTTCTTGCGATGTCCTGGTACATTTCGGGCTGCGGAGGAAGCTTGCACTTGCCGGCCAGAAGCTGCGCCATCCAGCGGGCCTGCGGGGAATTATGCACAGTACGATGTATTGCAGAGCCTCTTATGGCGCATTCATACTGAACGCGGTTGTTTAAAGTTTCAGTACAATTGCACGCGCATTTGATGACATCAAATGCGCGTGCAATAGACCGATCTCACTAAGCGTTGGGCGCATGTGTAAAGTCGCCATAACTTTAGTTCACAGGAGGCAGACGCAGTGGCGTAACGAGGGTCAGCGGCACCCGGGGTGGTAGCCCGCTGCGACACCCCCCTAAGCGCTGCCCCCGGGGCGGTCCGCCCCCCCCCCCCCCCCTTGTGACGCCACTGGGCAGACACAGCGAGGGCTCGTGCCTTCTCGTTGTCTACACGCGAAGACGTCCACCGAGGTTGTCGCACGTGCAAAAAGGCTAAAGTTCCCTCGATGCATTGCGGCAGCGGTGGCGTAGTCAAGCTGACTGGTGAGATCGGTCTATTGTACTGGATCTTTATACAACCGCGTTCGCTACCGCTTTGCGAACGCGGATCCGCTTCCAATGTGAATGCGCCCTTAATGCGCTAGACACTCCCACTTCTCGTGTATCATACAAAAGACACGGTGTTCGTTGCAGTGTTGCCTCAGTCCGGTGGAGGTGTCCATTGGAATGACGGTTTAAAGACCGGTTCTCCCATGCACCGAAGCGCAGATGTAGCGCTGCTCACGTGTCGTCAGCTACTTATCGTCTGCCCTGAGCAACAGTTGTGACAATGCGATACAACGCGGGTGAACGTTCTGGTCAGCACGCGCTTAGCGCAAGGTCAGCGCTACTAGCGGCGAGATTTTTTGGTAGCGCCCTCCTATGGTTTCCACTCGTGACGTCATTACCTTGAAAATAATAAGTTCGATGGTCATTGTAATCAGCACGGTGAAAGCTTGAAATCATTGCGCTCTTAATGCAACACTGCCATCACCGTCAAAATCAAAATTCTTACATTCATCTTAGTTCCGTCAAAGAAGAATCCTTTGCTGACGACATAGTCAGCATTCGGACAATCATGGCAGGCCGACCACAGCGACGGTTTCGATCACTCACTTCGCCAATGCTTTTAGCACTGCGCTGTATGTGTGAACAGGCCTTAATTTGGCTGAAGAGATCAATTAGTCCGGACGCTCCAATTTGGCTAGAGGCCCAGTTTGGCTAGAATCTCAAATTCGGCAGGAACGCTCTGATGGGGCTCGATGCTTGAGTGTCCCTCAATTATCTCGACTCAGCGGGAAGGTTTGAGTATGTATGTATATATATAGGGTGTTTCAGAAACCGCAGGCCAAATCGCTCCTGCAAAAACTACTTATCACAACGAAAAAAGGCTTGTGGCATTTTGGTCCTAGGCCAGGGGCCCATTTAAGAAAATTATTAAAGTCCGGGATAATCAACTTGTTAATTATTTTTACCTAATTAACTTTTTTAATATTGTGTTTTAGGGCATGGTTTAAATTAGAAAATTGCTCAGCATCATCGAAAACCACTAAACCAACAAATTTCAGAACGATAAGAAGCACGCAAAGCATTTTACGGCTTTCTGAAAAACCGCACAAATTCGATGGGTGTTTTGATATCGGTTTGTTATTGGAGCGCATCTCCGCCCCGACGGCACCGCTCCCCGCGAAGAGATAGTGCAACCAACCTCTGCT
Organism: Ixodes scapularis; assembly: GCF_016920785.2. Classification (NCBI taxonomy): domain Eukaryota; kingdom Metazoa; phylum Arthropoda; class Arachnida; order Ixodida; family Ixodidae; genus Ixodes; species Ixodes scapularis. Next base: position 95,093,620 of record NW_024609882.1, read on the forward strand.
GCACTGTCATCGCGCGATGCAGTAGAGTCTGGTTTCACTATCTTTCCACGGGGCGCGGTGCTGCCGGGGCCGAGATGCGCTCCGATAACAAACCGAAATTAAAACACCCGTCGAATTTGTGCGGTTTTGCAGAAAGCCGTAACATGCTTCGCGTGCCTTCTATTGTTCTGCAATTTGTTGGTTTAGTGGTTTTCGATGATGCTGAGCAATTTTCTAATTTAAACCATGCTCTAAAACACAATATTAAAAAAGTTAATTAGTCAATATAATTAACAAGTTAATTATCTCGGACTTTAATAATTTTTTTAAATGGGCCTCTGGCCCCGGACCAGAACGCCACAAGCCTTTTTTCGTTGCGATGAGTAGTTTTCGCAGGAGCGATTTGGCCTGCGTTTTCTGAAACACCCTGCATATATGTGTAGTGAAGGAAGAGGGGATAAAGTGAATATTGAATTTATTGGATCAAAGTAAGAGAAAGCAAAAGAGAAAAAGAGCTGCCGAAAAATTGAACCATGAGCGGGGTTCCAACCCACAAGCTTCGCCAATACGGGGCGACGCTATAAAAGTGCCAATCTTCACCCATTCCTATTATATATATATAGGTATATAGGTATGATTTGTTGCCATATCTCCGATTCGCTTGGATGATTAAACTATGCCTGCATCACGCTTTAGCACTTCGATTGCAAATCACAACTTCGAGCTGTTGATAAAGCCTCGTGGCACATGGTAGCCACAATAGCCTGTCTTCATTTTTCATTTATACGTTGTTGTTTGTCTTCTTGAGCTGCTGGGCGCTCATCGTGCTCTATAATAAAACGGTTTATTACCTTACCCACATAATGAATTCAAGATAACCAGAGATCGGCACTTGCTTCATTACTGTCCACCTTCCACTTGACAAGGATAGGACGCCCTGGCTGCTTCTCTGTCCATCAACTAAAGCGCAACGCACACACACAAAACAACAGATGCATCAATCAGACAACAAAGCAGTGCCATAGAGACTTCTTATAAATTATTTAGGTACTAAAGACGTTACGATGAATGTCGCCACATAACTGTCATGATATCATGCGAAGCTAATCACAGTACAGTTTCTTGCTTAATGTTAATAATATGTCAAGATTTATTTTTTAATAAACGTATCAAATATCTTTTGTAGCATAAGCATATACATTAATTTTTATTCATTCCACCGCAAGTAAGATCTTAGGAGTTGGCCTCTCCAACTAAGTAACTGGTTTTTTTGCTTCCAATTCCTGTGCAACCACTCGTTAACATTACTGCACAGCACTGTTTTATTCCTTCAAACAATCAACGATTTGTTTCGTTGTTATTCATACATATGACAGGGCCACAAGAATGTTGTGACAGTTGATGTTCTAGTAATTTACAAGGGTAATTTCAGTAGCTTAATTATACATACCTTCTGAGGAAAATGAAGGAAACTGCGGAATGGACATTCGTGAATGTTTAATTTAGGTGTGAAATCAATGGTAAAATATAAAGTATCCCAGGAATATAATATTTGGATGTAAAATAAGTTTCAGTACCAAAGTGGATGACTTGTTGGAATTTCGAGGCATGCAATCAATAGGTGCGTCGTAAGAAACCTCAGCATCAAACAGGCCCTTTTTGTTCTCAATTAAACTTCAAAATATTTGCTTGCTCATTTAATTAAAAAAATGTGGAGTTTTTTTCTTCCGGACATGAACAAAGTATTTACTTTGGTACTTGATATGGTTGTAAGCTAGATAAAGCTGGGAAACAACCCGCCGGCAGCCTCAAAATTGCTGAGAAAGTTAGAGAACATGACTCAAGGACCGTGGAGCTCTGGGTTCAAGCCCACCTGGAGACGTTTTTTTTTTGTTTTTTTTTGTACCATTTGTAGTACATGATATATACTTTTCTTCTTAATTTTAACATGTTGACACATAATTTCCTCTGTAATTCACAGCTTAAAGCGCTTTTATTCCCATTTTGTGGCTCCCTTATGCAACAGCTTCTCGGTGAGCTATTGCCAGCTGTGCAAAGGAAGGGGCATCTTTCCGCCCTTTGCACACTGTAAACCTGTGGCTTACACAGCTCCAGCGGGTCGCACCTCGCTCGCTGCCTCCATCACGAAGCATGTCTACTGTACAAGTCATGCCACACCGTAAGGCCATACACGATCGGGTCGCAGCGCCTGGGACCATTAGTCACTGCACTCGGCTACGGTATGGTGGCATGGTCGGGGCATGATGCAGGGGTACAACTTGGAAATGCTGATCTTTGTTACATTTGACACACATTTTTGTTACTTTTGTGTTGAGTTATCAGCATTTTAAGAATGAAAAAGCAAGCAGCAGCGACAGCAAGAAAAAAATTAATTAAAACCACTCTCACCGAGAACCTATCACGAGTGCTAGGAAGCCACAAGGTATAATTAAAACGCTTATAAAGGTGAATTAGCGTATACATTATGTGCTTGTCCCTCAAAAATAGAAAAACAAGTCAAATATAATAAATAAGGGCCAAAACAAACATCAGGAGTACTTAAACCAGAACAAAGCAGTCTGTAAGTTCGAAATTTGACACCTCGAACCACTCAACCACCACCCCGATCTTATTTTCAGGTTGTTTATCGTGGCATATGAATCTCTTTCTCAACTGGCGGCTGCAGGAGGGATATCTTTATTTTCATTTACTTGACTATTTCCACCAAATTTGAGAAGGCACCAAGAATAGAACCTCATTTGTCAGCCGACGCACTGTGCTTGCATCAAGGCGAACTAGCCTGGCTTGCTAGGCTTATATTTTGTTTCGTTACCTTTACAGGATTCCATTGCCGCTCATCAAAAGAAAAATAACCGTGACTAAGTCTGACTTTTTCTGGTGCGCAGGTATCCTTGGCAGAAAACTCTGCTAAATGAAGCAAAATATATATAATGTTTTTTTTTTAGCAAAAACGCATTGTTTTAGCATGATGAACCACACTATTTGACTAGGGTGAAACAGAGAACGAGCCTGTTCACTTGGCTCTGTTTTCATCTCTCACATACACTATTTCTTGCCTTCTGTGGTCATGTATCAGGCATTTGCGTCTCTGTTCGGCCAAAGCATCTGTGTTAGTCTAAAACTGGGTTGTTTTGGATATGTGCAGGTATTCTTTGCTGCAAATGGCTGCCAATCACGAACACGAGTTTGTTCTCGGCCACCAAGAGCAAGAATTTTCAAGGTGAGCAATTTTCCGCCTATATGAGTTTTTTGTTCCATTCTTCTAGGATGCCATTTTCTATCTGTAGTGGTCTTGCATTAGTCTTGTTGTGTCTCCTCTGCGAAAAACACTCGAGTTCGACTACGACCGGGTTCTTTCTGATACATGCATGTCTTGGTGGCAAGCACCAGCCAATCAAGACCAGAAGTTTGCTCTTTGCCACTCCTGGCAAGTATTTCCAAGGTGAGTGATTGATACCTATCTGAGTTGTGTGTTTCACTCCTCACAGACACACTATTGGCTGTCTTTATACTGGTCTTGTGCCAGGCTTTTGCGTGTATGTCCGATCAAAGCATCTGCAGGGTGTCTAGCGACCAGGAAAGTCGGGAATTGTCAGGGAAATTTTAATTTCCGGGAAAAATCAGGAAATTGTCAAGTGCGCCTAGTCAGGTACAATAAGCCGGAAACACCATCGACTGCCCTGAGCAAAGGCTTGAAGACTTCGGGGCAGAAAATAGGCAATACATTCCTGTTAGATCGGAGCTCGAGCTCTGCTCAATGCTCACTTGATGTTGAGTGTGCTGCCCGATGCAAAAGGAACAGCCGGCAAATCCAGTCCAATCATTACATTACATTGGAATGGATTGGATTGGGGGTGCAACACTAGGCTGGATCCAGTTAGAGCTACTAGATTTAGTAACAAATGGGAAACCCCCAAACCCCAATCCAATCCAAGCCTTAAGCCGAAGTATCCGAAAGTGTGCAACTGGCGGCCATCTGTCTTTCGGTCATTGACATGTGCAATTGAGCGTCGTGTTTTCATAATGTTTCCTGGGGCCTCTTCACTGACGATGTCTGCGGCAAGAAAGTACTCGTCTAATCCGAACTAGACGAACCCGAATATTTCGGAATGTGCAAGTTGCATTAAGCCCGTAATAAATGATCCTCTCAATGCTCAGTGCCTTGTGTTGTAATAATCTTAAATATTTAACCGCCTGTAGAGTTGTCAGGGAAAATCTGGAAGAGTCAGGGAATATTAAAAAAAAAATAATTTGCTAGACACACTGATTTGTATTAGACTAACGCTGAGTTCTTTCGAATTTGTGCAGGTATTCTTCGTAGCAAGTGGTTGCCAATCAAGATCGCGAGGTTGTTCTCGGCCACCAAAAGCAATTATTTTCAAGGTGAGCTATTGTCCGCCTATATGAGTTTTGTGTTCTATTCTTTTGGGATGTCATTTCCAATGTGTAGTGGTCTTGCATTAGTCTTGTTGTCTCTCCTGCAAAAAAACCCCAGTTCGACTAAGACTGAACTTTTTCTGATACATGAAGGTCTTCGTTGCAAGCACGAGCCAATCAAAGCCAGGAGTGTGCTCTCTGCCACTCATGGCAAATGTTTTCAAGGTAAGGGAGTGATGCCTATCGGGGTTGTGTGTTTTATTTTTCACAGACACTTTATTTCTTGTCTTTATAGTAGTCTTGTGTCAAGGTTTTGTGTCTCTGTTCGGCCAAAGCATTTGTATTAGACTAAGACTGGGTTTTTCGGATATGTGAAGGTTTTCTTGGCCTAAGACTGGGTTCTTTTGGATATGTGCAGGTTTTCTTGGCTGCAAGGGGCTGACAATCAGGAACACGAGTTTGTTCTCGGCCACCAAGAGCAAGTCTTTTCAAGGCAAGCTATTGCAAGCCTATACGAGTTTTGTGTTCCATTCCTCTCGGATGCCATTTCCTATGCGTGGTGGTCTTGCATTAGTATTTTGTTTTCTCTCTTATTCAAAAAAAATTCGAGTTCAACTAATACCCAAATCACACGGCGGCGTAAAGGTATCTTTGGCACAGGTATCTGTAGTAAAGGGAGCTGGAGATCGTAATCACACGGTGCATAAATGTCCCTTTCGCTAAAAAAAAGTTCTGTGTTAAACAGAGCTCGGCAAGCTGCCTTTACAGCTACAGGGAGTAGCCTCGGACCGACAAACTCAAAATGAAAATCACAGATATAGAAATATATCTTGTTTAATGCATTATAACAAAATGAATATATATAAGTATCAAATTATGAAATGTTTGTGAACACAAATGTGCTGGAATATTACAGTAACGAGGAACGCATACTCCAGCTAGCAGGTAGCAGCGGCGGCACGTGGAAAGCAATGTATGCTACGAACCCTAACGCGATGCACCACCGTGAGCTCTTTTTCAAGGTTGTAGAGAGGTCGTCCGACTCTCCCGCGCAGACCATTTATCCTCGTCGTCCATCCCTTTCAATGGCGTGACTGGCGTAACCGTGAGACTCCGACGTGGTTCGTTTCTGCCAAGCACTATTTAGCTACTTCAGTGAGAACTTTGCAGAAAAATGGAGCAGCTAAACAGAGAAAGGCCACCCACCTCGAAATCGAAACTGGTAAGCGCAGATAATATAGGGCTAATGTGGCCAGACGGATTGGACGTTTTGAAGCAAGACTAATTTAGGAGCGCCCTTAGACTTACACAAAAAAGAATAAAGTGTCGCAAAAGCAAACACAAATAAAATTTAGGTCTTAAATGCGATATTTCACACACGATAATCAAAAACTGCGCATTAAACCGATTTCGAGGAATAATTGTTTATCACATGCTTCTTTTGTGGTTTATCAGGAATGCAATCGACATGAACTCAAAGTGCTCCGTTTATTTATTGTGTAATTCAGAACGCCGTTTACTACAGGTACCTTCAGCTAAGGGACCTAAGCTAAAGGTGCATTTACGCTGCCGTGTGAATTGGGTATAAGACTGTTCTTTCTGATACATGCAGGTCTTGGCAGCAAGCACCAGCCAATCAAGGACAGAAGTGCTCTTGGCCGTTCATGGCAATCGTTTTAAGGTGAGTGATTTATGACTATCTGAGTTGTGTGTTTCATTCCTCACAGAAACTCTATTTCCTGTTTTTATAGTGGTCTTGTATCAGGTCTTTGTGCGCCTGTCCGGCCAAAGCATCTGCGTTACACTAAGACCAGGTTAATCATAGCCCCCGCAAGCGTGAAGTCAGACTAAGATAGAGCTTCTGATAAGCAGAGGTACATACAACAGAAGCCCGCCGTTGAACAAGGGGCAGTTTGCGTTTCCGGCCAGAGTGGTGTTCTTTGAACAAGGTGAGCTAGTCTCTTGGTGAACCCTGCATGCTTCTTATTGAAGAGGGAAAGTCACTGAGTCACTTCACAAACTTATATGAAATATCTGATATAAGTAGTGACTAGTTTCCAAATACGTCAATTGGTGCAACACAATGATATTCATAATATTTACTGTGCAGTGACTGTATAACAGACGCACACATGCGCAGCTCAATTTCCAACTGGCAACTGTGCTGAGCGGGGACAAGTTTTTTTTTTGTCAATCGTCCAAGGCACGGTGTTTTACTGAAGGTGAGACATGGTCCCGTTACAAGTGGTCCGTGTTTTATTTGTCACAGACATTATTTACCGCATCAAGTTTTGTTTTGCTCCTTTTCTGCAATATCAACTAAAACTGCATTTTGCCTGATAAGTGCAGGTTTCCTCAGACGAAAGAGTAAGCTGGGGTCCGGACAAGCTGATTCTTTTTTTTTTTAACCGGCCCGGGCACATTGCTTTATTGAAGGTGAGCTATGGTCTCCTACCAAGTCTCTGTGCCTTACTCGTCAAAGACATTATTCGCTGCATTAGATTTTTCTTCTTTTCTAAAATGTCAATTGGTTTTCAACTAAATCTGCATTTTTCCTGTCAATTGCAGGTTTTCTGCACAAAAAGCGCGAGATGGAGGGCGGACAAGTTTTTTTGTTTTGTTAATCGTCCAAAGCACGGTGTTTTACTGAAGGTGAGCTATGATCCCATTAGAAGTAGTTTATGTTTTATTCGTCACAGACATTATTTGCCGCATCAGGTTTTGTCTTGCTCCTCTTCTGCAATATCAATTAGTTTTCAACTAAAACTTCATTTTTCCTTATAAGCGCAGGTTTCCTCAGACGAAAGCTTAGGCTGGGGCCCGGACAAAGTGTTCTTCTTTTAACCGGCCCAGGCACATTGCTTCATTTGAAGTGAGCAATGGTCTCCTACCAGCCTTACTCGTCACAGACATTATTCCCTGTATAACATCTTTCTTCTCTTCTGAAGTGTCAATTGGTTTTCAACTAAATCTGCATTTTCCCTGGCAATTACAGGTTTTCTGCATGTAAAGCGCAAGATGCAGCGCAGACAAGTTTTTTTTTTTTGTTTTGTTAATCGCCCGAGGTCCAAGGCACGGTGTTTTACTGGAGGTGAGCTGTGGTCCCTTTACAAGTGATCTGTGTCTTTTGTGTCGTGGACGTCACTTGCTATATCAGATATTTTATGCCTCTCTCCTGCGTCAATTGGTTTTCAACTAAAACCGCAATTTTTGTGATAAGTGCAGGTCTTCTCAGAGGAAAGCACCAGGCGCCGAAATGTGCCACCCTTCCCTTATGATCAAGACCAGTTGCTCTCATCTAGGTGAGCTGGTCTCTCTTTGCAGATCGAGCAGGATTATTTGTATTGTGTATGTCAGGCCTACCTTGTTTTGTATCGTTTTGACAGCCTTGTGCTTAGCTTATGAGTACATACATAGTTCTTTTGCATGTTCAGGGAGCAATGAGATAGCCCTACACCTCGAAAGAACCACCCACGGAGGAATTTCAGATATAATAAAGAGCTACTATAATTTAACTCGTTTTTTGTTGTTTACAGTGGAGCTCGAAGGAAACAGTTACAGAGCGTTAAGGAAAAATAATTTACAAACTACCGACCAAACTATTTTGCGTTTTCGCTGCTGTCGCAATTCTGAACCCTATCTCAAGGGTGCTTATGTTGTGAGAATTTGCTGCGAATATGACATTTTAATATGTTCCGGCCAGCTTGACCTGCACTTTCGAAAACCTCCAGGTCGCTATCGTCTGTTGCAACTCAAGAACAGCAGGAACAAGCCCCTAACATAGAGCCCTCCACTCTTTCAACATGAGAGGAGGCTGGAGAGCAGGAGAGTGGGGAGAAGAAAACCAATCATCTGCAATAGTGGTTTCCTTCTCTCCACTTACCTACTATTCTTGGCTTGTAACAGATTTTAGCAGCTGACAGCTGTATCTGCTTTTGCATCCCGTGAGAAACACTGTAGCTAGCTGCTGTTCTGCTGCACTCTATTTCACTCATTTTATAGCATCTTCGATCAACTCGCACCGGAATCGCCCTGAAACCAGCACAGTGCACAGCGCTCCTCAGTCGTGCAGCGCGATGTCGGTGCAACATCGAGGACAAACTGCGCCGCGCCGGTGCACCGCGGCGAGCTCCACCTTGCGTCACTTCGCGTTTTGTTCGTTTATTTTGCTTAGGTCAGCGCACGGTGCCCGTCTGCTGTCAATTTCTTTTATTTTTTTACTCGAGGATTTGACGGTCCCACAGAAATAAACATCGTGGACGTGATTGTCGATGGGGTCACGAAGCGGGTGACAATTCCACATGTATATGTTGGCCATCATTATTAGTTCAAGAAAACGAAACACCAGATAATAGCCGTACCTCGCTGTCATCAAAACGCCTCGCGCCGCTTTCCACGAAGTTCGTGCTTTTCGGGCGCTCCTTGCCACCGCAGCACTCGCCAGTAATCGCGGCGATGGTGAGAAGCTCGTCGTCTCGCCGTCAGAAGACCCGAGGAAATCATCTAGTGCAGCTGCAAGGCGTGTTCGTTTTTGCAAGATCGCCATCTCGATAGTCTGCGCGTCTGCTACTCCCGCCATCTTCTCGATTCCCGCTCCTGGCCGCAATGCCTGATGGGACTGCCCCCCGGCGCACCGCCGATTTTCTTGGTGCACGTTGGGGCAACGAAAAGCCGCACCGGGAGGGTGCGCTTCGTTGATCGAGGACGTACGGTGCGCACCGGTGCACTTGATCGAAGATGAAGGGGCGCACCTCAGTGCCCCGGTGCGCACCGGTGCGGATGATCGAGGATGCTATTAAAGTTTCTGTCCCAAATTATTTTCTCCTCATTTTAGGCAAAGAAGCAGAGCTGCTTCAAAGTGCATGAACTCACTACTTCATTGCAATGCAATCCCCTAATATATAGCTCAAATTTTCAGGTGCATTATGGATGCTGAAGTTATATTACAGAATATCATTGCCCAGAAACTTCAGTGAAAACTATTGGACAGCAGAACATGAGCTACTTCAGTGCCTCAGCTAAAAAGAGATGCAAAACGAATATTTCGTGAAAAATACGATGAAACCCTTGGCAGCTCTTTTAAGAGGGGTTGCCCATTAAAATAATGTGCCCCATATTGTGAAAATTTGTGAAAAAAGACGTCAGTGTGACGGTACCCATTTTACCAAAGCACAAGGTCGCTCGTTAAAATTATGTGAGTGCATAATTTTAATTGGCATCCTTATACTTTGTAAAAATGGGTACCGTCGCGTTAACGACTTTTTTCACATATTTCCACAATATGGGGCACATTATTTTAAGGGGCATCCCCTCTTTATAGAGCGGCCAAGCATTTTCTCGTTTTTTCTACGAAACATTTTTTTTTACAGTCTAGATAACATGAACAGATGAGATGATAAAAACAAGAAGAAACTGCCCCAGTCAGGCCTCTTTGACACCTGGTAGTACTTCAAAAAGATTTTTTGGAATTCTACTTTCGCCGCAATGTTTTGGTTGTCCTTTTGATGGTCCTGTAAACTAGGGGTGCAGGTTTGGATCAAACATGCAGCTCCGTGCGTTCGATAGCAATCAATATTTTTTTTCTCTAACTTTTTACAGTTGGGTTGAATGTGGCAGTCGGCGACGGAGTTATCTGCAGACAATAACAACCTGACTGTGCAGATTCCACGGCCGAGGAAAGTACGCCTACAAGGACAAGCCTCCCTCGGACAAGCCATCGTCTGCTGCAGAACGAGGAGGGAAGCAACTGGTCACAGCAAGTGACAGCGACAGCACCCACGCCAACGACAGAGGCGGCACCAAGGACCCGTCTACAAAAGAGGCAGACACGGCATCGGCAGCGGCAGTCGGCGACGGAGTTATCTGCAGACAATAACAACCTGACTCTGCAGATTCCACGGCCGAGGAAAGTACGCCTACAAGGACAAGCCTCCCTCGGACAAGCCATCGTCTGCTGCAGAACGAGGAGGGAAGCAACTGGTCACTGCAAGTGACAGCGACAGCACCCACGCCAACGACAGAGGCGGCACCAAGGACCCGTCTACAAAAGAGGCAGACACGGCATCGGCAGCGGCAGTCGGCGACGGAGTTATCTGCAGACAATAACAACCTGACTCTGCAGGTAGGAACTTTTTCATTACCTAAATTAAACACTCAACTCCCGTCGCCGACTGCCGACTGTTGATTGCCCATTACTGGTTACCGATTGAGGTGTCACAGAAATGCCGAAAGACGACGATACCGAAGACTTATGCTTGCACTGTAAAACTTCCATAAGAAAAGAAGACAGTGTATTAGAATGTAACGAATGTCACTCCAAGTACCACTTAGGACCTTGCTCAGGAGTAACCGAAATCGCCCTCCGAGGGAAGAGACCGGGATTTAAAGAATTATGGAAGTGTCAAACTTGTAAGGGGGCAAGATTAAGACTTCAGAGCACACCTGAAGGCGGACAGCCCAGTCACGAAAAGCTGGATGTGCAGCAACAGCTGACTCAGATAATGAGCATGTTGAGCGTGCTCGCACCACTCAAACAGCAAGTCGATGAGTTAGTTACAATGAAGCAAACTGTGATGGACATAGAGAAGTCTGTGCAATCAATGTCGGACAGCTATGATGAGCTACTTAAGAAAGTAAAAGACCACGACAGTGAGATCAAAGATCTAAAAAAGAGGGTCAGTGAACTTGAAAACGAAAAAAAGAATGACGAAACGAATCAACTAAAAAAAGAGATAAACAAGCTGGAACAATACGGACGTAGAAATAACCTCGAAGTACATGGACTGGCCGAATCTTTGAACGAAAACCTACTAGAAAAGCTGAACAAAATCGCCGACCAGATAGAAGTGCCCAGACTAACCACAGATAACGTAGAAGCAGTTCACCGCATCCCCACAAAAACAAAGAAAACACCCATGGTGATAGTACGCTTTATCAACCGAAACGATCGAGATGCGTGGCTTAAAAATAAACAGAAACTGAGGAGTGGAGCGGAGGTAGATAACGTCTATCTAGAAGAAAACTTGACCGCTTCAAACCGAAAGTTGTTCTTTGATGTCAGAACAAAAGCAAAACACCTCGGGTACAAGTTTATCTGGCATAAAGAAGGATGCTCGTATGTGCGAAAACGAGAAGGCGACCCGACTCTAAGAATCGAGAATGAGAGTGACCTCGCAAAAATTGAATAGGGAAGTACATTCACCATATTAGACATGGAAAGGAAACAAACGTGTTTTTCTTTTGAAAAATGGTGGGATAGAATAAACGCTACTGTTAACGAGTTTTGCTTTGTTCTTCTACACACCAATGTACGCAGTCTTAAAAAACATTTTAATGAAATAAGCAGTATGATAGACCCTTATCTGGACAATTTAGACGTAATTGTATTATCAGAAACAAATATTTCATCTGATGAAGAAGCCTTGTTCTCTCTAGATCATTTTGAAACATTTTCGCATAATAGAGACGGGAAGAGAGGAGGAGGTGTCATGATCATGATAAATCAAAAATGGAAAATAACCAAATACGAAAAAGTAAACTTTTGCTCAACGGAGGCACTACACATTGAAATAGAATACCACAGAAAAAGAATGTCTATATTAGGATTATATCGAGCACCTCAGGGTAATGTAAACACATTTTTAGATGATATCAATAAATGGCTAAACGACAACAAAGACACAGACTTAATAATTGTAGGGGATATTAATCTTGACATCACAAAACCTAGTTTAATGATAAATAATTACCTAGATGATATGGCACAAGGGGGACTGGAATCAATGATATATGAATTCACAAGAGAAGAGATATTAGGCGAGAAACTAACACAGTCATGTATAGATCATATACACGTGCGGTCGAAGGAAGGGAAACCCGAAGGACAAGTAATTTCTGAAAAAGTGGCTGACCATTATTTTGTGGCAGTAACTATTCCAGATCTTAATCAACACAGTAATAAAATTGTTGAAGGCTCATTTATAAATAATAAAATAGTCGATAAACATATCCAAGAAATCGACTGGAACATTCTCGCCGAAGAACAAAACCCAGAAAAATTATACGATAATATTGTTAAAATATTCAATGATATTTATACAAAGTCAACTCAAAGATGCAGTACGAAAAAACGTAAACAACAGAATCAATGGATAACTGAAGAAATTGACGACCTGATCAAAGAAAAAAAGAAAGCTTGGCAACTACTGAAAAGATTTCCTAATAATAAGAAGTACAAAGAAAATAACAGAATAATTAGGAATAAAGTTACAGCATTAATAAGATTAACAAAAAGAAATTATTACTGGAACAAATTGTCTGAGACAAAAGATACAGCAGAATGCTGGTCCTTGGTAAACCAACTGTTACAACGAAAAAAGAAAAAAACGATTGAAGACACTATTCAAACAAACTTCGGTCCTAAACATGACTTAGGGATACTAGCAAATAGTTTTAATACAGAATATGTGCAGTCAATTGAAACTTTATGTTGTACGACAACGGAAAGACAACCAAATCAAATAAGAAATAATGATTCAATATTTTTCCCCGATATGGATGACAATGATCTAATTGAAATTGTAAAGCAATTAAAGACTAATAAGGCAACAGGGTTTGATCAAATTAGGGCTAGAGATATTAAATACCATATCACTATAATGAAACCTGTCCTATTACAGTTGTACAATCGTATATTTTCTAGCGGCATCATTCCAAAAAAGCTTAAAACATCCGTTGTTCGGCCTATATACAAGAAAGGTGAGAAAAATAAATTCCTAAATTATAGACCAGTTTGTATCCTTTCTGTGATAAACTATATAATGGAAAAATATATTAATAAAGTTCTTAGGTGCTATATCGCTAAATATAACCTACTAACTAACACACAATATGGATTCAGGGAACATATAGGAACCAGTGACCTTCTAGAAGACTTTTTTGACTATGTAAATGAAAACATCGACGCTGGTAATTATGTTCTAGCCTTATTCATAGATTTTACGAGGGCCTTCGAAACAATCAATCATGATATATTAATGGATAAACTATATAGTATTGGAATTCGAGGGAAAACATATGATTTATTTCGGAATTATCTTGCTGATCGATTTCCGGTAGTACGTTTAGGTTCAAAATATAGCAAGGAAATTAAGGTAAAACAAGGAGTACCACAAGGTACAGTCCTCGGTCCACTACTCTTTAATATATATGTTAACGAGATAGCACAGGTTAGCTTAAAAAGTAAGCTCCTTCAATTTGCAGATGACACGGTAATTGTATACGCACATAGAAATTACGAAGTAGCGGCAATGACTATACAAGATGATATACATAAAATTATTCAATGGTACCGTAAAAACCAAATAATTGTAAATGTTCCTAAAACGCAAGTAATATGCTTTAGAGATCCAAGAAAAAAAATCGTAAATGAATTTCCAATAAAAATGCATGATGAGAACTGCGACAACTGCTCGTGCATCCCGCTAAAATACGCTGATAATGTAAAATACCTGGGTATGCACATAGACAAATATGTTAAATGGGATATTCACATAGACCAGGTTTGCAAAAAATTAAGGGTATTAATGGCCCATATGTACCACATCCAAGAACTAGTACCGCGATCCATACTTAAAATGATATACAATTCACTGGGTAAATCCGTACTTCAGTATGGAATAACAGTTTACGGGCACTGTACCAAGTATTTACAACTAAAGATAGAATCTATTCAAAAAAGGATAGTTAGGAATATTGGGTACCGGCGCGAAGAAACAAATCTCTCAGATTATATGCATAAAGAATTAGGAATATTACGTTTCAGAGATCAAATGAAGTATGACATTATAATAAAGCATTTTTTCAACAATAAATATAGGCGCGAAAATAAAAAAGAAAGGGCATTAAGACCTAATAAAAAATTTGTTGAACCATTTGTAAGAACAAGATATGGAGAGGCCACAAGGAAATATTACATACCTAAGCTTTATAATACATTACCCGATGAGCTACTTGAAATAAAATCCCCTAGAATAAAAAAAATAGCAAAAAAGTGGATAATTGAACAGGGAAAAAAAGATTCTTAAAAGGTAATAGGTATAACCGATGAGTATCCCCGAAAACGCAGGATATAAAAGGTTGTTATTGTGTTCTATTATTAGAATTGTCTCGTAAGTCGTGAATTCTATTCTTCTTTACAGTATGTAAATGTTAATTCAATATGATTCGATGGGTTTACACATGTACTCATCAAAGTAGGCGAACTAATATAAGCTGTAGAAGGAGGTGGAACTGCAGTAATAGGTACTAATATTGGTATGTTTTGTTATTTTTAGTTATGTGTGCAATAAAAATGCAGAGGCTCCTGTCGCGTCCCACACACAAGCCATCATTGGCTTACGTGGGCTTTATATTGTATTATTTGCAAACAAAGTAAATAAAGATGGTTTTTGTATTGTATTGTATTGTATTTTTTTCTTTTTTTTTGGTCGACCGTCTTCATTCTTTGTCGGAGAGAAAAAAAGTATGGTAGATCATCCCTTTTGAGCCAAGACTGTCTTGCAAAGGTCATTGTGTGGAGTGATGGTTCGCAGGTACAACCTTGGCTGTGTGTCACGGTTCAAATATTTTTTTTTTTGTGTGTTTGACCTTTTTAGGTAGGGGTTCAGAAGCTTTTCGTCCGAACCAAATGCATCAATATGTGTGTGTCGTGGTTCAAAAGCATCGCATTTTTTGTGACTTCAATCAGTACAGAATGTTTTTCGTCTGATCCGAAAGGTGGCTGTGCTTTGTATGTGCTGTTATATAGTTTGTTTAGCGATGCGGTTGAGGGTTGTGCGCGCGACTTTGAAAACAGGATGATCTGTGGTTCTATGGCGGTTGCACTTCTGTACGTAAGGCGGGTCGGCGGAGAAAAGCGCACCGCCAAATTGTCCGATGCGGAGAAAGGCTCGCAGGCTTTTTTAAGGATGCGGAGAAAGGCTCACCCGCGATTCCAAGAATTGAGCGTTATCCCAAGTGAATTACGTTCACTTAACTGAAGGATGCTCGGATACCTTACGCGCAATCAGGTATTCTACACTTCACATGTAGCATTTATTTTTAAACTGTAAAAACATAATGTAAAAACGTCGGGCTTAATAATAAAAATGTAATAAGACGTTAATTAAAATAATAAAAGAACGGTGGAAATATAGCAAGGCAGAGGGCTGCAGCTCGAGTAGTTTCTGAATGTTTATTTATGCCATTGGCATATACCGTTCAAGTGTCATTTGATGCTTTCAGTATGTACATATGTTCTTCACTTAAATGAAAGAATCATCGCACGATAGCGATTTATATCGAACTAAACTCGAAAAAAAGCAGTGGTCTTCGCAGCAGATCAATGAGTTGAGCTTCATTTCTACGATTGACTTCGTTCTTGATTACGTCCGATATTGTTTTAACTAAATCAGAGCGCGAGAGATAAAGAAATACTGGGAAAGTAATGTCGTATTAAAAAAAAATCAAATCTCGAAAAAGAATCTAATAGAGCTTTTCACTAGAAAAAAACACACAAAACTCTAAGCGGTTATTGTTCTAGTATGGCGGTGTTTTCATAAAAAATAGTTGCCAAATTGCAGCAAATGTTTTTTTTTTTCCGCATTGTTTTCACTAATCAGAAGAATTAATAAAACAATCTGCCATGTCTAGAAAATGCATATAATGATAAATTCTCTACGCTTTTTAGATACGCAGCGTATCTTAAATCAAATTAAGCCGACTTAAATGGAATGAACTACTTAAATTAGAGAAAAATAATCGTTAACCCTATTTCGTTTTTCTATTTCGACTTAAGCAGAGCAACCTGATGTGAAGTGTGACACTGTGTGACACTGTCAACATAAACCAGGGATGTCTTTTTTTTTCTTGCATGTTCGTATTTTTTTATAAAAACTACTACTGCGCCGAACATTACTCTTTCGGGACTTAAATTTATGCGATAAATGCTTGGCTCTTCTTTAAGTAAAATGCGGAAACATTGCCACGCACAGTGTTGCATAGTGTACCGCCTACATGAGAGCACCTAAAACATCGGGGGCACTACTAATGGTAACGACCACTTTAAATAAAAATTTAATTTGAAGTGTACTTTTCTCCGGGTCTGTCAAAAGACTCGTGAGATTTTCTCCGAACTCGCACAAAAGTAGGCGAGCTTTTCTCCGGTGAGCTTTCCTCGGGGCTTCGGAAGGAGGGTGAATGAATAAAAGTATGAGCTGAATTAGAGACGTTGTTTTTCCCTGTTAATTTCACTTAAAATCTAAAAATATTACTCAGTTAGCCCCCGTCCCTGGTTGAAATCATCATAGTCAAACGCACTATAGAAAAAAGTGCAAACGCTGTGGACATAATGATACCCATATTGGGCTATATTGCCTATATAACCTTCATTCGTGTGTCGGTCGTGAGTAATATGTCGCTTTACTCACGCAACTAAGCCGTATGCTAACCCACTTTGCTTTAGAACTACGTCCTTTGTCCGGTAAGGGTGCGTTCAAGCACGCACCTGCATTTCGGCGATGGGGAAGACGGCGCCGAGGGGCTGCACCAGTCCGATGACAGCCAGGGTCGGGTGCTTTAGGCCCGGCGGGAACACGTACTTGTAGAGTTGGACCTCGTTGTCCACCACGGCCGGCATCACGTCCTCGGAGAGCTTGGGGAACTTGAACTGGTAGCCCGTGGCCAGGATCACGTCGTCCAACTTCGTCACCTGCATGGGTACGGGGTGCTTATCGGTTTATAGCCAGCCGGCAACAGCCAGGAGGCGCCAGCGGAGTGAGAGCCCACGGTTATATCCTGTCTCGCTGTAACTTGGCAAAGAGTGAACACTAAGCCACACATTGTGTGCCAACAGCTTCGATATGCGCGACGTATAAGAACGCAACGCACACATGTTGGAGCATGACGCAGCGAAAACCCTGACACTTCCTCGAAGTAAAAGCTCAATCCGGTGATACGTAGTCACGTTTCGATTGGCCCGCCAGGGCCGTAGCTTCCACCATATACTGTCATGCTATACGACCACGGCTTTCTGGCCTACCCAGTATTTCTTGCTTCAGACACTAGACTAAGCAACGACACCATAGTAATAGCTCACGTTTGAACAATGCAGCTGCCACTCCCAGGCATACCCAATGTTTCTTGCTCCAGTCGCTAGATAGCGCAACACCAAACATCATCGCAGGGTGCCTATAGCGTTCCGAGAGATCGTCACGCTGATTGAAAACAGGTCAGCGTGTGCAAATATCAGGTGTGGGCACAGCACGTACGCAAAGAACAGATACCGGTGAGATGAAACGGATCCGTATGGGGCGCGCCGACAACAGCGCCACCGCTGCAAGGCGAAGCGCTTTCAACTGCTAGTTGGTTTATGATGACAATATTAATAATGATAATACTAATAATAATAGTAATAATAATAATTGACGTGAGCCTGATAATGAAAGACGACGACGACGATCTGGACAGGCGGGGAAAAGAAAGAAGTAAGATAGAATACACGGGTCTGATTAGCATCCCCAGTGTGGCAATAATTTGTAGACCACCACACATTTAACAGGTTCAGCAAAATGTGGATAACATTCAACATACATCCAAGTTCTACTAAAAAAATTGTATTTTCGAGTTACATGTTCAAGATAATGTCCCGACAGATCTTTCTCAGCATATCAGTACACCACAGTTGGTCGAGGTAGTCACACAGAGGGCACAGAAGTCAACCGCGGAACTTCTCAGCGCGAGATACGTGAAGGGAAACCTTCAACTGTCAGTTTTAGAAGAAATGGTACTGCAACCATGTCGGAATTTATCGGAAGAGACGTCGATCTCTACCTCGAGTACGGCAATGATGCTACAAGACCTGCAGCTACAGCAACAGCAGATAACACAGCGAAATGAGCCGATGCAGGCCAACGTATCTTTCATGACAGAAAAGGAGAAACCTAGATTCGCAACAGTGAAACCAGACATGTTTGACGAATATTCATAGAGTCCGAAAGTATGGATTGAGTTCTATGAGTATGCTCGTTAGAAGAACTCCAGAAACTAGGAGCAGGACCTCATCAAGAACATGCGCCTTTTCCTTTCTTTTTCTACGGCCGTCGCAAAGAATTTGGTTTGAGCTTCGCCTAGTGGACCACCCGAAAGCAAGCTGGAACGATTGGAAGGCAAGTTTTCTCGCCAGTTTTAAGAGGAATCCCGTAGACAGATCGGATCAAGCTGTCTTCCACAAGTACAAGACAGGTATGATCCTAAAATATTTTTTTGAGACGAGAAAGCTCCTTCAACTTTGCCGAACCCAACTTGCCATAGTCGAAAATGTATCATTGATACTTCATAGACTTACACGTAAACCACCCCCCCCCCCCCCCAAAAAAAAAAAAAAGTCAAATACATGCTCGAAATCTCATGTCCGTGGAAGACTTGCTTCAGAGCGTGCAAGACATCACTATCTCCACTAACCCCATCGACAGAAGTTTTCTTCCTCGAGCTGTCGCGCCAATGACACCAAATTCCAGCCATGCCATAGATAAAAATCTTCATCATAACGCTGTAACTCGGGGTACAATACCAAATGATATGCGTCAGCAAGGCGTCCGTGGGAACGGCCAAGTTACAACTTTAGTCAGAACCAGGCGGTCCGCTTTACGGATGCCGCGGAGCAGCCGGGAGGTTCAGTACAAGCAACAAAAACGAATAAATGAGAGTGGGCAATCTCACCCGAAGATGCCAAATGAGACAGTGTACTTATCTTCGAGCCTTTTACAGATCACCGTTAATATTGATGGGCGTAAGACACGTGTCCTTCTTGATAGCGGCACCTCGATATAGATCGTAAAAAAGACAAAAACAGACGTATTGAAGACCTACTTAGGAAAAACAAGTCAAGTAAAAAGTTATAACGGTAAAAAAAAACCTTCATGAGGAATGAACAACTGTCACTTTTAACTTAGATGGTCAAAGTATTGAAGTTGTTGCTCTGGTGATTGGTTGAATGGATTATGACTTCCTACTCTCACGGCCAGGCATAAAATGGCTAAAATATAAACATCTACTGGGAGGATAAAGTCAATCGAAAAGACGGCTGACCGCAGACTTTTGGCCAGCAATCCCCCAGGTACTTCGCCGCCGAAGCTTTTTACTGCAGCTGAAGAAATGTGTGAGTTATACGCTGAATGGTTCAGCATTGGCAGCTGCACACCAGCTACTCCGAATTCACGGTGTCCGTCAGCGTCAGTGACAAGAAAGTGGTCCGTAAAAATTCCCTATAACATGACCAAAGACATCATCAGGCCTCCGGTGTCTCCGTTTGCGTCTCCAATTACCACTGCACCCAGGGAGGACGGGATTTTCAGGCTGTGCACGAGCTACCGTGCTTTTAACAAGCAGACTGATCTAATCCCTTTCCCAATGCCACGAATCGCAGCCATCATAGATAAAACAAGAGGTTGCCGATACTTTTCGCGGATTGACCTGTGCAAGGAAACCAAGATGTATACAGCGATCACAATACCCTTTGACCTGTATGAGTATAACGGCCTCCCATGTGGCTGGAAGACTTCCCCTGAGTGGTTTCAGAAGATAATGAACCAGTTCCTGAATTCGCACTTGGGGAATTGTTTTCAGCGTGTAAATCGACGACATCGTTGTCTACTCAAAAAAGAAATGTAAAACACCGGCAACACTTATTACAAGTGTTGCCACGACTTAGTTCCGCAAAACTGAAGGTTAAATTCAAAAAGAGCAAGTTCTTCAAGACCCAGGTAGTGTTTTTCGGTAAAGCTTTTAAAGGTTCTACAGAAAACACAAAAGAAGAGTCTGTGGCAAGAATATTTCAACTTGTTAAGCCGTCTAACGCACACTCTCACCGAGTGTTCCTCGGTCTGGCAGGACACTTCAGAGCATTTACTAAAGTTCGCTCTGAAGACAAAATGCCTCACTAGGCTAACGGAGAAGTATGTGATCTTCGATTGGACAGAAGTGTGTGAGGGTGCGCGCCGAGGTATGGTTCAGGTTATCTCCTCAGTCCCCATTTTATTTTTACCAGATATTACACTCCCAATCGAGCCAAACACAGGTCTTTTCGAGATCTTAACAGATCTCAAAAAGCACTTAATATATAGCATATCTATTAAACATGTGTAGGCAGCGCCCTCCAGAAGTTTTAAAAAGTTTCGAAATTTAAATTTTTTGGAGAAGTGAGACTTACTTTGGATGTTTTCTAAGAGGCCTGACATACCCTCTAAGAATCTCTGAAGGGTGTGAGAAGACCGTCATAATTGTTTTTGCAGATGGCCGTCGTGTCTTTGAAAATCTTTTCTTAAAGGGCACTGAAACCTTCAAATATTTTCAACAGGTCTGCGGACCCTATTGAAAATTCCATCAAGCTACGTAATTTGGGACACTGACTGCCAGTCAGCAGCGTTGGTGGAACGTGATGGACCATCAGACGTCATCTGATGGTCCATCAGATGACGTCTGACTGCCGCTGCCAAGGGAATTTCATCAACAAGGGCAGCATTTATATAAGAGTAAAGCTATACGCACTCATAAATATCGCCAAATGCCTCGATAAAACAAAATGTTCGAGAAAAAAAAAAAAAGAGCACCACCACCGCGCATCGAACCCGCGACCACATGCGTACAGATCGGACACCTTAACCGCTATGCTACACAACCGTTAGAGAAACTCGATTTGACTATCCGTTTTATACTAAATGCTTTGGCTGCAAATGCAGTTAAGCCGTCAGCATGTTATGCAAAGCACTCGTACATCACTCGCCGTACTTCAGTTCTACTCACTTGCCATGTAGAGTACTTTCGCGTCGTAGAACGATCCTTTTGTTCGCGCATCACCGGCCCACTAGACCTGGTACACCCTGTCGTCTTCAACTACACCGCTAAAGTCCCTTACATCGTCGGAACTCACAACAGGCTGGGTCTTGTCGAGTAGAAATTCTACTAAAACATAAGACATTGTATATCCCGGGCGGGATCGACAGGTTGGAGCGAGCGGGCAAACAAAACGAGTCGAGACCGATCGTTCATGAAAGCTCGGCGAAGCGTCTATGGGCGAAGCGAAGTGCGAAGTGTCGTGTTCGGCGCTTCGGCGGGCTTCTGATCAAGGTTGTCGGTCGGTTGCGTGTCATATCTCTAACGTAAGCGGTTTTATGGGCTCACGTCCCAAAATCGTTTTCTCGTGCATAGATTACTTTTCGTATTCATAGATTTGAGGAAATGGTGGTATCCGAACGAACTTTACGTCCTTTGACCGTACGTCTGTCTGCACGTCAAAGCTTTCTGACGTACAGTCAGAGACAATCGATGTACAGTCAGAATCACCACCAAGACATCCTGATGGCATTTCGCGACGGCCGACTGCCACCAGGAAACCATCAGAAAGCCGACAAGCGGGGTCTGACTGGAGTTTGACTGTCGGTCAGAGTAACTTGTTGGCCAATCAGACATGCTTGACGTACAGTCAGGCACAGTCAGCGGTCCACTAGAAAACATTGAGTGCCAAACAGGGTTACATTGATGGATTTTTCCTTCAGGGAAGATCACGTGACCCTTTAGGATATATCCGTCGGGGAAGCTATTTGGTCATTTTGTATCGGGTGGCAGCAAGGAGCTGTCGCTAAAATGTCGTCATCCCGAACCAACACACTTAGATATATCTCATAAAACAGTTCAGTGTGCGGATAAAATAGTTCTTTCACTCCCTAGTTTCTTCCCCTTATTGGTTCATCCGGCTTCATAAACTTTCAAGCGGGCAAAAAAGATGCCGGGGACACTACCGTGACGACACCAGCAACTACACCGCGACCGTGCTCAGAATTTTGTCAACGACACTAAATGTTGGTTTTGCGCTCGTGATTTTCGCTAAACGTGTTACTGACATTCTGTGTGTTACGGGTGTAGAGCTGTGAAGAAAGGAGGAAAAAAGAGGAGTAGAGAAAAAAAGAAGAGGATCGCGAGAAACGGAGGGTGCTGTTCTGACCCGACGCTTCTTGAAACCGGCAACGCTCAGGTTTTTGAGGCCTCAACAAAGCCGGTCCCGCTCCGGCTTCCAAGAAACCGGCAACGCTTCGGTTCGTGAAGCCCCGACGAACCCGGCAACGCTCTGATTCCAGAAGCCACGACGAACCCGTCAATGCTTCGGTGCCCGCATCCTCAACGACCCCGTGGACGCTCCGGTTCCTGTAGCCACACCGAACGCCGCAACCCTCCTGAAGCCACGCCAAGTCAGGCGTGAGTCGACATTTTGTGGAGACTTGACCATGGAGACTCTGGTCTGCTTTGAACTTTTCTTTTGCTTGATGTTCACCTCCTGATTTACTTATATTTTTTTAATAATGTTTCCCCTGGTCTTGTCTGAATCCTTTCGCGTGTTGGACCGGGCAAACTTGACAGTGTGCGAGTGCTTGTGTGTGTGTTGAGTATTCGGTCGGTTTTAAGAGTTGAACTAACATTTATCTCAAGAATTCACCCAGCACCATTGTGGGTACCTCGAAAGTTATTTCTGGAGACAAAAATAACTTCTTTGTGGCTATTTCATATGTTCGCTTCTGTCAAGAGCTGGTTTTGCCCTGGTTTGAGTAACGTTGGCTCTTATCATATTTATTAGTTTCAACGTGAATATAAGTCAATATCTAAAATAAACTTACAATGGTGTTTTAAACAATTGAAAATGTGGTCGATGCTTCATAGTCATTTAGACCTCTAAATAGCTGAAACGCGGAGGGCCTGAAACGCTACAATGTTTTAAGGTCCAAAAGATCTGAAGGGTACGATGTGTCTGAAGTGTCTGTAGGGCTGAAGGGGTTTAAATGGTTGAGAGTTTGAAACGCTGAGATGGTTCGATAACACATCAGGGCTGAAGAGCAATCTTCGGTAGGGACGCTAAGTCATTACAGGGCTCGGACGGTGTACGATACTCAGCTTTACGCCACTTGGTGAAGGTGCTAAAACTGTTCTGCTAAGATTTCATAGTTCCACGTTGAAATATGAAAAAAATACGCGAAGAATAAAACAATAGCCCGAGTCCCGATTATCGTAAAACCTGGAGAGTCACACATAGATATTGCCGCGCGCAACTGACCAAGTAAGTAGCGTGCGCGTGGCCTAACGATTATCGTGCTTGCCTCCCCCGTGAAAAGCCGAGATTCGATGCCTGGCCCCGGATACACGCTTTTGTTGTTTCTGTAATATCGCGTTGTGGTACATTCGAGAACCCTGTTGCTTATTCGAGATTAAAATGTTCTACGAGCCTAACCTTCTACGCCTTTTGTTCCAGAAGCCCACCCGCCTATAAAAGGGACTCCGCGTGGCGAGCCGAAGTCAATCTCGCCCCAGTGTTCGATCCTGCTGTTTCGCCGCCATCGACGCCTGCAACGCTAGCCTTTTTCTATTTTGTTTTGGGCTGAGTCCGCCCATTACACGTTTAGTTTGCTTCCGTTATAATCGCCTCATCAATTGTCCTTCGTGACAAGATTAACCCGTACCGCCCAATAGCATTGACTAACTGCGTTAACCAAGTGATGGAAAGAATGCTGATGGAGCGTATAGTGTGAGATCTAGAAAAAATAGGACGTTCGTCTTCCATCATAAATAAATTTGGGCGGGGAAGGTTTAACATATGTACAATGCCATTTATTGAGTAAATAGCATTGAAGAAATGAAAACCATTAAATATAAAACAATAGCTGTATTCGCGGATAAATTCAGCACTTGATTCTGTAGAGCGTGAGGCCAGTTTTTATAGCATGAAGGCTTTGGAACAGGGGGGCGTCTGAACACATTGATCTTCAGCTAACTCGGGGAGAGACACAATTTATTGTGTAGTGAAAACGAAAAAAAAAAGAGCTTTTATAGAAATAAGCATGGTGTTCTGCAAGGAGGGGTTATCCGACATCTTTTATTTAGGATATTCCTCACAGCCCTTGTGAAAATGTTTTGAAAACTGTACATGCCTCGATTTATGCTGACGACAACGGTTTCTAGGTGTTAAGCAGGTCTATTTATATGAACACAGCGCTATTGCAAAATATCGTCGACATTACAATGTGGTATCGTTGCCACCGTTGTCTCAACATATGACCAGGTAAGTCTCCTGCGATGGTATTCACCAATAACATGCAAATAAATACCAAACTACAATATATGGAATTATTATTACATATGTTACAAAACACAATCTTATAGATTTAACCCTAGAAAGACAGATGACCTTAAACGCACAAACAAAACGGCTAAAACAAGCTGATCTCATTCGCTAATAATCAAAATGATAAGTGGAACAAGATGGAGGTGCTCTGTTTCTGCACTTATGGTTTTGAAACTCGGGAGTGCTTATAAGGAAAGCATCACGATCTTTCCTTAAAGATTGCAAAGTGCCCAGGCAGAAGTTCTTCGCGTGTGCTAAGTACTGTTTAACTGCACTTTTAAACTGAGGGAACTGGCAGAGGTGCGAGCACTCTCGCTCGCCATTTTATAAACACAGGGTATCTCGCGTGCTCATCTTCGTCGCACAACTCGGGTATACAAACACCATTGGAAAAATTTTGCGACCGAAAAGCATTCATTTGGTTTTGAATAAGTCATAAGAGCGCTCGAAGGTTATATTCCCAGTTGTTTTAAAACCGCAGCTATTCCGACATATTTGCCATATACGTACCCTCCCCCCCCCCCCCCCCTTCTTTATAAGTTACAACAAATATTTCAGAGATCCCAACAAAATCAGCAATTCCCACCCCAGTGATAACGCAAATTGCTCTTGAATAGATCTACCTATTGATACTTTAGTCACATCTTCACGTGCGGTTCCACGATGTCTGCATTATCATCTCTAAGGGCATGCATTCCATACGGGCATATCAATAAAAGCAAATATAAGCCGCGTTACATCATCAACGACGGCAGAGCTCGCTACAATACAATCAACCGTCAAACGTATAAAAACTGAAAGCCTAAATTTTTGGGCAATACTTGTTGACTCTAAGATGGCTGTTCAGACAGGTAAAACCAAATGGAGCAAAAAGAACAATATTACCAAGAATTCATAAAGTGGTCGAAGAAAATAAAGTGTGCACGCCGATATCAACGAGAAATAAAGGGAGGAAGAAAACGGTCATCTTCTGGAACGTGCACGAAAGGGCGGAATTGATTACCATGTTAGGTTATTTGTTTCCTTTGAGTATTTGTTTTCTTTACAGTAGCTATTATATATTTAACTATCTGTTGCAGGATGTCGGGTCCCCCTGTGAACTTAACAAACTCTCTCGTCAAAAAAAAATGTACTGCATATTTGCATGCTGCCCATGAAATACGGGAAGCTGCACGCCATGCTTCCTTCCAGGAATATCACGCACTTATGGATTTATGTACGCTCATTGTGGGATATCCGGGAATATTTCTGCTAACGAAGCCGCCAGAGATGCCTACGTGTACGCGTTAACGATCTTAATTTAATTTTCTTGGAGCGAACCGAATGCCTCATTAAGGAATATAAGCAAACAAATGTCATCTATGTGGGAAACTCGTCCATATCACTACATATATATATAGAAAATAGATGATCAGCTCCATTTCCGTGTTCCACCATGGGGTGGTTAGGATTTGAGCCCGTTCTCGTTTCGCCCTTTTCACTTGGCCCTTCTCAAAACAACCATTCTCAAGAAGATCTTCTCTCTTGGTTCTGGCGCATTTGGTCCTTTCCCGTTTCGTCCTTCGCAATTCAACTCTCCTCATTTGAGTCCGTTCTCGTTTCGCCCTTCCAACTTGGCCCTTATCAAAGCAACTATTCTTCGAAAGATCTTCTCGCTTTGACCCGTCGCATTTGGCCCTTTTGCGTTTCGTCTTTCGCATTCCAATCCTCCTCATTTGGGATCGTTCTCGTTTCGCCCTTCTCACCTGGCCCTTTTCAAAACAGCCACTCTCAAAAATATCTCGCTTTGACCCGTCGCATTTAACTCTTTCAACACAAAAATCGTTTTTTTTTTTTTTTGGGGGGGGGGGGGGTAATATTAATAAATACATCGATATATTTTGTGCGTGCGTGTGTGTGTGTGCCACGCTAAAGACATACTCACTCTGCTAAGGATTTTAGCAGTGCGTCGAGATCGTCGTGAAAGGCTACTAGCTGACAATAAAACAGACCAACTATTTATCGCAGCAAGATCATATTCAGAAATGTCACGTTTTTTGGGGTCTCTTGACTTGGGACAATGCCACCACTTCTATAATGCAGTGGTTCTCAAATGTGTTCCTGCGAAGGCATCCTAGGTGCCCGCGAAGCCTTGTCTCATCAGTCAAGCACGGCAAGATTAGTTGTCTTTCTTCATGTTGAGAAGAAACGTTCCAATTTTCGGGTGAGTACTCTCAGGTGTATGCCAACGAGATAAGTCTACTTCAGACTAGCAATTAGTTATATTCATTTATTTAATCATTATCATGATAGCCTATACCTTTCGATTCCCCTCATCCCAAACGGGACCTCCATCATCTCCGCCTCTCTACAAGGGGAATGCGAAATATTGATGGTTGAGAACCACTGCTATTATGTATGCTATTTCTGTTCAAACCAAGTTTCCAAATTAAATGTTCACCACTTTTTTTTCGTTTGCTTAGAGGAAGGGAAGCAGGCGTCATTGTACGATTCTCAGTGCGTACCTCTACACGTAACATATATCTGATGGTATGTTGGGGGCCCAAGCAAGGTATATAAGGCTGCCCACAGGGGGCACCTGTGAAAGCAGGTGTTTGGAGTGTGGCGCCTCCACGGACCCCGAGCCATGCGGGTTCGGCCGCCCACGTCTGGCTGTGCGTGGCTTTCCTGTGTCCGGGGAAAAGGGCATCCTGGTGGTTGAGCCGAGCCCGGGGTAGGTTTGGACCCTTCGGGGCCCCCCGGGTGAGGCAATACACCACTTCGGCCCCTGCTTCTCGTAGACGGGAGTCCTGGTAAGGCCCGGCCAGGACGATTCAGTCTAGTCGCCTTTTCTTCTACTATTCCCTCCGATCTTTCACTTTTACCTGTCCTGTTTCCTTCATTTCTTTCTCATTTCTCTTGCTTCTTTTTCTCCCTTCTTTGGCGGCATCGGCTAACCTTGGGTGGCAATGGCTACTCTCGTCTAAACCACACTTGGTTATAGCGTCTTGGTAGCACTGGCAGAACAGCATTCTCAGACAAGCCCGTACTGTTATGAGGTGTTGCCTGTCCCCTTGTTGGACTCCGTAGTGGGTGGTGCGCCACAGGTGCCGAAGTTTTTTTTGCCTTTTTATGGCTGCCCCTCCTAAACCAAAACCCGGTTTGTGGCGACTAGGCAAGCGCCTGCGCCCCGAACCTCTTGTCATAGCTAACGAGTCTAAATCAGACATGTTTACGAAGTTCTTTGTACTTCATTCAGAAAATGATCAGCGTCCAATGTCAAAGCTCTCGCCTTTTGCTGTTGCAAAGGTCCTTGACTCGTGCCTTGGAGACGATTATAATGCAAAAAAACTGTATTCCGGAGACCTGCTTGTGGAAGTGAACTCGAAGAAACAAAGCATTGTTTTGCTCACCTTGAACACCATTGGAGATGTAAATTCACAACGTCTCCTCACCGCACCCTAAACACCATTCGTGGGGTCATTTCTCCTGCACAGCAGCGAAGAGACCCTTGAAGGCCTCCGCTCTTCTGGAGTAGTTGCCGTAAGGAGGATCATGTTCCGGAAAGATAGATCAGAAACTCCCACAAGACATCTCATAGTCACCTTTAAGCGTCACTGTCTCCCTGCTTTTGTAAAGGCTGGCTACATAAACTGTCGCGTCCGGCCGTATATCCCAAACCCCCAAAGCTGCTTTAAATGCCAGCGGTTTGGACACGGCGCGCGCAGCTGCCCTGGAAGAGACACATGCGCAAAATGTGGGAGCACGGATCATGTAGCTGATGTGTGCGAGAGCTCACTGTGTTGTGCAAACTGTAAAGGACCCCATCCAGCATACTCACGTGCATGCCCTCTGTGGAAGCAGGAGAAAGAGATCTTGACCATCAAAACAAAAGAAAACATCAGATACCCAGAGGCCAAGAAACGCTACTCGATTCAAACTTTGGGCTCCTATGCTGATGTCGTGCGCCGGGGACCTGCACGGCTAACAGCTACAACGGGAACACAGACGTCCTTGGACGGTTGGTGTGACCCTTTTTTGTCCCCCTCAACCTCAGCAGGAACGGTGCTAGCAGCTCCGCCCTCGGACCGAAAGGCGGATGCCGGTTCGTCGGGATCCACTAAAAACCAACCACAGGGGACTGTGCCTTGTGCACCCCCTGCAGCCCAGCCACCTAAAGGCCGTGGTCTCTCTCGTGCCACTGGTGGCTCCCGTATACCTGGCCAGCCGCCTGGGCTGGTGAACCCTAAGGGTCTTCCAGCAGCGGCTCCAAATGAACCGATGGACGAGAGCGGGCCCCAGTCCCAAGATGACAGGCCCCACTCTAGTTCAGAGCCCTTACCCTCGGCCACCTGTGATACTACAGGTAAGCCGAAAGATACGTCCAAAAAGAAAAATGCGGCTCGAATTAAAATCGACTACAAAGTTTAGCTAGACAGTTTCTGAAGAATACCACCTTACATATGATGGAAGAAGTCCTCCTCCAATGGAACTGTCGAGGATTTCTACATAACTATGATGATGTGTGCTATTTGTTAGAGCATCATCACCCATTAATCTTTTGCCTTCAAGAAACCCATTTGAATCACAACCATTCTGGTTTTTTAAGGCCCTTCCATGTTTTTCGAAAAGACCGTCTCCATTTTTCCCACACCTCAGGTATGGTAGCAATAATAGTTCAGCGATCTACTCCATGTATTGAGGTACCCCTTAATACTACATTGGAGGCTGTGGCAGTTCGTGTTTTGCCTGACCGCTTGATGACAGTTTGCTCCATTTACATACCTCCTAATCATCCTCTAACTCGGGACGAACTTCAATGTCTGTATGACCAACTCCCACGATTAGGTTTAATTCTTAGAGATTTTAATGCTCATAACCCTATATGGGGTAGTGAAAGATGTGATACGCGAGGATCAATGATTGAACAATTTATTTCTTCTACGGGAAGTAAGCAACAACTCGCAGACTACATATTTTAGTGCTCCAACCCGCTCATTCACCTCCATTGACCTGTCGCTTTGTGACCCAACATTGTTCCCTCTCTTCTCATGGGGGGTCAATCCTAACCCATTTGGAAGTGACCATTTTCTCATAATTTTAAATCGCATTGGGCGACCGGTTGCACTTCCAATGCGAATTCCTCGTTGGAAGTTTGACGAAGCAAACTCGTCAGTTTTTAAACAAGCATCCCTTTTAGCGCGTACATCTCTCCATGAGCTCTCCATTGATCGCATAACTGAGCATATCACTAAGCATATTTTAGAAGCATCAATCATGGCCATACCCATGACATCAACACATCTTCCCAAAAAACTAAAACCGTGGTTGAATAACGACTGCCGCATGGCAAAAAACAAACAGAACAAAGCTTGGAGAATTTTCCGCCGATACCCTACACAAACTAATCTCATCACCTTTAGGATAATGAAATCTCGCGCTCGGTCGATTCGCAGGAAGTCTAAGCGAGATAGCTTCAAGGGATACACGTCTTCCATAAACAACAGTGTTTCGTGCAAAGAGGTATGGGACCGAGTGCATAAGATCAATGGCTGCTACCGTGCATTCTTCGATTAACTGTTTCCTTACCGGTAGAACCCAGTTTGTACTCGCTAACAACCACTCTTCTTATCCTTCTCCCGTCACGTCTGGAGTACCTCAGGGGTCTGTTTTAAGTCCTCTTTTGTTTTTAATATATATTAATGACCTTCCAATATCAGTAGCTTCTAACATTCGTCTTTTTGCCGATGATTGCGTAATATATCGTAGCATTATTTCTCCCGCCGATAATATTATCTTGCAGAACGACCTAGTAACCATCGAAAAGTGGTGCACAGACTGGCAAATGTCACTCAACGCTGATAAATGCATGCTCCTTTCCTTCCACCGCCGCACTAACCCAATGTCATTTGTGTATCGCTTAAATAGTTTCGCCCTAACATCCTGCACATCGTATAAGTACCTTGGTGTATATCTCACCCCAAACCTCTCATGGGCAACTCACATTGAGCATCTAATTAAATCTACTAACCGCTCTTTAGGTTTCCTCAAGCGTAACTTAAAGTCAGCCCCACATCACCTCGAACTTCTCGCCTTTAAAACACTTGTTCGCCCTAAACTAGAATTTGCTTCATCTGTGTGGGACCCTCATCAGTCATATCTCTCTTCCGATGTCGAGGCAATTCAAAATCGCGCAGTCAGGTTCATTCATTCAAATTATTCGTATAACACTAGTGTCACAGCGTTGAAGAAACAAGATAACTTGCAAGATCTCAGCATACGCCGCAAAAAAACCCGTCTTCTGCTCTTTCATAAACTTTTTAATGACGCTACTAAGTGTGAGTCATACATTCAAGTAGCTGCTGAACGCCATCTCCGCAATTACCATCCTCACCAAGTCATACCTGCAAAATTTAAAACAACTACTTTAATGAATTCATTTTTTGTCAAAACTGCTAACGACTGGAACGATCTTCCCCGTGAAATCACTTCACTTGCTGACCCATTGAAATTTAAAACAGCTCGCATATCATTTTTCTAACTTGTGCATATGCTTACGTTGTCCATACAGCCAGTATTGCTATCATCAGTATACCAGTCCAACTAAACACCAGTATCACATTTAGAATTTTTCTACCATTTATCTAGCATTTTTTTTAACCTTTCATTATTTTTTGTGTGCGTTTACTGTTTAATTTTTATTTGTATTGTATAATTTGCAAGTACTTATTTGAGTGTCTATTTGTTACACAGTTTATTTTGTATTATCTACTTGCATTTGTTTATTATATATTACACGACCACCATGCCCACCCCTTATGTAATACCCCGCAAGGGGTCCTTAAGGTATGGAAATAAATAAATAAATAAATAAATATTCTATCCCTCTTTTGACTAGACATGGAATCTGCGCCGAAAGTATTGAGGAGCAAGCTATTCTTGTAGGAGAGCATTTTGAGTCTGTCTCAAGCTCTGATCATTATACGCCAGCTTTCATTCGGCACAAACTCCATGCTGAGAAAATATCTATAAGTACCTCAGGAGGCAATCAAGAACCTTATAATGTACCATTTACACTACATGAACTTGAGGCAGTACTGCATAGTCTCAAGCAGACTGCCCCTGGCCCTGATGGAACTTTGGCAGCGGCAGCGGCGATGGTAGCACGCTGACGGCTAACTCTTGCCTGTGCTACTTTCAGTTTCTACGATCACCGAGTGCTGGGACTACTATCGGAAAGCTGAAAGCCCTCGATTTCGGACCTGCTCGGATAACTCAGCGTGGCAAGTCATCGCACGGTACAGATAATTCAACGTCATTGCCACGTGCCACCGTCGAACATCTTTGAAGGCTGCGGCGGCGCCGCTCCAAGTCTGCTGTAAAAGAGCTGCTCGAAGACGCCAGGAGCCACTTTGGCAGCGGCAGCAGCGATGGTAGCACGCTGACGGCTAACTCTTGCCTGTGCTACTTTCAGTTTCTACGATCACCGAGTGCTGGGACTACTATCGGAAAGCTGAAAGCCCTCGATTTCGGACCTGCTCGGATAACTCAGCGTGGCAAGTCATCGCACGGTACAGATAATTCAACGTCATTGCCACGTGCCACCGTCGAACATCTTTGAAGGCTGCGGCGGCGCCGCCCCAAGTCTGCTGTAAAAGAGCTGCTCGAAGACGCCAGGAGCCACTTTGGCAGCGGCAGCGGCGATGGTAGCACGCTGAGGCTAACTCTTGCCTGTGCTACTTTCAGGTTAGTTTTGTATTTTTTAGTTTCTGTAGGTGATTGCCGCCGCTGCTGCTGCTGCTGCCAAATACCAGCTTGTCTTGAATTGTTGCCTGCGACTAATATGTCGGACGACGAAGCTGATGGTTGTTGCGGTTGTGGTAGAGCCTTCCGCGATAATGAAAATGTTCTATCTTGCTCGGAATGTGGCAATTCTTTCCACTTGGGCGACTGTTCTGGTGTAGCTGAGACGACTTTTAAGTCAAAAGGTGAGAGTTACAAGAAGGCCTGGCGGTGCCCTGCTTGCAAACCGGGGAGGACAAAGGGGAGTCAGCCAGTCAAGCTTGATGTAGCAAGCTTGCTTGCGGATATCAACCGCAAGCTAGACAGCCTAATACCCCTAAAAGCGACCGTAGACAGCATTGAAAGAAAAATTCAAGAAGTCTCTGACAAGTACGATGAGGTCCTAAAAAGCCAAGCTCAGCATGATAAAGAAATCAAAGAATTGAATAAGCGCATGGAAGCTGTGGAAAAAGTGAGTGAGGCTAACGAAATCGACCGACTGAGGCAAGAAGTGAATAATCTTGAGTGGCAAAGCAGGAAGTTAAACCTGGAGGTTCACGGCATCACTCGAACGGAGAACGAGAGCTTGCTTGACAAGATAAATCAGGTAGCGTCCAGACTGCAACTTCCACCGCTATCGGAGAGTGATATCGTTGCCCTTCACAGACTACCCGCAAAGCCCGACAATGTGCCTGGTGTAATTGTCCGGTTCACCAGGCAAGCCACGAGGGAGCAGTGGTTGAATAACAAAAAAAAATTGTTGGGGACAGAGCCTAAAGTTTTTATCGTGGAAAACATGACAAAGCAAAACAGAGCGCTCTTTCTGGCGGCAAAAGAGTGGGCAAAAAGGACTGGTTTTCGGTATGTCTGGCATCGAAACGGAAGCGTTCTGGTACGAAAACAAGATCGCGAACGTGCTATCGTCGTAAGAAGTGAAGACGATCTGCTGAGGCTAGAATAAGTAGTGCTGTCTTTCTTTTCGAATTTTTTTAACTTGTTTCTATTTTGTTTTTATGGAAACTGCAACTCCATTACTTCCGAATGAACTAAAACGCAAACTTGATCTAGAATGCAATTCTCATTTAAAGTGCTTCTGCTTGAATACGCAGTCAGCAGTGAATAAAACGACTGACCTTGAATTACTCTTCGATCAGTTCGGTGCTCTCTTTGATATAGTCATGTTTACTGAGACCTGGTATACTGATAATTCAGATGTTTTCCGCTTACCGTCATATGATACGTATGTTTTAAATCGCACTTCGAAACGTGGGGGAGGATTGGCTGTTCTGGTTAAAGACTGTATCGATTGTAATCTTTTGAGTGACTATTCATTTATCACGAAAGATGTCGAGGTATTATGTCTACGAAACAATCGGAATATTTTTGCAGTTTTCTACCGCCCACCAGATGGTAATGTTTCTGCTTTTTTTGAATTTTTTGAAATACTTTTGGAGTATGTAAATGAAAATCAATATATCGTTATTTGTGGCGGTGATTTTAATATAGACATGTTTTCGGATAGTGTCTCGCAGAGAGAAATGACGAGTCTTATTAGTATGCATGGGTGTGTAAATACAATTACAGACCCCACAAGAGTCACTTTACACTCCACAACTGTTTTAGACTTATTTATTACGAACTTTCATATAGATCAAATTAAGAGCGGAGTACTTAGTTGTAACCTGAGTGACCATCTTCCAGTATTTTTATGCGTTAAAGTTCATGTGTCTCGAAAGACGGTAGAGAATCAACCAATAGTTTTCCAAAATATAGATATAAACAGCCTCGAGGCCTTTAGACGGGACGTCGCATCTACCATTTGGAATACAGTTCTTTTCGAAAATACTGCCGATTGTGCTTATGAAATATTTCTTGAGAAAATCCTTAAGCTATATAAGCATCACTTCCCATATAAAATTAAGAATATATCAAAAAAGATCCGTAAACCATGGGTAACCTTCGATTTAGTTCGTAAAATTCGTAAGAAAGACATACTTTACAAACGCTTTCTTAAAACGCGTGACCCTGATGCACTTAAAACATTCAAAACCTATCGTAACTGCTTAACTAAAGAGCTAAGAAATGCAAAAAAAAGTTATTACTCCTCTCTTTTTTCTTCCGCGAATGGACGCACTGACGTAATGTGGAAACACATAGGTTCTTTGGTAAAATGTGCTCCTTCGTCAACTGCCATTGAAACGTTAGTGCATAACGGAGTTACATTAACCGGTGAACAGCTTTCCAATCTGTTTAACGAGCACTTTGTAAATATAGCCGTCCATACCGATGGTGCTGATGCTTGCAGATACATGTGCCATAGAAACTGTAGCTCAATTTTTTTGGGACCAACTACTGCCTCAGAAATAATTAACGTGATTATGCACTTAAAAAATAGTAGTAGCTGTGACGCTGATGGTATGCAGATACGTCCAATTAAATATGTTGTCGATATAATTGCCCCCGTTTTAAATCATATTTTTAATCTCTCCTTAGCGTGTGGTGTATTTCCAAGAAAGATGCAAGTAGCGAAAGTAACCGTACTGTACAAAAAAGGTGATAAGAATGAGTTGGGGAATTACAGGCCCATTTCTATACTGCCCGTTTTTTCTAAAGCGCTAGAAAAAATAATTCATCGCCGTTTGGTAGACTTTTCAAAAAAACATAACCTTGTTACTTCCTCGCAGTTTGGTTTTAGAAATAATTGCTCAACTGAAACAGCCTTGCTTAGTCAAAAAGAATTTATATTAAAAAACTTTGAAAAGAAAAACTTGGTTCTCGGGGTGTTTTAGACTTTACCAAGGCATTCGATTGTATTAGTCATAAGGTCCTATTTCAAAAACTTGAAGTTTACGGTATCCGTGGGCAGGCGCTATTACTTCTGCAATCTTATCTAGGGCATCGACAGCAATATGTGTCCATCAATGGTAATTCCTCCACTATTAAGCCTATTACGTCAGGCGTTCCACAGGGTAGTGTATTAGGGCCATTCCTTTTTAATTTGTACATAAATGATATAATTAACGTAAATAAGGAGGCAAAATTTGTAATGTATGCTGATGATGCAAGCATAATCTTTTCCTCCGAAAACGCTGATGACCTAATCGATATGGCTAACTTAACTCTGTCTAGAATTAAATCTTGGGGTGATAGTAACTCGTTGATAGTAAATAGTAGCAAAACAAAAGCTGTTATTTTTCGTCCAAAAAATTAACATGTGGTGGTGTCTAAGCATCTCCGTTTTAATTCGTCTCTAATTGAAATAGTCAATTGCTTTAAAACTCTCGGAGTATTTTTTAGTGAAAATATGTCCTGGGATAGCCATATAAATTATATTATTCCAAAACTAGCTCGCGTGGTAGGTATTGTAAATCGCTACCGTTACATATTGCCAACAAATGTGAAACTCTTGATCTATAATTCCTTGTTTTACTCCCACTTAGCCTACTGCTACCTCGTTTGGGGTACATCAACGTTAACTAATATTGAAAAACTGTTCATACTACAAAAGAAAATACTCAGAGGTATAGGTAATGTGCCTTTTGATTTTCACACTGCCGAATTATTTAGAACCTATAGGATAATTGATGTTCATAAATTGTATTCATATCGACTTTGTACCAGTTTTAAGAGTGAAAGATTAAAGGGCACATGTTTCCTAGAAAATCTTGCATTGTTGGAGGAAAATTCACCAGTGTATTCTACTCGTCATGCGGAGAAGTGGAAGATGGTCACCCAGCGAACGAACTATGGCTCTCAGATGCTCCAATTTACTCTTCCAAATTTGTTAAATACTTTTTGCAGTAGTAATGTTTCTCTTGAAAACTTGACTTTCAAAGACTTGCGTGAATATTTTTGTACATAATGCATTCCTTTCATAAAGCGTTATATGTTTTGTTTTTCTGTTAACAATACCTGCAGCTGCTAGTTGACGTGATTTTCATCTTTGTTTCCTGATGCTTGCCGCTGACCACTGTAAGGGGACCGAGGACCAGTCAAGCTGCATATCGCAGCTTTTTTCCTCGGGCTCCCCCATCAAAATTGATGGAAATAAAGATATTATTATTATTATTATTATTATGGTATTCACTACACTAGGCTATGCCACCTCCATCCCTCAACGCTCGATCTCATTTTGTACTTATTCAACCGTGTTTGGTCGGAGGGTCATTTCCCGTCGTCTTGGAAGGTGGCCACTGTCATTCCTTTGCTTAAACCAGGCAAGGATGCTTCATGTGCTTCCAGTTACAGACCGATAGCACTAACGAGTTGTCTCTCAAAACCACTGGAGAGAATGATAAACAAAAGACTTATGTATTACCTAGAAAAACGAAACCTTCTAGACAAATATCAGTACGGCTTCCGTTCGTTTCGATCCACGCTCGACCACCTGGTTCGATTTGAGACCACTGTGCGGGAAGCGTTTGTAAATAGGCAACACTGTGTTTTTGTGTTTTTTGATTTGAAGAAGGCATATGATACGGCCTGGCGTTTTGGAATTTTGCAGGATTTGTTTAGTCTTGGTGTCCGAGGTAGAATGCTAGGTGCTATACAAAGTTACTTGCAATGTCGCACTTTTTATGTAAGATTGGGAAAAACCTTTTCCAAGGAGTTTTTTTGAAGTAAATGGAGTTCCCCAAGGAGGTGTCCTTAGCGTAACTCTTTTCATTGTAAAGATGAATTCTATTGCCGGTGCTACACCTCCTTTTGTGCAATATTCTACATATGTAGACGATATTCAAATTTCTGTCTCGTCCTGAACCCTTCAATATGTGAACGTCGTGTCCAACTGGCAATTAACAAGTTACAAAAATGGGCTCACACAAACGGTTTTAAATTTTCGCCAGAGAAAACTGCCTGTGTGTGTTTTTCTCGCCGGCGTGGAGTTCTGCAAGAGCCTTGTTTACAAATGTATGGAATACCAATACCGACAAAATGTGGACATAGGTTTCTGGGACTCGTATTTGATTCGAAATTGACTTTTGTTTCACATATTAGGAACTTAAAACTTAAATGTCTCAAATCGCTGAATATACTTAAGGTTCTATCACATGTATCATGGGGCTCCGATAGACTATGTCTATCGGAGCCCCATGATATATGCGTAACATACTATGTCTGTTACACATATACCGGGCGGTTGTTCGCTCCAGGCTTGATTATGGGAGCATTGTGTACGGCTCTGCCCAAGCATCAGTCCTAAAAATGTTGGACCCCATTCACCACCAGGGACTGCGATTGGCTACTGGAGCATTTCGCACCTCCCAGGTACTTAGTCTGTATGCAGAAGCTAATGAGCCATCCCTTGAAAATAGGAGGTTTGCTCTGGTGTTTATGTATTCTATTCGAGTTCGCTCTGGTCCCTCAGCACCCTACCCGCGATAACCTCGAAAACATCAGGTTCCAGAGAACGTTTCAAAACAAACCAACCGTTGTTCCTCCTTTTGAAATTAGGAATATGAATTATGCTGCTTCTGTAGAACTAGATCCAAGGCCTCCAGTAGTTCAATGCTTAACCACCATAGCCCTGTGGGATTACCATACCATTAATTGTGATCTTACACTGACTAAACATTCCAAAAAAAGATACACCAAATGAAGTCATGAGGCAGGAATTCCTTCAGCTACAAAATCAATATGGACAGTACGTAGGTCTGTATACAGAAGGGACTAAAACAGACTCTGTGGTTGGATGTGCTATGATAGGGCCATCTGTGAAACAGATAAAGAGAATCCAAAATGCAGCCACCATACTGAGAGCTGAGCTCTATGGCCTGCTGTTAGCTGTTGATTATGCAACGAAAAAAAGGCTTCGCCACTCGATTGTTTACACAGATTCCTTGAGCTCATTAAGAGCACTTACATCACTGAAGTGCATTAAACATCCACTTGTTCTAGAATTACAAAATAAAGTTATCGCTGCCTCGTACAAGCAGATTGAGATACTTTTCTGCTGGGTCCCAAGCCACGTCGGCATCCCAGGTAATGAAAAAGCCGATAGTGCTGCAAATTCTGCAAATGAGAGACAAATAGACCTGCAAAAAATACCATACAGAGACTACCACATCCCTTTGAAGTGTTGCATTCGAGCTAAGTGCAACGCGAATGGAATAATGAAACGCATAATAAACTGCGTGCTGTAAAACCTTTTCTAAGTGAGTGGGAAAGCGCCCGGCATCGGGAACGCTTTTATGAGGTGGTATTGTGCCGCCTACGGATTGGTCATACGCATCTCACCCATGGCCATCTCTTGCGTGGAGAGGATGCTCCAGATTGTGAACGTTGCAACATTCCTCTATCAATATCACACATCCTACTTGAGTGCCCGAAGTATGCGTGTGTGCTTAATTTTCTTAAGAACATCGGCCTTATATACCGACCATGATTTTAATTAGTAATCCGAACTCGCCTTCATTCTGTATACACTTATACAATCTCATATACATAGTTTTATTACATCATCAGCTGCTAATGCTCTTTCTTCTTCCAAACCTTTGCTTATACAATAGTTCCACTCTTGGCACATTTTGGCCTTAGTAGCCCTTGCGCCATGAAACCCCAATCAATCAATCAATCAATCAAGGTAAGGCTCATCAGCAAAGCCTCGAAGGCATAACAACGTTAGAAGCATGCCGAACTAGTGCCATTCGGTCGTAGCTCGAACGGGCGAAATAAGATCGGGTCCAGTTGCGAAAAATACAATTTGGATCTTATGAGAAGGTTCAAGCAAGGCGGACCAAATGAGAATGGGACGAAAGGCGCACGGTTAAAATACGAATGGGACGTTTTCAGATAACAGGCAAAATGAGAATGGGCCCAGTTGGGAAAAACACGATTCGGATCATATGAGAAGGCTCAAACAAGAAAGACCAAATGAGAATGGGACGAAATGTGCAAGGTTCAAATGCGAATGGGACGTTTTAAGATTCACTCCCACCTGGAATCCCAAGAGCAATTGAGACATCATTACCTCGTCTAAGACTTAAAGTAGCATTCACTAAAATTATCTTCGATAAAATAGGTAAAGCTGAACCTTCCCCTTGCATATCACGTAGAAAGGTCCATGAAATCCAACACGTGTAGCGCGATGGCATTGAATGAAGCCTTGAAAGGAAGGCATTCACGACAAGACACATTTATCTAGCAGACATTTATCTGCTAGATAAATGACCAATGGGTAGACCATAATGTGCTCAGTCTTTGGATGCCTCCAGCTCAAGCTATAAGACTATTGAAGGTCTTCTAAAAGTCATCAAGAAGACTTAGCTGCACCAAATACTCCAGAAAGTGAAGCTGAACTGATGTAAAAATTGACACTTTTGGAAATTTATTTCCTTTCTTTTTTATTCTGTATTTTGTCACTGTGTAATTTCTCTTTATCTCTCTCTCTCTCCCCCTTTTTTATATATTGACCCTTTTATCCTTAATTCTGATTTTTGTCTCCATTTAGTTTAGGAAAGCAGCAATTTGGTGCTGCTTTGCCTAATTGTTTAATCAACGCCAATTCCTCTCTTAATTTAGTTCTCTACCAAAAGCTTAGGCTCCACTTAAAAAGAAGTCCCTTCGCCTTTTGCTAAATTGAGCGGCATTGCGAATGTTGAGTGTGCTGTAATAAGACGTTGCATGTCATGACCATTTATTTATGACAGCCACCGGAATGAGTGTTCTGCAGGTCAAAAAAATGAAAGCCGTTCACAACTCCCTGTAACGCCGAATTAGAGCGCAGCTCTTGAGGAGGAGGAGGGAAGGGTACTGAGGTTCACGTGTTATCGGGGGGAGGGGTGGTCACGTGACCTTGGAGGGGTCACGACCCCCTCGCCAAGGTCACGTGGGGGGCACGTGACCTGGGGGTGTCACGTGACTACGGGGGTCACGTGACCTCGGGGGTCACCTGACATGAAGAGAAATTTTTCCGCTAGATTTAGCAGGGAAATTATTCTGCTAGATTTAGCGGGGAAATTTTTCCGCTAGATATAGCGGGAAAAATATTCCGCTAAATTTAGCGGGGAAATTATTCTGCTAGATTTATTGGGGAAATTTTTCCGCTAGATTTAGCGGGGAAATTATTCCGCTAGATTTAGCGGGAAAATTTTTTTGCTAGATTTAGCGGGAAAATTTTTCCGCTAGATTAAGCGGGGAAATTATTCCGCTAGATTTAGCGGGGAAATTTTTCCGCTAGATTTAGCGGGGAAAATTTTCTGCTAGATTTAGCAGGGAAATTTTTCCGCTAGATTTAACGGGGAAATTTTTCCACTAGATTTAGCGGGGAAATTTTTCCAATAGATTTTGCGGGGAAATTTTTCCGCTAGATTTAGCGGGGAAAATATCCCGCTAGATTTAGCGGGAATAATTTTTCCGCTAGATTTAGCGGGGAAATTTCTCCGCTAAATTTAGCGGGGAAATTTTTCCGCTAAATTTAGCGGAGAAATTTTTTTGCTAGATTTAGCGGGGAAATTTACCCATAATGCACCGCGCGGTTACGCCGACGGCGACGGCGACGCCGACGCCGCTCAAGCCGGAAACGGGCGCCTAAGAGCTGCGCTCTAAAATATACGTACAGTGGGCGTCATTAGGAGCTGTCTCAAATGAGTGCCAAATAATGGACACAAAAAACTACTCCAACATACATCGAGAGCTCTCCAAACCGTGTTTTGGAATGATTCGTGCAGTGAACTATGTGCACGGGCGACGAGCCTGGCATTGGAAATTGGTTTCTTGTCCGAAGACAAGCCGCTGTCAAATCTGTTTCTTACGAATACGATGTCCACCCTATTTTCTTGCCATGCGTAGCTCAGCACGACAATATGAGGTCTTTATAGGTCGCTCCAATACCTACAATAACAATACCCGATGCATCGCCCACGCCATTGCGAATGCATCGTTTCGTTAGCAGGCATTGTTATCATCGTTATCGATGGTATCGAAACGATCTACTAGAACTTTCTAATTATGGTCGGTGTTTTGTAAACCACCCCTATTGAAAAAGGCCAATATGAACTCGGCTTATTGGAAATATTGTATTCCAATGAAGTTGATGGAAACCAATAAAAACTTATTGTTATCCGATTAACCCAATACGCACTATGGAAATTCATATCGGAGCACAATATCCCGATATAGTATGCGGTTATTGGTATACAATAGGATATTGGAGCACAATATCCCGATATAACTTGCGGTTATTTGTATACAACACGATATCGAAGCACAATATCCCGACAGAACTTACGGTTATTGGAATAGAATACGACACCGACATGGACATACTGTGCGGCCACACGATATATAAATATCGGTCGTCGATCACGGGCCCAAAGGAGAATACAATATCGCGTGGATAAATCTCAGAACGAATTCCAAGTTACCAACATGAATTACGTCGGCATATACCGCGGACTAAGAGGATACGTAACACAGTCTTGATCGCCCGTGAGGCAACATGTGGATATCGGTACGCCCACATATACGACATCGCGTGAATGATATCGTAGAACAGCAGGAGTTACCATACGGCAATACGAGAGAGAACGATATTGGAGGTGGATACACACAGAACACAAACGTTCCGCGTTGCAAACACATTCACATCGATCGAAAGCGCAAGTGTACGTACGGCACACAGTACACACAGCCTCGAGCGCTTGAAATGCTAGACAACCACCAAACCATTCAGAATAACTAGCTGGGACACCCGCGACCTACCTTTCAATGAGAAAGCCCAATAACGACGTGCTGATTGGAGTGATCGTTTTCAAACAAATGTTTATTGCAGTTTTAATGCAACAAAAGTTAGGTTACCGATGTTGGAACCCAAATCGAACGCGATACGTGACAATGTCAGTTCGCACGATAAAGTAATGAGGATTAATGGGCTTGACAGGTCACGTGCTTCTTACCCGCACATTTATCGATATTGACCCACCTTTCTGGGTAATCCTACGTCGTACACAAAATCCACAACCACACACGAGCACATTTCACCCACCACTCTTCGTCGCCTGTTTCACAAGATTCACACACTGTAAAAAACGACGGGAAAAATACGTGCATTTGCGCCATCAAACGATACGTTACAGACTCGTTTTATGAGAAAAGTTTCCATCGTCAACCCGCGCGCGCGAAAGCTCGAGCGCTCGAGCTTCGGAGGCAGTTCGAACTCCGAAGGGAGGCGAGCCGAGCGAGCCGCGAGTAGCCCATCGAGCCAGACGAGCGGCTGAGCGAGCCGCCGAATGGCCGAATCCGCCGATCCAGCCAAGCCTAGCCAAGCCGCCGAGATTGCGCGATTGCGCCATTGCGCAGCGACCGCGACTGCCGCGACCGCGCCAACCCGGCGAGACGGCGGCGATGGCGGGACCGACGAATAACAGCTCGTCAAGTTCGTCGCGCACTTTGCTTGTGGGTTCCAAGTGAAACCAACGCACTTTCAATCGCTTCGAAAGGTACGTATAGACGACTTTATTACTTGCAGCATTGAGTGCTTTGGTATACACAGATCAAAGTGAACACTGAAGGACAGAAGGGAGACATGATGTTTTGAAATCGCAGCTTATTTGAACGCATGCGTTTCCTGCTGAAAGCGTCTGGCTGTGCTCTGTTGCAGACGTCATTTCGACTGCGTGTACTCTGCACTGTTAGTAAAAATAACACGCCCAGACGTGTAAACCGTTGTCCCATAGCGGACACGTCGAAACGTGTTCGTTTTACACGCAGCCATCTGTGTTTTTCGTCTACACATGAGGTGGTGTGTAAACTTAACACGATACACCGTGTTTTTCTTCCGCTAAGCACGGTTCAGCGTGTTGGCTGAGCGTGCTCATAAAACATGGCGGCCAGCAGCCGAGAACAGGCGAGGGACGAGCCCAGCAAGCCGCGCGCCTTTCGGCTGAATTGAAAGCACACAGGACGGCGTTTGTTCTCCTTCGATGTCTTTTATACACACTAAACAGTCTCCAAGCGGCGGACGTAGCTACGCGCAAAAATACGTACGTGCGTCGTCGGCGGTCGGCGGCGTCGGTAGCTACGGTAGCAACGATCGAGCCGCTAGACAGAAAAGCGAACTTAA
Source organism: Ixodes scapularis (assembly GCF_016920785.2). Lineage (NCBI taxonomy): Eukaryota > Metazoa > Arthropoda > Arachnida > Ixodida > Ixodidae > Ixodes > Ixodes scapularis. The sequence continues at coordinate 95,137,020 of NW_024609882.1, forward strand.
ATGGACAAATAACTCGAGCAAACTATTTGAAATCGGGCGGTAACTTCCGCCACCTAGCGGGATTTCTAGCAGTCTATAAAAAAAGTTTGTTAATATGCTACGAGCCTACGACCGATCACAAGTAGACACAACCCCTACATACATCACGCACAACTCCAATACCACGCATTACACATCACCGATATATACACAAACACAACACCCGACACTGCGCCCGACACTTCCTACTTAACATGCTTTTCTCTCCGCGGCGTATATAAGCTTGGCATGTGCGGGTGAGCTATTTAGTCGCTGACCGTTACAGATTTGTAGAAGAAGACACAAAACACGGCGCAATGGACAGCCGTATGTAAGAACTCTTTGCATTTAAAAAGTATGGAGGCAAAATCTATAATGTTAGTCCGTTGCGAAAGATAACGATGTATTGACAATAAATCCTAAACCGGTCATGAAGAAATTCAAATTTTGTTACTTTTATGCTAGACCAGTGTTATGAGCAGTCCGACTAGCTTAAATCAGATATTTTTTTAATTATTAAGATTTTATCATTATATAATTAATAATAAACGGAAATGATGCTTGCGCAAAGCATTTTTTTATATATTCTTGTGAAGGACATGTGCTGAACACTTCACTTCCGCTAGTTGCAGTACAGGAGCAGACGCCTTCACTTTTGGGTCGTGTTGATGCAGTTTGTTGTCGTCTGTCGTGTCGGTGTTGAGTGGAGCGGTGGGGCTCGGGAGTTCGTGGCCGGTGTTATTCGTGATCACTGGTGTAAGGCGCTAATGCGTCTTTTTTTTTTTTTCACACTGCCACGCTGTTATCATTCCGAACTTTGAATATACACGGGCCCGTAGCTCTGCATTATGCTGAATGGCGAGCTCCTTCTCTGCTGACGTCGCTTTCCTGGTACCACTCGTGGATACTGCAAGCGTTTAAACAGTGTACACCGTCTCGCCTACATCCCCGGTGACGTATTCGACCTTTTGAAACGTTTTGCTTCCGTCATATTTAAGTACGCAAGGCAGTTATCTCGTTGCTCTGGTTCCGGTTATAAAAGCAAGGCAAAACGCTCGTAGTTCCCGCCCTCAGTACACGTTGGACATCTTCCACACTTTGACACCGGATAACTGAATGAACGAGGATCTACATTCACTTCAGAGGTCACTCTCGCCGCTTCCTCACCGTTTAGCAGCAGGATCAGCTGGCGACAAGCCACGGATGAAAGCATTCGTGGCTTGTGAGCATCAACAGCCCAAGCGCACTCGGTGCCGACGCGGGCGATGCGGGTTTCTGTCAACGGGGAGGCCAGCACAAACCGTGACCGTTCCAGCTCTTCGTCATGGCACGGTGTTGCAGAGAGCAGAGTAAAATACAACTACACGGACCTCCGAAGCAAACGCACTGCTATTGTAAATCTTGGCTTGTGATTGCGCCTTTGTAGATCATCTTATTCGTTTTACTGGAGAGACGCAAACGACAGGCATAACAAAATCGCTTGCATACTCCGCATACCTCGCAAAAGCATTTACCCAGTCACCTTACGAAAAGCGCGAAACACGGAGTCCGCACCGTCCTAAGCTTCTTCTGTTTTTTACCTGCTTTAGAGCAGTTTGTACCCGCTTCTAGATATGCCTACTGAAACTGAAACAGGGCAGTGCCATAGAAAACAGACAAAGTTGGGAAAGCTTGCTCGCTCTCTCCAATTTCTCAACTCTCAAGTGATTGTACCATAGTAAATGCACCAGCGCCTTTCCAAAACAAAGAAAAAGCGCTATGTTCACCACGCAAAAAATGGTCTCAGTTCATGCATCTGTGGGCAGGTAGGAAATCTTGCCCCAATTTATTCACACCGCATGATGAGCGCAACAAACTCGCACGAGATTTAAAGGAAAATATCAGTGGTGACTTAAGTTTCCATGAAATTCTGTTACCGGTCGTTTGCAGGACCGAGTCATCTACTCGAGCTGTGTGCGTCGCTGTGCAAACGCAGTCCAACACGAAGCATAAAAACGGCAGATCTAGGACAACAATCCGGAGTCCATTGTTCAATTTAAACGACGTAATTTTGTTGAAAACGCCCACAGCTTTTTACTCACGGTATGCGTCGGTATACTTCCACATTTTGAAACAGAACGAGGGAAGATTTACTTTTAAAAACGCTCGCTGCGTCCTCCCGGACCAGCTGGACCGGATGAGCTGATTACGACGGACTAAGCCCACAGCAACCAATTCGCGCTCCGTGTTAGTGTGGCTTTCTACCTCCAAGCACCGCACCATACACCACGGACGCTTCAGCTCTTTGTCGCATCGCCGCGTTGCACCAAACAGAACGAGATCGCCGAAGTAAACGCAGCGCTGTCCTGACCCTTGGCTTGTGGTTGCGCACTCGTGGACCCGGTGACACCCTTCGCTTTCCAAGCACACACGACGATTGCGAATGATGCTTTCCGTCGTCCGGGAACATCACAGGGGCACGTCTCCGGTCACGTCTTCGCTACATGTGCTCGCAAACCGAGCACCTTCCAACCTTCTTGCCCAACCAAAAGAATACCGGCGCCATGTTAAACGTGCGTTGTTGCCAGATTTTCTCCGACCAAACAAAAAACAACGAAAGCAAACCGGTTCTAGCTTCCAGCTTACATCGGCGTTACGCCGTGGCCAAATTTTCTCTGTCAGCTCTAACTTAAAGATGACCTACAGATGCAGCAACACTGGACACCACGGAGCGCCGTAAATTCTGAGGAGGATGCATGGGAAGCGGCGGCACCTTAGCTTGCAGTTGGAAGGGTTGAAGCCAAAACGAAACCAACTGCAATGTCGCGTGTTCAGATCAAGGGCACGCTTTTTATAGCCATTGTAACTGTTTAGAACGAGTAATTATACGCCTAACTTTATTTTTGGTGTGTGAGAAACAATTATCAAGACCCCTAATATAAATACAAACAAGGGCGACATAAGGGAAGCCGCATTGCCATTGTCGACTACAAACAATGGCAGCCAGCACGCACGGTAAGCGCGGGGTTCGCCCCGTCTCGCGACATGGCCTAATTGCTTTTGGTGCTTATCTGTCTCCGAGACATGTTCCTTTCCGCGGAATTTGACTCCACGGTCCTTTCTAGGTGTGTCCCCAAGCGTTCCGGTGCTTCGGTAGCCGGCAATGCTGCGGTCGTCGCCGGCGGTGGTGCGTGTTTTCGAGGTCGGCTACACGGATATGCGTGTATGACCGAACGAAAACACGTTTTTTACAACCTCGCATGATTTTTGAACGAATTATCCGTTACTCAACGTGTAAATTTATGGTAATTTGTGTAAATAGCGTGTTTTTCACCCCAAATATTCACCAAATACATGGGACTTGCTAACAGTGTGATGTAACGTCAGTCAGTGTTTACACTCGGCTAGCTATCACTCGGCTTGTTATCTCTTGTGCGAAATGGACGTAGAAACCAGCGCCTCGTCTCTTTCGGATATTCAACCTCCAGCCCCTGGCTCCCAGCGTGCTTACCGGCGCAAACCGTTCGACGTGTTGGATTCGTGGGCTCGTTCGAAGAGGCGTTGTTTAACGCTCGCGAGTCGCCGAAGTGTTACCGGAGCTTCTCTTTACGAAAGTCGTGATCGACGCTGGGCTCTGAGCTCGTACTTTTTTCTTCCCTGGTAGACTAAGAGTGCCGACCATTCATCTGTGGTGCCGACTGGCGCCGTACGAAGTTGAGAAAAGCTAGCGAGTCTGTCAGATTTTCGTGACGCCGCCCAACTGCTCTGCTACCGGCTGCGCTCAACAAATAAGGCGAAAAAAAAAAGAAGAACGCGTTTTCTAATTTTCAAATTTTTGTTTCTTGCCATGTTTCATTTCAGTCGCCGGAAAGTAAATCGCGGCCGTACGTCGGTTGACTCCCGATTGCTGTCTCTACATCGTAGATTGTCTCACCACAATGGTGCCTTGTTGGTGTGATCTTATTCTGATATCGTTACATCTTACTTTTTCATCTTTGGCCACTTCTAGACGACCTTCTACATGTTGCACTCCTTGTCGACATGTCGCTGGTGTTAGAGACAAATCTGAAGTCGCTGTTTGCTCACTCCTTGGTGCACATATTTCATGTTCAACATCAGGTATCTGAAGGAGGCGCCATGAAACCCTGGAGTTTGTTTAGAGGTACCTCAACATACTGTATTCAAGTGTCGTTTTGTGTGTTATAGTTTCCTACAAAACCAGATTGCACTTTGTTTGTAATATACCCTATAACTGTTCACTACAATTAAAGTTGCAATGAAACATTGGCCACGAGAGGTGACTCGGCCAACGCAGCCGAAAAATTCCTCGCATAATTTTCTTCATGGCTCATTTTGGACATTGACAAATTTTCTTGTGAATAATCAGTGTTATGCACATGTGTTCTACTTTTCGCACAGGTACTTCAGTTAGATAAACCCCAGCAAAGGCAGCAAGACAGTCTCATGGGGTCACACCAAGGATAACTGCATTCCTGCTCGAGTCCCGAGTCTTGTCACCAAACTTCACTGAACATAATGGTACATTCCGTTTCCTTAACTTTTTCTTCTGAAATGTGTTTTCTTATTGTTGCTTTTTTCTATTGAAAAAAGGGCAGCACAGCGTTTGAACACCCAATGTTTTTTTTTTCTTTTTTTAAAATGTGTAGTACATCGTTTAAACACCCAAGCGTTCATAAATGGTCTCTGTACCAGACAATACGGTGTCTTATACTCTGTTTTATACTTAGCGTGCAACGCTGTCAAAGGTACTAAAGTGGTGCGCATGAAAAAATAGAAAAAGTGTTACTCCGCGCGTTTCGTGGACGAGTAGTAGAAGGCGCTGCTCTGGCGATTTTGACGTCTCTGTGGCCGTGGTTAAAACCCATTTTGCGCGCAAAGTTTTTTTGGTTTTTTTTTTTTTTCTTTTTTAGACATACTTTTTGAGCAAGTTTGTGCGCATTGACGAAGTGCATGTTTCAGTTCCTCCTTCTTGATTTTTATTTATAAGTCGCCGAGTGGCCAGATTTCTACCATCTGGTCTGCCGCTTTGCAAGTGTTATTTGCCTCCAGCACCGAGTTATATTTTTCTTTCGTGCAGCGTGGAATGAGGAATCGCCCTGACCTTTCGTGCAGCGTGGAATGAGGAATCGCCCTGACCTGAAGCGGCCTTGTCCCAAAATTTATAATAAAACATTAATCGACAATAGCTGTGGCCTGTACAGTTTATTTTGAAATAGCTGTCAAGGGTAGAAATCTCCCTCTCGGAGCACTTGCGATGAACCTGCAGGCGAGTGGCGTTCTGTGTGAACTCGTCATGCTTGACGGTCCCCGTGCTCGAAACTTTCTTGTTGCGAGGTCTTTGCTTCGGGGACGCCACCTTGCCAGATAGGCACTGCGCCTTGCACTTCGCGACAGTACAGGGCACACTCAAGTGTCGTTACTGGCCGTCTCCAAGACTTCACGACCGAATTCTCCGGGGAATGTGTTCTTATACTCCCGTACACATTGGCGATCATCTGCTTGCGCTCTTTCAAGATTTTCGCACAACGAATCTTCGAAAACATCCGAGCAGGAGAGGTACTTGAGCTTGCTGCGTAAGACGCCATCTTCTCAAAACCAGCCAGTGCCACACAACCCGAAAACCCACAGCGGCTGCCACACGGATGAACACGAAAAAAATTAAGGTGGTTTACATTATCTTTTCCTTTTTCTTGAAAAACATTTGTGCTCCGTTGAAATCATAACGCCAATATCAGTTACTAGCCCTGAAGATGCACATTTTCCGACTTTTTAAAATTTTTTTGCAGGGGACGCACTATCTTATGGGGCGCACGTAGGCACGGTCAGCAATGCAAACCGGTGCGCTAGCTTTGACTGCGTTGCACTCTATGTATGAAACAGAGTATAGGATCGCTTCAGACGAAGCAACCTTTCCAGCAATTTTGGGGCTGCTGGCGGGTTTTTCCCTAGTTTTCCCTAGATCGACACGAATTGCTGAGATTGGGTCCGGCTCGAAGCGGACGAGCAACTCTGACTACTCGGAGATTTTTGAAGCGGCAGCAGCCAATCAGGAATGCAATATTTTCACGTGACACCCCTGTGGTCGTGATGATGAGAACTGAGGACTTGGTTCTGGTTTGAAATGGATCATTTTTGAAAATGAACTGTTTCAAAAAGATGAGTTAGTATTCTCAGCGCAATTTAAAGATATAAAAACATGTTTTTAGGATATAATTGTGCGTCTAAATACTGTAAGAAAAATAAAATTTCATGATGATGATGGCAAGTCGTAGCAATTCGGTTTCTGCATGTGAACGCGGGCGGCCCGTGTCTGGTGTTGCGACATGAAGTTGCTGGTCGAAATTGTTCCGTCTGAAGCGGGCTTTAGGGAACTGAATTCAAGGGCCGTGGAGCTCTGGGTGCAAGCCCACCTGGAAACATTTTTTTTTCTTTTTTGCCTTTTTTGTATTTAAATAGATATATATATATATACATATATACTTTTTTTAAGTTTTAACATATAGATGCATAATTTACACACTAATTCATTTTCAGAAGCGCTTTTATTCACACTCTGTGGCTTTCTAGTGCTTGCAATAGCTTCTCGGTGAGCTAATGCCAGCTCTGTTGAGGGAGAGGGATGTTCCCACGCTTTGCAGGCTGTAAAGCTGAGGCTTGCACAGCTCTAGTGTGTCACACCTCGCTAACTGGCTCCATCGCGAAGCATAGGTGCTTCATGAGTCGCGCCACACCGTAAGCCCAAAAAACGGTCGGGTGACAAACCTGGGACCATTTGTCACTGCACTCAGCTATGGTATGGTGGCATGGTCGGGGCATGAAGCAGGGGTACAGCTTGGAAATGCTGATCTTCATGACATTTTAAACACATTTTTCATTACTTTTGTGTCGAGTTGTCAGCATTCTAAAGGTGAGAAAGCAAGCAGCAGCGACAGCAAGAAAAGAAAAATTTAAGACCGCTTTCACCAAGAATCAATTACGAGCTCTAGAAAGGCATGAAGTGTAATTAAAACGCTTCTAAAGGTGAATTAGCGTATAAATTAAGTACTTGTGCCTCCAAAATACAAAAACAAACATTGTAAATATAGTTATAAGGATAAAAATATACACCAGGAGGACTCAAACCAAAACTACAGTCTGTAAGTTTGAAATTTGACACCTTAAAGGGGTCATGAAACGCTTTTCCAACTTTTTCCTGTTTAGCTTTCCTCCTCAACTCATAAATCGCCCATTCCACAAAACAGTTAAAGAAGACGAAAAGAAGGGAGGCCCCTCTCGCTCGGAATCTGGTTTGTGTAGCCGGACAGAGCCATTGTCCCCCTAGAAGATTAGCCCGTCGTTCAAAATTCAGACAAAAGTTGCTTTCCCCACCCCGTTCATCCCGAAGCTGACAGTGCTGTTGAAGCTACGTGCTTGGTGGGCCAGCCACACTTGCCACGTGAACGTGGCAAATGTGGCTGCAGAGAATGATGTCAGGTGATGAAAGAGAGGCGGCTGATTCGTCCGGCAAGCGCGTAGCTTCCAGCACAATGTCAGCTTAGGGGTGAAGGGAATAAGTGAGGTCCGGTTGCGTGTGACGTCAGTTTGGACCCAATGACGCGCTTTTGGGACCGCGGATGTATCACAGTGAAAAGGCAGAGAGGTTGCGAAGGGGAGGAGGTACGAAATAGTCCGCTCTGTTTTCAAATTTTCGCACTGAAAGTCGGGCTTTTGACTTTCTACCTTTTTTCTTTTGGCCCACTGAACGATGTGCTATTAGTAAAATCCCAATCTAAAATGGTTTATCCCAACCCAAAAATCGTTTCATGGGCCCTTTAAACCACTTGGCCACCACCCAATTTTATTTCCAGGTCGTTCATCGAGGTATATGAATTTTGTCTGCAGCTGTCGGCTGCAAGAGAGATTGCCTTATTTTCATTTACTTTACTATTCCCACCACATATGACAAGTGATAAAGAATAGAACCTCATTTGGTTGGCCGAGGCACTGTGCTTTCATCAAGGCAAACTAGCCTGTCTTGCTGGGTTCATATTTTGTTTCATCACCTGTTTAGGATTCTGTTGTCGCTCATCAAAAGAAGAAAAAAAAACTCACTAATTCTGACTTATTCTGGTGTGCAGGTACCCTTGGCAGTAAACTCTGCTAAATGGGGCAAAATAATGAGCTACACTATTTGACTAACGTGAAACAGAACGAGCCTCTCCACTTGGGTCTTTTTTCATTTCTCGCAGACACTATTTCCTGCTTTTTGTGGTTTGTATCAGACTTTTGTGTTCTGTCCGGCCAAAGCATCTGTGTTACACTAAGACTGGGTTCTTTAGGATATCTACAGGTATTCTTCGCAGCAAATGGCTTCCAATCAGGAACACGAGTTTGTTCTCGGCCACCGAGAGCAAGTATGTTCAAGGTGAGCTATTGCCCGCCTATATGAGTTTTGTATTTCATTCCTCTTGAATGCCATAACCTATGTGTAGTGGTCTTGCATTAGTATTTTGTTGTCTCTCTTCTGCAAAAACACCCAAGTTTGACTAAGACCGGGTTCTTTCTTATACATGCAGGTCTTGGTGGCAAGCAGCAGCCAATCAAGGCCAGAAGTTTGCTCTTTGCCGCGCATGGCAAGTGTTTTCAAGGTGAGTGATTGACGCCTACCTGAGTTGTGCGTTTCATTCCTCACAGACACTCTATGTCCTGTCTTTATAGTGGTCTTGTGTCAGGCTTTTGTGTCTCCGTCCGGTCAAATCATCTGTGTTAGACTAAGGCTCGGTTCTTTAGGATATCTGCAGGTATTCTTTGCAGCAAATGGCTGCCAATCAGGAACACGTGTTGGTTCTCGGCCACTAAGAGCAAGTATTTTCAAGGCTAGCTATTGCCCACCTATATCAGTTTTGTGTTTCATTCCTTTTGGATGCCATTTCCTATGTGTAGTGGTCTTGCACTAGTATTTTGTTGTCTCTCTTCTGCAAAAGCACCCAAGTTTAATTCAGACCGGGTTCTTTCTTATACATGCAGGTCTTGGTGGCAAGGACCAGCCAATCAAGGCCAGTAGTTTGTTTTTTGCCGCGCATGGCAAGTGTTTTCAAGGTGAGTGATTGATGCCTATTTGAGTTGTTTGTTTCATTCCTCACAGACACTCTATTTCCTGTCTGTATAGTGGCCTTGTTTCAGGCTTTTGTGTCTCTGTCCGGCCAAAGCGTCTGTGTTAGACTAATCTTTAGGATATGTGCAGCAATTCTCGGCAGCAAGTGGCTGCCAATCAGGAACACGAGTTTGTTCTCGGCCACCAAAAGCAAGTATTTTCAAGGCGAGCTATTGCTACTGTTTCATTCCTCACAGACACTCTATTTCCTGTCTGTATAGTGGCCTTGTTTCAGGCTTTTGTGTCTCTGTCCGGCCAAAGCGTCTGTGTTAGACTAATCTTTAGGATATGTGCAGCAATTCTTGGCAGCAAGTGGCTGCCAATCAGGAACACGAGTTTGTTCTCGGCCACCAAAAGCAAGTATTTTCAAGGCGAGCTATTGCCCGCCTATATGAGTTTCAGCATTCATCAAGGAGCGCAAAATCAAAGCCCGGGGGTTGGCCATTGCAAAAATGTTGACTCGGAAACGCTTAGGGAGGAAGCTTTATAAAAGTATCCACCTGCTTCTACAAGACAAACCAAAACTAAGAATGTAAGTTCCATTTGAAAAAAAACAAACATTGTCAGCCCGAATTAACTCGGGGACGGCACTGAGCAAACAAGCCACGGTACGAGTATGCTTGGTTCAGGCGTTTGTAGGGGTGGTAGATGACTCGGTGTTTTCTAAAAAAAATATTTTTTTTAAAGTGTGGTGGTAGAATATTCAGGGATGGGCATTGAGTCGGTATGTTAAGGTAAAAATTTCATCCACATGCCGGGATTCATGTGCCTTGTCCCCCTAGCGAGGGGGACAAGGCCTTCAAAATTTTGGGTTCGCAAAAGGGGTGCGTCAGTATTGACGTCTCATTTTACATCATGCGTCTCAATTTAAAACGCACTATAAATATCATGCCTGATATTCGTTTGGGTGTACTTCCTCTCGGCAAGTATATGGTTCTGTCTCAAAAAGGTCTAATCTGATGTTGACTGCTCCTCAGGTCTCCACTGACGATTCATCAGGACGAGACCCAACCGGGACACTAGGGAGGAACGGCTTAAGCAAGGGAGGCTACATATACGACAGCTTCTTGCGGACAAGAAACGGAAATAGATAGATGGTGGGTGTTTCATTTGCTATGCCTTTTGGCGTGCACATTATGTTTGTTATATTTCAAGATTCCTGCAGAGTTTGGTTTCAACTATTGTAAAATACCGAGCATGCGCCCAGATCGCAGAAGCACCTACATTCTGATTCGGAACGATCCGCAAATAAGCAAAGTGCATACCAGACACCCATCCACCCGTTGTGAGCCGTGCTCAAAATATTGAAAGAGCACATCAAGCGCCAGGTGCTGTGGCGTCTTTGCCACAATAGCGCCAGTCACAGAGCTGACAGATCCGTGACTGGCGCAAGCCATGGCATGGCCTTTCGGAACCAGGGAATCGAGATTAAAGACGTAGTGCAGATATTGGAGGCGAGTGGTGAAGGTGAGCAGAGTTAACAGAAAACAAGGACGAAGGGAGTTCCGTCGCATGAGGCATCTGTGTCCCGTGCATGTAATTTTTAGTGTGCTGTAGGTGGCTACCCAAAAAAATTGTTACTTGGACGTAACTAATCGCAAACCTCTCTTGCAGTTTCCATGGCCCACAAGCCAGCCGGCGCCAGTTCGTTCTCTTTCAAAGGTGAGGATTCTAGATTTTCTAGATTGCTCTGAAGCAGCAATACTGAAGCCAGACAAGCGGTACGGCATATTTAATTGACAGAACGACTGGGGACGCTTTCACTGAAGCTTGTTTTGCTGCAATACACGTGTATATTGCAGCAAAACAAGCTTCAGTGAAAGCGTCCCTACTCGTTCTGAGCTCCGTCAATTAAAGGTGCCGTACCGCTCGTCTGTCTGGCTTCAGTGTTGCTGTAGGCGACAAAACGTGTGCCCAGTTTTGTCACAAGAGGCATATTATGTCACGCACATGTAATTTTGAATTTATCCGACTTAGTGTGCTGCAGGTGGCTGGTCAAAGAAATTGATACTTGGACGCAGCTAATCGCAAATCTTTCTGGCAGTTTCCACAGCCTAAGAGCCAGCAGGTCCCAGTTTGCTTTTCTTCAAAGGTGAGAATTCCAGATTCCCGAAGCAGGAATACTGAAGCCATACGACCGGTACAGCATTTTTAATTGACGGAGCTCAGAACGACTGGGAGCTCCTGCATTGAAGCTTATTTCTCTGTAATACAAGCGGGCGACATTGACACGTGCCCAGTTACGTCGCAAGAGGATATCTATGTCCCGCGCATGTAATTTTGAATCTTTCAGACTTAGTGTACTTTACGTGGCTACTCAAAGTAACTGCTACTTGGACGCAACTAACCGCAAATCTCTCTTCCAATTTCCACGGCCTACAAGCAAGCAAGCACCAGTTTGTTTTTCCTCAAAGGTGAGCATTCCATATACTCTAGTTAGGTGCGAAGCAGGAATAGTGAAGCCAGACGAGCGGATACGTATATTTAATTGACCGAGCTCAGAATGACCTGTGGCAGTGGCATTGAAGCTTATTTTTCCACAATCAAACGCAGACATAGTTTTGAATCTACCCGCTTGGTGAAGGATTGCTACTTGTCGCGAACTAATCACACATTTTTATTTTGCAGTTTCTATATGGCTACAGCTAGCAGGTGCTGTTTTCATTAGGGTGAGGATTTCACATTCTGTTTTCAAACATCAAGTTTTTGAATGAGAGTCCTAAACAATTAACTTTCTTTTGCAGTAAATGCCAGATCCTCCAGTTCAGGAATATGTTAAATATATTTGGTATGGATAAGTCCAGTGTTTTGCTTCTTTATTCACAATTTCACAACAGCAACATTTTTTTTTAATTTATCACTCAGAAATACACACAAGAAGAGACTGCGTTGCAAAGAAATGTTGCGCTGAACGTGATATTCCAACTCGTATATAGTTTTATTGGTAGCCGATATAATATATTGGATTCCAATATCCATAAAACGCTGAGTATATTGGAATCGTAAACCCTTATTGGATCCCCATACGACACATGGGGATCCAATAAGGGTTTATACGGTATTGGATTCCAATATTTTCAGCGTATTATGGATATTGGAATCCCATAGCAAAACCTTATTGTAATACAATACAATAAATGTAATGTTTTCCAATACACTGTCTATATTGTATTGCAATAAAATAAAAATATATTGTTTACCAATATCCATAATACGCTGTTCATATTGGGGTTTTCCAATAGGGACCTCGTATATTTTGAAATTCCTTTGTGTAGTCAAGATACTTTCCCAACTTACCTCCTCGTCACCTTCAAAAAGTACGCCGTCCTCGGTAAATTCAACGATGGTCTTCTTAATGCGGATGAGACCGCTGACGATCAGGGACGGTAGGGCGTCATTCATGGTAAGATGCTGGGCGTTTATGCGGTGCTTGGGCCGGAGTCCATAGGCCTCGTGGTTGAAGTTGCGGTTCAGCATCGCTTCGTGTGTGTCGAGGCTGACGGAAAGAGGCAGCAGGCGACCCTTTAGGATACGCGCCCTGGTGGACAGCGCGAAGTCAATCGGCTTGCCGTGCGGCCCCACCCTCCGTGAGATCCACGATCCTCGCCTCGTCGACAGGTGCACCTGGAAACCGCAATTCTTTTGTTTTCCTACAGGTTCTTCTGTGCAATGTAATACCGCAGAACTGGTGACTTTTACCACTTATTGGTTGATTCCTAACATACCAGTTTGATGACATGAGCGCATTTCTGAGTAAGGGTTGGAGAGGCGGTGGGTGTGGAATTCGGATGAGGGAGGTGTTTGCAGGAGACCTAACATTGCGGACGAATATGGTGTCATGGGAAAAGCACGGCCCAGATTAATTTTGATGACCTAACACTTACGATCTTACCAACAACTCAACATTTGTTTCTTGAAAGAATCTGGGTATGTCATCTCTTTTCGTTAACAGCCCCCTGGGTTCTTGGGAGACTTAGGTTAACGGTGCGGTAATGCCTTCCTCCTTTCCGTCCTCTCCCCCTCAAATTCGCTCTGTTGATGATGCAAGATTGCAAAAGTAAAGTCAATGCTTGAAGCAACATTTCCCAATCCAAATCACGTCACTGCAACCTTTCAACCCAGTAATACTCTGAGAGATTTGCGCCAAGGCGTTCGGTGGTGCCATTAAAGGGAAGCTGAAATACTTTTTTCAGAAAATAAGATGGTGGTTGGTTCTAGCGTAGTTTTATCCCGTGAATCTGAATATCACAATGGTTTTTCGTAAAGATATGACTTAAAGCAAGAAAACACAAATAATCTCCTACCAGTCGTTACATCATGAGAGGATATTTCGGCCGCCAAGCGCGTCTTGCTTGAGGGCCACGCGTGCATATACAAGGTTGCCAGGTTGCAATTCCAACATCCCCCGCACTGGCACCAGTCGTTATGTCATGACCTATTTTCTTGACCTTTTTAAAAATACGAAGATTGCGCGTGCAGCGCTTTGAAAGGCGCTTAAGATGCGCGAGATCGGAGGTTCCGAGGACTCTTTTTGTGACAGACGCTCCGGGATATAGGGCCATCAGTGCTACTTTGAAAATCATTTGCTGCTGCCTTCCTGCACCAAATTCAAAAATAACTTGATATTCGAGATCCTGGAGGGGAAATAAAGACAAAGTGTTTTTCCTTAAATAGAAGAGCACTTCCACTTCCCTTTAAGGGGATTTTTATTTCTTCAATCCCGAACTGGTCGACAATTTGCGTCTTATTATTTAAATTAAGTACGACCGAAGTACTATACTTAGGCTTCGAGGAAACGATATGCACTGTAAAAATGAAACGGGCGTGGAGGAAGAATTTTTAACAGCCAATTATCGAAGCGCCCCAAGCGTCCTTTGCGTCGCCAATGAATGCGGGGAGCAAGACGTCTGCATCTTGAGCGCAGGGGTTCCGGTGACGTCAGAACGATACCGAGTTCTGAATGGCTTTGATTGGAAGCATAGTGGGTAGGCCTCGATGTTAGATGCCTTGAGATCTACCCGGTATTTTTTTTCAAGCAGCCAATGAGAACTCGGCGTTCTTACATCATCGCATCTCCTGTGCAAGAAGCAGACGAAATTGCGCTCCGCATAGGCAGCGGTTGACTAATCTGCCACATTTTCGAACTTCTGCTTCCTTCTGTCACGCCGTTCGAGAACAGTGTTCTTGTTTGGCATGCGCCCTGGCAAATGTAGAATTGGGGGGCTTTTTGACGGCATGTGATGCCCTCGACTGCATATCATCAACGTCGTTTTTTTGTTTTTTTTATTTAACTGCATATCATCAGCGTCGGTATTTTTTTTATTTTTGGACGGAAAATGTTTCAACGAACCGGAAGCAAGGGAAGATCTACACACACATTGGGTGAGCAGGGTTAAATTCCCGTACTTGGGCTACGAACCATATTTCGCCTGTAGGCTGGACGGACCTCATGCCCTTTCGTGGAACACCACACTCCTGAGTGTCTCTTAGATCGTACTGTGCCCTGATTGAGTTTCTGGTGCAATGGAGCTTCATAAGTTGGAAGCCTGGCCGTGTAAGCGATTCATTAGAGTGCGGTGTCTAGAACGCGTCTTTGACTCGTGTGTTTGGCGTCCTATTTTCTACGAATATCAACAGTGCCTCGATGTGGCAACAAATGACTCCCTGGAAGAAGGCATGTCTCGTTTTTTGATGCCGCGATTCTGGCAGTTGTTGCTAAAGGTCCCGGCTAAAAGTACTATCGAAAGCGAGTGTCAAGGCACGAGCGCCGTGGTTTCATGGCCTTCACTGACTCCCAACTCCTGGCTGCTGGAGTTTCCCTGGCCTGCTAACATGAAGAGCGACCTGCAGCAGAACAGGCATCTGCCACATCCACAACCACTATTGTCACGCGGCCAGGATCGCGGAAGGCGACGACATGACACTTTAGGATGTTAAGAGGCGGACATCGAGGGTCCACTTTTTGGGATGTACTAAACACACCAGTGGGAAACAGGTTTCAGGAATCATAATTATAAACAGCATCAGCGCAAAAAAAAAAAAAAAGAGCAGGCGGAGAAATACACAGAAAGATAAACAGGGGTTCTGCCTTGCGACTAGTTTATTTCAAGCTCCACATTTCTACAAGAAGCAATGCCATAACACAAAAAAGCCCCGTGTGAATCTGCAGTACAGTCGCAACCATAACTGCCACACCTTAACGGACCCTAAGGTTTCCTTACGTATCTCAGAGTAAACCTGGTGACCTTCATACTACTTTGTGGTGACGTGCTTCGCTTCTTCTGCTGCGTTCGGCACCTTACGTGGAGCAGCCATCGCCAATAGGGTATTGTAGTAGACCGTTCTTCTCCTCCGCTACAATATCTGTGAAGGAAACGCCGCAGCTGCGCATGCGCGCCGTCAGCCTTCTCTGCGTAGTTCAAGGTCTTGTGGCGGATTACGGAGCGCTATCAGGGTGCTTAGCGGTCTGCCGAAACGGTCTACTACAATTCCCCAATGTCTGCTCGCTTATTTTTAACGTAAAACGTTCTTCGGCTCAAACGATTTTGTGAAGCCTGATTAAACTTCCCCGCTAGATTTAGCGGAAAAAATGACATCACATTACTTCAGCACCAATTCAGTCTTCCCCGCTAAATATAGCGGGGAAAAATGACGTCACGTGACCTACACATAAATTCACTTTCCAAACTAAATTTAGCAGGCAAATTGACGTCACTTGACCTGATGTAACGTTACCTATACACCAATTCAGCTTCACCGCCAAATCTAGCGGGAAATTTCCATTACGTTACACCGATTGCATATCGGTGCAGTCACGAGGTGCCAATATCCCTAAACGCTGGTAATGCTAGAACGTTTCACGCATTCAAAAAAAAAAATTGCATAGGAATTTGCGATACAATTAAAAAAAAAAATAGAGTGCAGGCGAGCTGGTGTAAGTTGAACATAATTGTAAACCTGAGACTGGGGCCCCAGTCTCAGGTTTACAATCATGTACAATTTTCTTATACGCAAAGAAACCATCTAACGGACGTGGTGTGAGACCAGGGATGGGCAAAATACATGCAAATGTTTATCGAAATACAAATACAAAATAGTTCAGCGAAAATGTATTTAATTAAAAATATAATTACATTTCCAAAAAAGTATTTAAATACAAGATACAAATACAACCAAATGTATTTGGTCTCCCTCCAAATACTTTTCCAAATACATTCCTTAAAATTTGCGTCAGCGATTTCAGGGCACCTGCAACGGGTTTCTGGGTATCTCATTTTAATTTTGCATTGCACACTCGGGAGTTAGTGTGCGAGGCTCTAGAAACGTAATAAAAATATAATCACAAGAAAATTAATCAGCTTGGACGTAATAGGTGAAAAAAGTACAAAGCTTCAAGCAGCTTTTTTTGTCGATTACATTTTGGTATAGACCAACAAAGAACCGAGACTACCAAGACGCGCAGCACTAGCTAGAGAATTTTTTATTGTAGCAACACGCACCAGTTACGAAAATCTGGACGACCCGCGCATTTAGAATGTTCCAGGCAAAAATATGGGGGGAAATCAGGCTGGAAAGCATGACAAGTGGTCACAGGCACTTATTTAGCCAGTCTGCCTGTGAACGTCGATTTCGTCACTATTCCTGCCCTGGACTATCACCGTAGTCACAAAGTCACTAAACGCTTGTGCTTGGTTGAGAGACACTGCATTCGGCGCAGAACGTAGTTTTCTTCCTGCTCTGGACAGCGACAATAAATTTGAGGGATGTATTTTCACCCACAAAATTGTATTTAATTACAATTGTATTTGAAATACCCACGTTTTAGTATTTAGATACACACGTCAAATACATTACCCAATTTGTAATTAAATACAATGCAAAATACACAAAGTATTTGAAAATACTTGTATTTGAAATACTGCCCATCCCTGTGTGAGACTCAGATGGCGTGATGCGACATCACCAGCACTTGCGCGGTGGTCTAGTGGGTGCTGCGTGAGACGCGTTGGACCAGGTGTCCTCAACTCGTCAGGTTTATTATTGCGGTGCGTCGAAGCAGCTGGCCTGGCTCTGTGGCAGCGTTCTCGCTTCATAATGAGCGGATCAGGGGATTGAAATCTGGGAAAAAACGAGGCGAATGGTGGAGGGTTTACGTTTTTCATGCGTCTGTCGGCATCGACGACGGTCGCCCAACAACGTCCTCCACGAACATTTGAAGTGCGGTGGATGAGCCCTTAACAGCTGTCGTCGTGAAATCGTTTTACGAGCGAGTCAATGTCGCGTGTGCAGAGTTCATCGGTTTTATGCTCGTTTTATGGTATTGCTGTTCCCAGAAAAGTAAAAGATGAGAAAAAAAAAAAAAAAACGAATGAAATGGAATACTACCAATTCACCGTCAAAGGGACGCTGACGGGAAGAAAAGATTTTCTTAATGATTTTAATAATATTTCGAAAATTTTCTAATAAGACAATTTTGTCTACCCATATTTACGCCGTTAGACGCCACTTAGGGAAAAGGGGGGGGGGGGGGGGCGGGCAGCCCTGCTCTGGGTCCCACCCGGTGCTTTCAAAACTAAGAACTTTTTCTCGGCTCTCAATATTGGAGAGGTGATTGACGTGTGAAATGTTAATGGCGAAATTTTCACTCCGTGCCGTAATAGTGTTTTAATCGATAATAGTTTCTTTTTTGTTTGAGAAACAAATAATTTAGATGGAGTCATTATTGTTTTCAAAAATTTCCCCGAGGTTTCCTTTCCGCTTTGGTTTCAAACGACAGCAAACACGGCCGTAGGCGTTTTCGGAGTGAGTAATCAACGGGAGCATCTCGTCGAGCTCGTCTATTTTAATAAGTGCGATCTGTTCTGCGTTCACTGAGGTGTATAGGCGGAGATCTCCTCAACCCCTCTATCTTGCAGCAAGCAACTGTCGTAAACACACGCCCTCGGAAGCGCTGTTTGCGCTGTGGGTGAGCTTTGGATTTGTAGTGGGCGGTAGCGTGACTGGCCTATGCATAGAGTTTCCGTCTGAATATGTTAGTTGATCAGGCGTGATTTGTTTTTTTGCACATGCTGATGCTACATAAAGATATTGGTTCCCATAAAAGAAGCCCTACTGCTCTGCGAACTATGCAGCCCTTGCGATTGCCACCATGGTTCCAATACCGAGAATATACCTACGCAGGTGCGAACTTGTGAGATATTTGGCTAGAGGCAATCTCGCGTCTAGTTTATCCAGGCTTGTTCCCGTCATTTTTTTTTTTTTTTTTGCGAAAGGAAAGCAGCTTTAGGTTTTGCAGTGCACCTGGCCTGCGAATGCGAATTTTTTTAGGTCGCGTTTTAGTTGTGCGTTGTGAAGCACACCCACCTTGCTCGCGGATGAGATGCGAGTAAGTAACGAGAACAAAAAAGCTGGAAAGACTTTATATTTGTTTTGGTGAATTTTTTTAGTCCTTTCGCTCGATTTACCGCACTTCGGCAGACGCTGGAAGACGCTTGAATTAGACTCTGGCGCCGTGGCTTGTTTATGGTGAAACGCTAGAACACCACTTTCATGGTGGCGCCTAGCAAGCGTTGCAGAGGTTTGAGTGCGGAGGCGAAATAGCAGACGGACAAAGGCGAAAACGCACGCCGACGCGCAGCTGTCATATCCGCGTCTTCCAGGCGTTGCAGACGACGATCGATGGTTGTGTAGAATAGCAGACGATGTCGGAGGCTGCCGCGCGTCGCCTCGCACTACAAGACGGCGTTGTCAGGCTTTCAAACTAGACGCACCGGATGCCGGGAAAATGGAGACAATAGGCTTCCTAGCATGCTCGGTCGAGCATGCAAGCCAATCCAGTAGTAATGGGCGGAGCCACTGATTTGAGGGCGTGGCTTAGAACGGGACATGATTGCCACCTGAATTGCCTCTAAAACGTCAATATTACGCAAAAACAAACTCGCACACAAATTCTGAAAAAAAAAAAAAATAAAGTGTCCCGATTTTTTTCTCTAAAAAAAATAATATTTTTTTTTCTTTTTTTTTCGCTTCAGTACTTCTTTCAGGTGGCAGCTCACCGTGCATGCAGTTTTGCTTCATTTTGGAAGGTTTATAACTTTCATAGTATTGTACAATCACAATGGTAATGCTGAATTAAATAACTGTTTTTAAGTACACTTGAATGTATCGATATTACGTTTATTGTTAGTTGTTACTTTAATATTTACCATTTAATAGACAACAGTTTATGACATTGAAGAATTGTTCTTCTCCACTTCTGACGTTCCAATGGCCACGATAATTTACGTGAAAGGTCTGTTGAATATTGTTTTTAAATACCCTATGAACTTTAAAATTGTGTTATTTCCTCGTGCTCTAAAAACTAGACTAATGTCAGCTAACGAAAAAAAACAAGACAATAAATACGAGGCATCTCTTGATATTACATTTCCTACGAACTGCATATGTAGAGATTGCACGTAAAGTTCAATATTCAATCGCAAACCTTTCGCATTCAGTCACGGCACCTTGCAGTTTTCTAATATGTAATAGAGATTGCGACACGTGTTCAAGAATGTCTTGATTTGCACTTGTCATCATGTGCCGCTTAGAACACCGCCTCAGAGGCCAAAATGACGTGATGAGAGAACGAAATGTCGGGGTGTCAGATGCGTGTATGCTTGCAGTGAGCGAGCCAGAAATGAAAGAACAACAATTGTGAGGATGCGAGTGTATCGCAGCTGCTTTTACCCGCGTTTCTCTGTGTATTGGTATGCCCAAAGGAAATTGACGCCTTGAAAAGGATTCGGGCGGATCCAGTTCCCCCATGATCGCGAATTATTTTTTTTTATCAAATTAAGAGATTGTTTTTGAAATTCCATTGTGACTTGTGGCAATTGTGCGACTACATTTTGTTTCATAGCCGTCTCGGTGAAGCTTAACCTGAAATAATATATAAAAAAAGTATCGGTGGCTCTGAGGCAAAGCGCTGGCCAAGGGTCCCCATTTGGCGGGTTTTAATGTGTCCGAGGTGCTCACAGTCTAACGGAGGCCTATTACTGAGAAGGCGGTCTGCAATCCAGACTTCGGTTGCACGACAAAAGATCTCCAGTCGGTAAAAAAATTAATTCGCTGTTTTTTCTGCAGCGCCGTGCCGGATACCCTTCCCTGGTGTGGCCTTAAGACCTGAATTTTGACTTCGCCTTGCCTAAAGATCAAGGCGAAGCCAACACTACGGGCCGATAAACCCGATCAAGCAGCTTCAAGATTTCACGGTCATGCAGTTCTTTTTTTTTTAATTTGTACGTTGATTGGCTATACCAAATGTACTGAATACAACGTGACATTGAGTCTTTAGTGAGTGCGCTCGCGTTTTAATGCGTTAGCGTAAGAAGGTTCGTGCTGACGAAAATCCGGCGGTGACTTTCGTTTGTAAGCGCCGGGAGAGTTGGAGAAAAATGGGAAAAGGTGATCCGGGTACGACGCTGACGTCAGCAAGGGTCAACCACTCCCTCTCTCTCTGGCGCTGACAATCTGACAGACACTGGCGTGTTTTCATCGAAACGAGCTCCTTCGTTTTCGGCAAAGTCACGAGCACAGCTTTCGCGCAGCCAGAGAGGCGGAGGCGCTGCGCAACACTTCCGAGATTACAAAGCTGTAGTGCTGAATGACATGGCGTCATCAGAGAAGGCCAACGCTGGACACAGATTGGAAACAAGTGCGGTGTCAGCGCTCCTTCGAGTCAAGTTTGAGCCGAACGTTGACAAACTCGTCGTGACTCATCTGTACCCATCGTTGGCCTTCTCTGATGACGCCATCTTATTCAGCCCTACGACCTTGTTATCTAGGAGGTGTTGCGCCGCCGCGCGGTAGAATGGGGGCATGCTCAGTTGCATTCGGGCTTGTTCCAGGCCCGAATGTTCTACGCCCGAACCTTCCATGCGGATTTTTCCAGAAGCCCACGCGTGTACATAAGGGGCTTCGCGTGGCGAGCAAGAGTCAGTCTCGCCCCTGCGCTCGATCCTACGGTTTCGCCGACATCGACGCCCGCGACGCTCTGCTGTTTTCTTTTATACCCTTTAATTTTTGGCACAAGTTCCCCACATTAAACTTTTATTTCTTCCTGTTTACTTATTGTTTTTTTGTCACCACCCATGACATTTTGGTGGAGGTGTGGAGTACTGCATGCCCGTGCAACGTTCCCCTCCAAGGGCCCGCAGTGCAAGTCCGATTCCCGGCTCGGTGAGAAGACCACTCACCGCGGAACCTGAAACTCGGATCAGCCGCCGCACCAAGGGAGAGGATCCTGAGTACGGTTTGCTGCTGGACAAGCCCAAGCCGAAGAAGACGACGATGGCCAACCAGTCGCAAGCCCCCGCCGCTTCTTGCGTCATCGACGTGCCCGTCGCACCGTGGACGGCTGCCCCCTTCCACGGTGAACTCTACGAAGGCGTCGAAGACTGGATTGACCGGTATGAATGCGTTGCCCGCCACAATTGCTGGACCAACGAGCAGCGCCTGCACAACGTCTACTTTTCGCTTGAGGGGACCACCAAGCACTGGTACGAGAACCATGAGTCCTCTTTGACGTCGTGGGACATTTTCAAGACCGATATGAAGGCTACGTTCGTCAACCACCACCGCCGAGAGAGAGCCGAGGACCTACTGCGAACCAGGACCCAGGGCCCCAACGAGAGCATCACCGGCTTCGTAGAGGACGCTCTGCGCCTGAGCGCCCGCGCCGACCCTCGGACTACAGAAGAGAAGAAACTACGAATCCTCATGCGCGGGGTGAGAGACGACATCTTCGGAGGCCTCGTCCGCAACCTGCCGGCAACCGTCGACGCCTTCCTCACCGAGGCGACAAACATCGAGCGCGCCCTCCAAGCGCGCGCTTGCCACTACCAGCGGCAGCCAAGCGTCACTGCAACCGCGCTGCTTAGCGGCGAAAACGCTCCTGGTACGGACATCCGCGAAATTATCCGGGAGGTCGTCCGGAAGGAACTGCGAAGATTGGTGCCAACCACCAGCCGTCCGCCAACCCTTTCCATCGCCGAGGATGTCCGAGAAGAAGTGCATCGGGCGCTCCAACCAGAGGCTCCCGTCACCACGGTGGCACCGGAGGAACCGACGTTGAGCTCCGCCGCTATGGCCCGTCGACCGCCGCAAGCTTCCCGCCAAGCAATAGCGCCACCCCGAAGAGACGCCCCAACGCCGCAGTACCCCCGACGACAGGAAGATCAAGCGCACGTTCACCCAGAGCGACCTGCGGCGAGGAAGACAGACGTCTGAAGGACGGCCCACCGATGACCGCTGTGTGACCACTGCGGGGAAGCTGACCATATGTACCGCCGATGCTCATACCGACGACTCGGGTTGCGCGTATTCCACCCAAACGACCCGCGCCCCCGGTACGGTGAACACCCTCGGGAGATCGACGAGTACCTGCGACGACCTCAATCCCCCAAGCCTGCGTCCCGCCGATAGTTCCGATCGCCTTCGCCACGACGTCCAGCTTCGCCGATGCACCGACCCCGACGTGAAAGCCTGTCGCCCCTCGCTCCTCGCCGGGGAAACTTGTCGCGGCAACGCCTGGAGCTGGAGCTGCCGAAGACGACCGACGTAAAGAGCCCCCAAGAACGACGGAGCGCTCCCACTCTCCCGACTCTACGCATCACAACGACGCTCCTGCATCGGTGTCCAACAACTTAAACGTTGTTATCGACGGCCTTGACGCATCGGCACTCGTGGACACCGGAGCAGACTACTCAGTCTTGAGTGGGAGGCTCTCCCGCCGCCTTCGAAAAGTCACGACCCCGTGGGATGGACCTCAATTACGCACCGCCGGAGGGCACCTCATCACACCAGTCGGGAGATGCACAGCTCGCGTCGAGATCCACGGTGAGATGTGCCCTGTGAAGTTCGTCGTTCTGCAAGACTGTTCGAGAGACGTTATCCTCGGAATGGACTTTCTCTGCGAGTATGGCGCCGTCATCGACCTCACGGCAAACCAGTTGACGCTGCGAAATCCTGTCCTGCCGCCGGCGGAGACGAACACGACGTCAACCGCTATCCGAGTTATCGCCGACCATGTGAATCTACCACCGCGGTCGAGGGTTTTCGTCACAGTTATAACCGACGCAGCCATGCACGGTGAAGCTCTTCTGGAAGGCAGCGTCCAACTGCTCCTCCAAGACGGAATTGGTGTCGCACGAGGCTTAACGGACCTCCAAGAAGGACGTACAACTGTTCTTGTGACCAACTTTCGAGTGGAGCCGCAGCCCCTAACGAAGGGTACCACCGTGGGCCACATCGAGGAGCTTCAGGCGCCAGCCGTGGTCACCGCAATCTCCGAGGAAACCTCGTCGTCACAGCAGATGATCACGACGCCGCCGCCGCTCGACATCGACCCCGACCTCCCAGCTCCGAAGCGTCGGCAACTGGTTAATCTCCTTGCCGAATACAGTGACTGTTTTGCCACGACAGCGAAAGTTCCCCGAACACCAATGGCGAAACATCGCATTATTACCGGCGACGACGCACTCCCTGTCCACCAGTCGCCGTATCCAGTCTCCTTAGAGGAAAGGAAAGTGATTCAAGATCGAGTCCAGGAGATGCTCGACGATATAATTCAACCCTCAAGAAGTCCATGGGCGTCCCCAGTCGTCCTTGTAAAGAAGAAGGACGGCAGCCTGCGGTTCTGCGTGGACTATCGTCGACTGAACGCTGTGACGAAGAAGGACGTTTATCCGCTTCCCCGCATCGACGATACGTTAGACCGACTACGCCACTCCCGATATTTTTCGTCAATGGACCTGAAGAGTGGTTACTGACAGATTTAAGTCGACGAACGTGACCGGGAGAAAACTGCCTTCGTCACTCCCGACGGAACACACGAATTTAAAGTAATGCCGTTCGGACTTTGCACAGCTCCATCCACAATCCAGCGCGTCATGGACACCGTGCTGGCAGGTCTGAAATGGCAGAGCTGCCTCGTCTACCTGGACGATGTCGTGGTATTCTCACGAGATTTCGACGAACACCTAAGACGACTTCGAGCCGTGCTTCAAGCCATCAAGACCGCAGGCCTGTCACTCAAGCCAACAATGTGTCCGTTCGCCTATGGGGAACTAAAGTTCCTAGGCCACGTCGTGAACAACAAAGGTGTTCTACCTGACCCCGAGAAGACCCGCGCCGTAGCTGCATTTACGCAGCCGGCTGACAAGAAGGCCGTGAGAAGATTTCTCGGACTCTGTGCCTACTACAGGCGCTTTGTTTGAGAATTCGCCAAGCTGTCCGCACCGCTGACACACCTCACGAAGGACGCCGTAAAGTTCGAGTGGAAAGAAGAGCACCAGAGATCATTCGACGAGCTCAAACGAAGATTCCAGACGCTCCCGATTCTTGGCCATTTCGAACAGTCTGCTGAAACCGAGATCCACACCGACGCCAGTAACACCGGACTCGGTGCGGTACTAGTCCAAATGCAGGAGGGCGCAGAGCGAGTCATCGCATACGCAAGTCGGACGCTGTCTAACGCGGAGAAGAACTATTCGACTACTGAAAAGGAGTGCCTCGCTGTCGTCTGGGCAATAACAAAGTTTCGCCCATATTTGTATGGAAGTCCTTTTCGCGTGGTCACAGACCACCACTCGCTCTGCTGGCTGGCGAATCTGAAGGACCCCTCCGGACGCCTCGCCCGGTGGAGCCTACGACTGCAGGAGTTCGACATGACCGTGGTGTAGAAGTCCGGCCTGAAGCACAATGACGCCAACTCCCTGTCAAGGGCCCCAGTCGAGGCGGCTCCTGCCTGCACCAAAGAGGACGGCGATGAGTGCTTCCTCGCGCTTTGGATGTCAGCGACATGGCAGCACTCCAACGAGACGACCCTGACCTGCGAGCACTCATCGTGCATTTAGAGGGACAAGGAAGCGCCGTTCCCCACGGTTTTGTACGAACGCTGCCAGCCTTCTCCCTCCAGCGAGGTGTGCTCTACAAGGAGAACTTCAGCGACAAAAACATGGCGTGGCTGTTGGTGGTCCCTTCCAGTCTTCGAGAATAAATTTTTCAAGCCTGCCACGATGACCCGACGGCGGGACACCTTTGCTACAGCAGAACTTTTGCCAGAATACGCGAAAAATACTACTGGCCCAAGCTCACGAAGACAGTGCACCACTACACCCGATCTTGCCACGAGTGTCAACGACGAAAAAAACCACCGACGAGACCGGCAGGAATTCTTCAGCCTATTGCGCCGCCATCTGCTCCATTCCAGCAAATCGGAATGGACTTGCTTGGGCCATATCCACCATCGACGTAAGGAAACCGATGGATAATCGTCGCAACCGATTATCTCACACGGTACGCCGAGACAAAAGCCCTTCCATCAGGAACGGCTGTTGAAACCGCCACGTTTTTCATCGAGTCCATTGTCCTCCGGCACGGCGCCCCCGAAGTCTTGATCTCAGACCCTGGATCCTCGTTCATGGCCCAGCTGACACAGGAAGTCCTTCGTCTCAGCCACACGACCCATCGTCGCACCACGGCGTAACACCCGCAGACCAACGGGCTGACGGAAAGACTCAACAAGACCATCGCCGACATGATTTCCATGATAATGTAGTGATTGCGCAGGCGAGCTGGTGGATGTTAACCATTTTGTTCTTAGCCCGAGACTGAGGCAGGAAAAGAGGAAAGTTTCAAAGTAGAAGAAAAATGAACAGTCGAGGACACGTCTCTATTTAGTTATAGAGACGTGTCCTCGACTTTTCATTTTTCTTCTACTTTGAAACTTTCCTCTTTTCCTGCCTCAGTCTCGGGCTAAGAACAAAATGATTTCCATGTACGCCAACGTGGAGCACAAGACATGGGACGAGGTGTTGCCCTACGTTACCTTTGCCTACAACACGGCCGTGCAAGAGACCACCGGGGTTACACCATTTCAATTGGTTCATGGTCGCAAAGTGACGACAATGCTGGACGCGATGTTACCTCACGAACCGGCTGTCGACGGGATCGATGATGCCCAGTTGGCTACCCAACGGGCAGAAGTAGTCCGTCAGCTCGCCAGACTCCGGATTAAAGCCCAACAACGTGTCGACACTGGCCGCTACAACCTTCGTCGTCGGGACGTCCACTTCCAGCCCGGAGACAGGGTGTGGCTGTGGACACCGATCCGCCGCCGTGGTCTCAGCCAGAAACTCCTGAAGCGCTACTTTGGACCCTACAAAGTGCTTCGTCGACTCGGGGATCTGAACTACGAGGTGATGCCCGACTGAACACGGACTTCATCACGCCGCCCTCCACGACCAGAAGTCGTCCACGTCGTGAGCATGAAGCCGTACTACGGTCGATAGGACAGTGGACCTTATGTATTCCAAATGACTCTTTAGTTTACCGGGTTTTTTTTTGTTTGCTTTGTTTTGTGCTGCATCGGGGCGATGCGCTTTTTAAAGAGGGGAGTAATGCCGCGCGCGCAGCTGGCTGAGTAGGCAGCGCGCGCGTGGCCTAATGGTTATCGCGCTTGTCTCCCACGCGGAAAGCCAGGGTTCGATTCCTGTGAGCGACGTGTCTTTTGTTTATTCATGCTATTTAGTGTTCTGGAAAATTCGAGAATCATGTTGGGCTTGTTCTACGCGCGAACCTTCCATGCCGATTATTCCAGAAGCCCACGCGTGCACATAAGGGGCTTCGCGTGGCGAGCCAGAGTCAGCTCGCCCCTGCGCTCGATCCTGCGGTTTCGCCGACATCAACGCCCGCGACGCTCTGCTGTTTTCTTTTGTACCCTTTCATTTTTGGCACAAGTTTGCCACATTGAACATTTATTTCTGCCTGTTTATTTATTGTTTTTTTGTCACCATCCGTGACAATATATCGCTGCGGTCGAGTGACGTTCGTGTAGATGTCTTCTTTTCAGCGTCATACTGCGGACCCCAGGCAGGCACTCAAGCTATCTCCAACGGTATTTACAATTATATTGAAATAAATACACAATTGAATTGAATTGGTTGTGTTAAGAAAATAATTAAAGCACTTAAAATAATTCAGATATAATAGCTTCAAGACGGTATGAATTGATAAATAAAAAAGAGCAAACAGCGAGGAAAAAAAAGGGGACAGGACAGAGCGCTTAATCCTACTGGGTGTTTCATGCATTCACCGAGGAATTAATTATTTATTGTTGATGTAAGCGAATGCCTGATAACTCCCAGTAGAAGAAGAAAACGAAATTGTGAGAGAAAAAAGCCAGCCGGCTGTGATACCTTATATCCTGAACATATCTCACAACTTCAAAAGAATGGCCTCAAAATAAGAAGTATCGGTGGCATTATCAGCACCGAACGAGCTAAAAAAATGTGTCAAGATCAATTCCCTAACTGAAAATAGTAAACGTTGCACCGTCAGTCATACTCATAAGTACGTCACTGCAACGCCAACGTAGGTTATGAACTTCCGTTCACTTGTATGAAAGCGTACGTTAGACAATCGGGTCGCTGTGTGACTGTGAGACTTTGAGAGCATCGCCTTTCTTTTAAATTATCTTATTCGGGGCTTCTCACCGTACACGCCCGCGACTGCCACTTCACACCTATATTTAAATAGACTAAAATCCGCAAGCGCTATCTTAAAAAGAAATCCAGAGAACTCTATGAGGCAAAAACCGTCTTGTCTCAAGGGGAATCTTGCATAAGCACTCCATCAATAGCCTTGTATGAGAAAGAGATGGGCTGGCTCAACATTCTTCCTTAACCCGTCAAGCTTTAATGTTTTCTAATTTATTCTTTGACCTGGGTTGCAATTGCTCATAGTTCTAAAAAGAAACAAACAATTATCGCGCTTTTTTATATTTCTTTTTATCTCTCTTTTTAGAGCGCAGCTCTTAGGCGCCCGTTTCCGGCTTGAGCGGCGTCGCCGTTGGCGTCGGCGTTACCAAGGTCATCCCAAGGTCACGTGACCCCCAAGGTCACCCCAAGGTCACATGACCCCTCCCAAGGCCACCTCAAGGTCACGTGACCCCCAAGGTCATCCCAAGGTCACGCGACCCCCGAGGTCACGTGGTCCCCTCCCCAAGGTCACATGACCCCCGAGGTCACGTGACCCTCCCAAGGTCACCTTAAAGTCACGTGACCCCCGCGTGACCTCCCAAGGTCACGTGACCCCCAAGGTCACGTGACCCCCCAGGTCACGCCTCCCCGAGGTCACGTGACCCCCCCCCCTCCCCGAAGTCACTTGACACCCCCCGAGGTCACGTGACCCCCCCCCCCCGGAGCATATTAAAGAATGAGGGGAGGAGGAGGAGAAGGAGGAGAAGGAGGAAGGGTCTACCCTCCCCTCAGTACCCTTCCCTCCTCCTCCTCAAGAGCTGCGCTCCAATTCGGCGTTACAGGGAGTTGTAAACGGCTTTCACTTTCTCTTTGCTAGTGTAAAGGAGTGAAAATACATGTAATTTTTAATTTCTTTAATGCGTCTATCATCTACAGCATTAATCTACACCATTGTTTTTCTTGTTCCCCTTCAGGGATTATTTTCGTCATTCTTGTCCAGCTCGCTTTCACCTTTGCATTTAATTGCATTATAACAATAATTACTTTTGGTGTCAACTTGTCAACGACATAACTTCCGTGATACGTTCGACGTCGCTCGGGTAGCTCGACCGATCTTGCTCGGATTCTCTTCCACAAATTAGCACAAGTTTCTTAACTTTTGCCACATGGGTTTACGCCACACATACATACCGTACTATGCTAGCTGACAACAGTCTTTCAGTCGAGCGAGAAAGTTGTGACAACAAGCAGCGATCGAGCACTTTTGGGCTATGATGTGCTCACAGTACCGATCGCACAGCCGCATTTCTTTATTTACAGTCACTACATTGGCTGTCATCTGTCCTTAGCTGATTACCTTTGAACAACTCATTAAACGCGAGGTACCATTAAAAATACTCGAGCAACTAAACGTTTTAACATTGCGATGAACATGTTGTTTACTTCTTACCTGAGCGAGCGACCTGCCGCGGCATGCTGCTTTAGGGGCGTTGCAGCCACTGCTGTGGAAGGTCCGTCTTGGACAGTTTATTTAGAGCCGCGTAAAGTGCGGTATCCACCATGTGGCTGCACTTTGCAGCCCCGCGAGGGCACTCACAGTGACTCTCTAAAATGTCACCTTTATCGCAGAGCATCATCTTTACCGCGTAGCTACAATTTTTAAACGGCGCCTGGACATTCGCAACTAGAGTGAAATCCTTCACCTCAAAAGAAAGGACGTATCCTTCAGGTATGTCCTTTCACCTTTTTCGAAGGCCGCGTTCTCGCCGGTGAAAAAACGGTGAATCTCTGACAGATCCAGGAAAGGTAAAGCAGCCATCGCTTTGACTATCCGACGTAAAGCAGGCGACGTTAACTGCGCCAACCGCGCCAATCGCGATAACCCGCCGACGCCGTTAAAGAGAGAGGGGTCTCGCCGCACACGAAAGGAGGGCGAACGTATTTGGGAGGGAACTTGCGGATACTAAACACCCTCACTCTCGGTTCTTAGCAAACAAACATCGGCACCTCGGGACACCTCGCCAGTGAATCCTTTGACTTCTTTCCTTGATGCGCGTCTGCTAATTGTTAGACTAAAACAACGTACCGCTCGAGTCATTTCGTCTGCCCTCTCTGAAAGGCGAAGTCGAGTTCGCTTGTAAAGACCTGCACTTCCGAAAGTCGCTGGAAAGTTAAGACAGACGCAGACGACGTTGCAAAGGAGCAGACGACGCCCAGATAGGGGGTCGCGATCATCCAATCATGGCTCGGCGTTCTGACGTCACCGCTACCCTCTGCGCAAGAAGCAGACGAACTTGCCCTCCGCATAGCATCACTTCCTCGCGCCGCGCCCAAGCCACAGGAGTCGACCGGGTGACGATGTGACAGTGCGGCTAGGGTGCCTACATGTCTGTCTGTCTCAGGGTGAAGACATCCTTTGTTGCCCTGAGTATGCCAGCCTGTGACGCTCTCGCGCACTCGGTGCGTGACTTGGGTGGTAAAATAGCGTCTATGCATTAGTCAAAGCTACGCACTCGAGGTGAGTGACACCGGATTACACAGTAACCGGAATGCGCGCACTTCAAAATGCATAAAAAGGATTGGACGGGAAAATGGTTGAGATGTCACCACTCAAGCAAAAGCGCGCGTGTGTATGAAGGCAGTACACACAATTAGCGCGACAGGGCACGAACACAGGAAACAAAGAGAACACAGGACAGAGCGCTCTGTCCCGTCTTCTTTTTCTTTCTTGTGTTCGTCCCTGTCACGCTAATTGTGTGTACTGTGTTCAACCAACTAGGCCATCAAATTATTTTGCTGCTATATGAATGCACTTTAACCGCTCATTCACACTGGAAGCGGATCCGCGTTCGCAAAGTGGTTGCGAACGCAGTTGTGTAAAGATCCAGTACAATTGCGCGCGCACTCGATGAGATCAAGTGCGCGTGCAATTGTACTGGATCTTTATAGGATGTATTCACTTAACGCCATATTTGAGGGCGATGTTTAGAGTGCATGAGTGATAAAACGTATTTATCAAAGGAATGCGATTCATCACGATTTCTTGATGTATCCCATTCCTTTAATAAATACGTTTTCTCACTCATGCACTCTCAACATCGCCCTAAAATTTGACTCTGAACAAGCTCACATTAATAGCCTGCTAAAACTGCCGCCCTTGATGGTGCTTAATGCATGCTCGAAAAGGACTGCGGAAGCTCGCCGTCAGCACGCGCTCAGCAGCAACGCACACGGATATGGCCGCCAGTGAATACTCCCTAAACAACCGCGTTCGAAACCGCTTTGGGAGCGAGGATCCGCTTCCAGTGTGAATGAGGGATAAGTGCGGCGACGCAAAAGCACCCCGAGTGACAGAGCCACATAACAGGAGAGTTTAGACAATGGGCTTAGCAAAGGCCGCCGCCAGCGCCGAAACCTCCCCCCGCGGTTAGAGCGTAAACTAAAGGTAGGACACAGCGTCAATCAATCAGGAGGCCGCTGCGTCACAATGTTGCAAACGTCATTTAAAGCGTGAAACAGAAGCGCTCAATCTGGGCCTCTCTACTCCATCTCACATATGTCTGCAGTAAAGACGAAGGCACAGGCGCGTGAGCCTAGCTCAGCGAAATGGTTTTGTTTGTACGAGGACTCGTGCATAGGAGGCACTTTCCAAAGCCACGCGCTCGTGCCCATGCCTTTTTATGCACTGCTGATGTTTGTGCAGATGGAGTATCGGTGACAGTTTGCTCTGGGCCGGCTTGCTACAATAGCGTCTAAGCTAAAACTGGCTGAAAGAAATCAGTGCAAAGGGTGGGGCGAGCGGGCGTCTTGAGCCGAGAAGTCGCGCTCGACTTGTGCGCAGGCTTTGGTGGTGCTTTCGTTCCCCGCCTCAGCTGAGACCACGGTAGCTGAGACGCTTTTTCTAGCAAATCGGGCCTGGTTTGGGGTGCACGTTCGTTTATTCTACACTTTAATATTGGCGTGACGAAGAACTCACCTGCGTAAACTTTTCAGTCACGGATAGCTAGACCTTTTTCACTCTAGCAACGCTAAGACGGCTTAAATTAGTGGTGTCGCATATTTAGAGCTCACGACCACTGCTAGGGGCTGTTGCTCGCCTATTCAAACCAAACTATAGCCACACTCTCCCAATAAACGGATCTGGAGTGACGGCGCCCACAGCGCGCCACCGGCGAAACGCAGAAGTCCAAGACGCGCCGCGCGAGGGTCGAGCACGTCTTAGTAGGACCCGCACCCTCACACCCCGACGCATTTCCGTTAGTTCTCAGGAGCCCGCCAGTTGGAGCAGCCTGTGTCGATGGCCACGCGTTTCGACGTTCGTGTTTCATTCCGTGCTGACTGTACATTTAGCTTCTCATCTGGAACTTTCTTGGGAGCACGTGATAATGAATCTTAAGAGATGCATTCTTGGTGTCTGTTACCGCACTCCTCAGTGTAACACTAGTTTTATGGGCAAGCTACACGATGCTCTTCATGTTGTGGTAACCATTTTTTCCAAATCACCAATGTTTTCTTTTCTTCTCTTTTTTTCGGGGGGGGGGGGGGGGGGGGGGAGGGGGAATTTCATTTCCTCAGTATCGCCTGGTTAGACCAACACCCCACTTTAATCTTATCTTCATTCCAACGCAATCACTTCCTAAACATGTGTTCCAATTTCAACCATAATCAGCTAGTTGAACAGCCAACAAGAATTACAGCTGACGGATGAAGTATACTTGATCTCGTCTCAACTAACTGCCCTTACCTTGTGTCGCCGATTTCGTATTTGTCCAATCTTAGCGACCATACTTTGCTGCACCGGCTTTTTATTATTCAAACAGCTAAATACATAAAGACACAAATGTAATTAGGCATTAGTGTAAAGCCGATTTTTAGCTATTAATGATCAACTTTGCATTGTCGTGCATCTATTTTTGCTATCATGTGACAGGCAGACGGTTAATCTAACTGGGACTTATTTCAAGAAACCGCCACAAGGCTCAGTAACATACACATCCCGTGCCGCTTGATTAAATTTGACGCACAGTCACCGTGGTAAAACGTAACTTTAAAACGACTAGCAAATAAAAGGAAAGGTTTGTTCCGTGCAGCGGAAGGCTCATCATCTGAAAGTTGTTGGGAAACCACAAACTCGCTGCCAAAAACTATTAGGATGCTGTTAGCCAGGCTAAACGTACTTTGATTTACAGCAACCTTAGCATCATTACTAATAGAAAACGCAAAACAGTTTTGCAGTACTGTTAACCGGAAAGTAACTTGTCCCGTATCACTAACCGACGACCCAGGTAACAATTTATGTTGTGGAGACAGTCGGCGGAACAAAGTTTCGCAACAGAAAACAGTTTTACTGCAATCGCGCAACAATGTTGTAGCAACAGTCATAACACTGCAGAAGTGTCCGCTGCTAATACACTGCGGCAACTGTGTCGGTCAACCGTTGATTGTTTCATGGTCGCAACAGTTACCGAAGCATTGCTTTTACCCAGCGAAGTGTGTGCTGTCCTGATGTTGCTAAACTGTTCCCGTGGCAGATTCAAAAACAGTTTGCGTTTACACTGCCAGAACGCAGTCGCCAAACATTGCTTTCCAAAAGTGTTCCAACCGTACGACACAACAGTTTCGCGCTAGGTTGGGATAGATGTGTTTGTTGCGGAAACACTGGACACCATTGTTAGTTGACTGTTGCTCAAGCCTATTCGGCAGACGTTGCGTGCCACAACGGGACTGCCGTTGTACATCAGTTTTTGCCAACTGTTGCCGCATCCATCTTCTCAACATTTGCACTGCATGACCAGGCAGCGCTCCTCGCGACAGTGCTTCCCCATGATCGCGGCAACAATGTCTTGCTTTTGTTGCTAGAGTCTGTCGTGCCACACCTGCGTGGCATAGTTTTGCGGGTGTTCCTCACTTGTCTCGCAACAATTCGAAAACAGTTGGGCAGCGTTTTGGTAACTATTGCGGGCACCTTATAGCGAAACAGTAGTACAGCCAACGTTACTAAAACTCAATATGCTGCCATGGAACACTCCCCAAAGAGGTTGCACCGATCCGTTCAATGGAACCCTACTATCGGCGATTGCTAAGCCACCATTTCTCCCGCCGCGGACACTGAGGAAACTGCACAGCTCTTTCAACTGGCTCAGAGTGTCGCATTCATTAGCGCCAACTATTACTCTTCTATTTTGGCTTTCACCGGCTGTATCGTAGCCGATGAAGGGAGATCAGGTAAAAGGAATATCAGGTAAGAAAAATTTATTTGACACCACTGCGAGTTTATACAATGTTACAAGGTATACAATGTTATATGCTCTACACAAAACAATGTTCACGCGACGCAATGATCACTCCGGCCGTCGCAGCCGGCGAGGCGGAACCGGAGTGCCCGCGGTTACAGCATGTCCAAGGACAGGCAAGCCAAATGTACCTGGCCGTTGATCACCGCCAGGAACCGGGACGACCAACGCCGCAGGAACTCACACTCCCCAAGGAGGAACAGCTCACACTCCAAAAACGTGACCAGCTCCCGTCGCAGTCTCCATAAAAGTGGCCACATCGCCCGTTGGCAACGCTGCCGCACCTTCGAGGAGCAACGGTTGCGCCACAGGACCCATTCGGCCAGCGCTATCACAAGGAAAGCAAAATTCCCTCGGGGCCGACGACCCTGATTGACATAAGGGCGCACACCAGCGTCAGGAAAGGCATGCGCCACAAGGCGCCAGAAAATCTGCGCCACCACGCACTGCGCCGTTACGTGGACGTTTGTCTCCACTGCACTGCAGTTGGGACACTTAACATCACTGACCAAACCCCAACGGAAAAGGCGGTCCTTGGTTGGTAAGACTCCCCAACCTTTCTTCCACTGGAAGTCACACACTTCTCCTGGCAGGCTACCGTGGGGGAGGGGTGGTCCTATGTACGATGGAAGCCCCGGCACTGGCGCCGGAAACTGCGACGAGTGGAGGATCTCAACAAGACGAGACGCCGGAGCCTCAACAATGTCTTTTTTTGACACATGGGCGCGCAGCTGCCGGAAAGTCTCAATATCAGCTCTGTAGAAAGGCGGAACCGTTTCCACGCGGGCGCCAATGTAGGGCGGTTGCGAGGGTTCCAGGTCACTGTACAATGTCCCGAGAAAATACACCGCCAGTGGACGGGACGGGTTGTCCGTGTCATCGAGAATAGTCAAGAGGGTCTTGAGAGCTAAAGTGGACGCTGTCAGTTTGATACAAGGAAAGCTCCAGCCACCGCGCTCTCGAGGGAGGCTGAGCGCGGGGCGAGCCACCAGAGCCGTCTTGCCTGCCCAACAGAAGGACACGAGAGAGGAGCGCGCCTGGCGTATAAACGGAGAGGGCGGTGAAGCTACGCGCGCGACATACCAGAGTCGCCCGCAAATCACTGACTGTGCCAAGTAACGCCGTACAGCCATTGGGAAGGCATATCCTCGGTCCTCTTCTACGTCTCGCGACCACGTCTCGCGCGCCACGCCGTCTCTATCAAAGGTCACCCCCAAGATTTTGACAGTTGCGTCAACAGAGAGCGGCAAGGGATCGGGCGGGGGACTGCCAATGCAGAGAATCTTCGACTTGGTGGAGTTTAGCTCTGCGCCGGACAAAGCCGCATAGGTCGCAAAAACATGAAGCGCACCCAGAACACTGTCGCCATCCCGGGCGAAGAGCGTTACATCGTCAGCGTACGCAGTCGCCTTGACCTGACCCGTTCCTGGGAGCTGTAGACCACGAACGTTCGAGGCTCTCTCAAGTCCAAGACGGAAAGGTTCCAAACTGAGCACAAACAGGAGCGGGGAGAGAGGGCAACCCTGACGAACGCCCCACGTGACCGGGAAGCGTGCGGCCGGGATTCCATCGACAAACAAGTCGCTTTGCATACCGTTGTAGAGACACTCGAACAGAGCAATGCTTTTCGGAGGTAATCCAAAGGCGGCCAGGACCCTGAACAGATATTTGTGTTCTACGCGATCGAAGGCCTTGGCCTGATCAAGGGATACTAGCAGACCGCCTGTCCGTCGGGATCGCGTGTACTCCACGAGGTCCCGCGTAAGGGCGACCAGGGAATGGATGGTGCGACCTGGAACCGAGCATGTCTGACGCAGATTAATCAGTTCTGGGAGTACGGTCCGCATCCGCAACGACAGAACAGTGGTCAGAAGTTTGTAGTCCGCGTTCAACAACGTAATTGGGCGCCACGCACCCGGGTCGCCAGGGCTTTCCCCTTCCTTGGGGAAAAGAACTATTCGACCAAGCCGGAAGGATGCCGGAAGGCACTGTTCCTCAAAGAAAACCCGTAAAACGCCGCAAAAAAAAAATCGCATAGAACAGGCCAAAAGGTCTTATAAAACTCTGTTGGGAGTCCGTCCGGCCCGGGCGCCGAGCCTGATTTCATTCGCGAAAGGGCGTGTTGAAGCTCCGCCGGGCTAGGGCATTGCTCTAAGGTCGAACCAAAATCGTCGGGAACTGTTGGAAGCCCACAAAGAAATGGGTG
This sequence comes from Ixodes scapularis, assembly GCF_016920785.2. Classification (NCBI taxonomy): domain Eukaryota; kingdom Metazoa; phylum Arthropoda; class Arachnida; order Ixodida; family Ixodidae; genus Ixodes; species Ixodes scapularis. The sequence goes on from NW_024609882.1 coordinate 95,173,191, forward strand.
GTCGAGTAGTTCAGGGCGACTAGCCTCATCTTCTGCCTGCGCGAGAGCCCTAAAGTGGGAGGCAAAGGTTGGAAGGTAGACTACGTCTGTGGGGATGCTTGTCGAGGGAACAGGGGCAGGGTTCCACAAGGGCGCGCTAGAACCGGGCCGCTGAGCCCGCCGGGAGTATCGAAGGACTTCGGGATGAGTCGCTGGACAACGGTTTACCCAAGAAACCGTAGAGGCCGTTGTATCAGTGCGGAGTAAGCACTGGTAGTGTTGCTGAAGTTGTGCCAAGTACGTTTGCATACGAGAAGTGGAAGCACCACCCCTGCGGACAATGCGTATGCGGAGAATCGTATCCTGAAAGAGCGCACGACGGTCCGCTCGAAGGTGCCGCCCCTGCATGGAGCATAAATCCCGCCACCTGCCCTTGAGGTTGTCCCACGTGGCGGGGGTCGGGCGCATTCCAACAAGAGACTGTTTTATTAGGTTGGACTGCGTCGTCTTGGCGGATTCATTACGCAAAACTCGAACGTCCAGACGCCAAGGACGCATGCCGCTCGCCTTGGGTAGAGAGAGAGCGACGATGACGGGGCTGTGATCCGACACGCGAACCGGAGTCGGGGGAAAAACAACCGCGGTGCATGACGTCAGCGCCGTGGTCAACCGACGCGGCACGTAAACGCGATCCAAGCGGCAGCTGGTCCTGCCGTCGCTCCATGTGGGTTGAAAACTGGCGCCATGAAGGAAAGACCACGCATCCTCAAGTGCAAAATGACGCACCAGTCTCTGCAGTTCGCGCGCATTCCAAACTGATCGTCCCATTCCCGGGCCCCGGATGTCTGTCATCGAGTCAAAAACGCAATTAAAATCTCCCATAATAAAGCAAGGACAAGCATCGAGTAGATGGACGTCGAGGTTATTAAAGAAGGAATGCGAAAAAGCGTGGTTCGCGGGGGCATAAACGTTAATAAGCCTGTACTTTATGCCCTGAAAAACAAAATCAAAACGGATCACCCGACCCTCCGTGTCAAACAAATAGGAGCCATGACGCAGCAGTTCATGGTTCAAGACCACAAAACCTACGCCGTACGAACTCTGCGATGCAAACGAAAAAAAAGACGTCACAGAAAAGGCAGCCTCAAATTCTGCAACCTCACGCCGGCTTGAAAAATTTGTTTCCTGAAGGCAGAGGATATCGGCAGCTGCTTGTTTGGCAAAGTGTAATATCTCCGTCTGCTTCGCCCGGTTGCAAAAGCCGCGAACGTTAAAGGAAATAATTCGCAGACTAACCAGGAAGAAAAGCAGAAAAAAAAAAAAGAAACAGTACCTTGTAACATCTACTCACTAAACGTCCTCAGCCGAGCTGAACGAGGTGTCACGTGAACTTGGTCGCGGCTTCTTGGGGCGACGACCAGCTTTGTCTTGTCCTCGAGGGGAACGAGAGCCGCTGCTTGAGATGGCGCGCTTGGCGTCTGGGGCCTGTCCCCGGCGTGCGTCTGTCGGATCTGAGTTGCCTGCGAGGTCCGAGGGCTCGGAGCTGTTGGTCGAGTCCTTGTTGCCTGCCGTCACTGGCGCCACGGAAGTACTTGGGGCTCCCAGGGAAGAAAGGGAGGGGTCCTCCGCCACAGGCGACTAGTCCTCCATGATGACGAGGCGCTCCTCGTCGCTAGAGACCTCGGGGTCCTCCGTCACCTCACTCCACGGGGTGTGGGTGTCCACAGCAGACAGGCTAGGTGCCGGTGTGACGAGTTGCGTCTCGGGGGCCATCGCACCCGCTGCGTCCGCCAGCGGAGCCGGAGGCGGTCGTCCCCCTGACAGCGCGGACTGGGAGTTCTTCGGGTCGACGTTGGCTTGGGGCTTGGATAGGGCTGTGGGCGCTCCTGTCTGGGCGGCTGGGCGAGGGGGAGACACCTCATGTGCTGGGGACAGCGGAGGAAAATCAGACGAGGCTGTCCCAGCGACCATAGACGAGTAGCTCCGCCGAGCCACGCAGTCCACAGTTGCGTGGGAGCCGCCGCATCGCCGGCAATCAGACGTGCAACCTACCGTAGCGTGTCCGAAAACAGCGCACCGGTCGCAGTGCTCTGTCGTGCAGTTGGCGCGAATGTGCCCTTCCAGTCGGCACCGCCGGCATACCCGCTTGACGCCCGGATAGTCGAAGGTCGCCCGGTGGCCTCGGATACGAAGGAAGTTAGGGACCGGGTCCGACTCCTTCATCTCGATTCTCACATATCTTGTCCCGGTCTTTACGGTTGGTGTGCTGCGGTACGTTGCATGCGTGATTTCCAGGACCTTCCCGTGAGCGGACAGGGCTTGAACCAGCAGGTCGTTGCGGACATAGGTGGGCAGGAACATGCAAGTGACGTTCGTCACCTGCGGTCCGGCTGGAACGATGGGGACTTGGGTAGAGGCGATGGTGATGACGCCGGCTTCGGTAAGCTTGGCGGCGGCGAGACGGCTGTTGATAACAAGTTCAAAACTTTGCGCACCAAGGTGCTGCGCTGAGTAGACTTCAAGAAGTCCGACAACGCCGGCGACAGCATGGACGAGGTCGTCCGGCGAGGTGCCCAAGGGCACGACAACGCCAAAGGCGCGAGCCTTCGGTGGGGGGGAGTGCGGCGCTGACGCAGCAGCCATGACGATGCGTCTCTCTCAACGCAAAGACACGTACGACGGACCAGGTTGCCCCTGCCCCGCGACTAGCAAGGACGCGCTACCTCAAATGTCTGGTGAGTCGTGGTTGCATAAAAACAATAGTAATTATGCCGCGAAGCCTTGTAAACTATTTTTTTAAGAACCATCCCGTGTCTGCTATTTTGTACCAATCTCCAATTAAGGTTCTTACAAAAAAAGTTTATTTCCGTTTGTTTTCATGCAAAGAACTAGTTTTCTTAAACCTCATGGTAACCAGAAACTCGATGCCCGCCAAAGATGTTACTCTTTCTGTGGATGCAACTAGAGGGCGCCACCGCCGCGTTCTTCTGGAGTTCTCCGGCCCCGCCAGCAGCGCTCCGATGCGAAGCTCTGTCCGACGACCGCCGTTTTAATGGCATTTATTTTAAAAAGAATTGCTCCGAAACCATATGTTTTAGGAGTATCATGAAACTGCCTATTATTCACGTGCTTTACTGCTGCTTGTGGTTCTCTCATTCGGTAAGTGGTGCGATAGCACCCTCCGCGCCGTTATGAGCACTATCACGCTACCATGCCGCTGAAACAAAAAATAACCACCCAATGACGCAGCTGAAAGTGACATCCTCATAGATTAGCAGAGCATCCCACTCACGTAATACACCCCCCCCCCCCCTTTGCATTTATATTCATATTGTATTACACTTAAAGGAGTCATGAAATTATTTTTCATTTCTCCTTAGCTTTAATCCTCAACTCAAAAGCGGATTGAGAAATCACGTGGTCGTGACATGCTTTTGCACCGGTGGGATGACTCGAAGCTTTCACCGTGCTTTTTGAACACAACATATAACTTGTCATTCGCAAGTGATTGTAAGTTCCGTCAGGGCACTCATTGACCACGAACGCGAATCCAAATATTTGTTGACGAGCACATACATCCGAGTGACGCAGTTCTCGTGTGCAACGCGTGAGTTCAGGTCGGCTGATGTGCTGTGGGTACCGTTGACATGCTGTGGGTAACACTGACATGATATGAGTACAGCGGATCCATCACAGTGAAAAGGCGGAGAACTTTCAAGGGAAATGAGGTACAAAATAGTCCCCTATATCTCCAAATGTTCGCAACCGAAAAGCTGGCTTTTGATTTTCTATCCTCTTTATTTTGGCCCACAAAACGACATGCGAATAGTAAACCCCCAATGGGTAAAATCATTTGTCCCAGCCCAAAATTCACTTCATGTCGAATAAAAGGATAAAAGGCGCGAACAGAACAGTACGAAAAAAGAACCACATACGACGCGGGCAAGCGTCAACTTCCAACTGATTTAATAAAACACGAAACATTGTCAAACAGCCGACCCCCATCGCCTAAACACATGCAGAAGCTAAAGATTCCTATCGCTCATCACATGCAGCCCTCAAGAAACACAATTTCTTTGTTTAGCAGATAAAGGAACGGCTGCTTACGCATTTGTCAGCCGCTTTGTGCATACCGAAAGCTTCAATTTATCTCTTTTCAATATTCTTCCGTCTCTTAATAAACCTTGTGTGCTCTAACAAAGTTTCACACCCGCATCGTTCGCAGTGCTCCGCAAGATTTTCACCCGAATTATTGCGTCCGACTAGCTTCTGTTCCCGCGCTCTCTTATCAAGGAATCGGCCGGTCTGAGCGATGTAAACTTGTCCGCAACTAAAAGGAATCTCATAAACCACCTTAATCACGCCTTCTAATATTTTAATTGATTTGAGCCAACTAGCCTTAAACCAATTTTTTATTTAATTTCATAGCCCCTTTATATCTGGAAATCAATAAGAGTAAAAGCACATCGAAAAAAAAGAAAGAAAGCCTCGCGAAAAGCTGAACTTTTCTTTCTTTTTTTTCCCCAAAGAGGGCAATGTAAATTACCTCGACCTGCAAGTTTTGAGCCAAGGGACTAATTTTAACATTCCCGTTTTTGTTTCGTGAAGCGGTCATAACACATGAACATGTTGGAACCACACCTAATCTTGTAATGCTTGTGTCCCACTAGAGCGACAGACAGAAGCAAACAATAACGACAAGCCTCAAATCAGAGTGTTTCGCGATTCGAGAGGCTTTGTAGAATAAAGGATGCTATACTGAAACACGAGCATCATGCACGCGAGGGTATCTTTGGCAGGCTTGCAATCGCTCGTGCTTACTTCACGAGCTCCGAACGACTAAACGCCTGCCATAGGTACCATCGCGAGCGTGCTGCGTGGGTTCGAGGCTTGTCGCTGTCTTTTGTTTCTGTCTGTCGTTCTAATGGGACATGGGCATAAACAAGTCCGGAACGCAGCCCAGTGACGGAGCCTTACATTTGTTGTTACGTCCCTGCTTATGTTCTAAGTGAAACGGTGTTATCTATCTCATCCGGAAGACCGTTTTAAAAGCAGCACTAAAAAAAAAAAAAAAGACGTTGCAGCAAAAGGTTTTTTTTTTTATTTTTTATTTACATGAGGAACCAGAGAAGCACGGAAGCACACTATTTAACTTTGAAACACTTTGGGGGCTTTTGTAATCGGGCTTCAAACTGTAGCCAGCTGATATTATAATCGCTCGTTTGATTGCTATGCACACCTCAGATACAATAAATACAAGTTTGTTTTAGTGCATTGCCTACGAATGACAGACTACCTTGACGAGCTCTGAGTGGGCGCTAGTTACATCTGCGGACCCCGCAGCGCGTCGCCGGGCCCAAACGCAGGTCACACGGCACCGTACCTCACTTAATCCCTTCACCCCTAAGCTGACATTGTGCCGGAAGCTACGCTCATGCCGGACAAATCAGCTGCCTTTCTTTCATCACCTGACCTCATTCTCTGCGCGTGGGTATGCGCGAGAGAGCGTGATCGCGTGACATAAGTGTGGCTGGTCCACCGAGCACGTAGCTTCAACAGCACTGTCAGCTTTGGGTTGAACGAGGTGGGGAAAGCAACTTTTGTCTGAATTTCGAGCCACGGGCTAATCTTCTAGGGGGACAATGGCTGTGTCCGGCTTCAGAAACGAGATTACGAGCAAGAGGGGACTCCCCCCTTTCCGTCTTCTTGAACTCTTTGAAAGAATGCGCGATTTATGAGTTGAGGAGGAAAGCTAAACAGGATAAAGTTGGAAAAGCGTTTTTTGCATCCTTCGGGACCGCTAATAATAACTACATTAAAGACCGACCAACGAAACCATTTTCCGCAAGGTAGGAAAATGCCCCTCGCGCCCTCCTCTTTTCACCCTCTCCCAAAAATCACGTGACGGCAGAGGCTTATTTTGTGTCGGCTTTTTCTGTAGGGATAATCCTCAAAAAGCGCGAAACGAGCGGCTAGCTGGGAACGCCACAACGACCTTGAGACGTCCAGGTGTCTTCCCTCGTTGACGCGGGCACGCGCAATCCGCAGGATTGAGGAAGCCAGCGCGACCGAACTCTTTTTTCCCACGAGCTGCAGGTCCGAGGCCGCTCGGTCGGTAGAGATCGAGGGGTCGTGGTATGCTGGGTTCGTTCCAGCAGCCGCTTTCTGGCATCGCGCGGCTGCTGGAACCATTCTCGCGTCTGCACACGGATTGGCTTGCACAATAAAGGGTTCAGGTCGTCGATAATACATTTATTTCCGAAACTTATAAATCAAGTGGCTTTCCCTAATCTCTTCATTACTGTTTGAAACACATCTCCTCTCATAGGTAATTGTTCATCCCATTTTGGACTCTTTTGCGTATTTATTCCTCCTTACGTCTGCTTGATGACTGTTTTATAACTTGATAAAGACCTTTAAATATTGGCGCGGGCTTGCGCGATCAACGCTGTCCCGGATTTATTCAAAATTGAAAAGATTGGCGTCCGGAGGGGTTGAAGAAGCAAACCGTAATTTTTGCTTCTAATGAGGACGGCACAATCGTAAGATAGGTCTTTGCTTCGCCTGTATCCACAACGCCCCATCGTTTGCACGATCATAATTTCTTAGTGATATAGGTGTATACCACCTTTTACTCATGGGTACTATAGATGGGGCCCCACAGGCTTTCCCGTTATCAGCGAGTCGACTTTTTAACGACCGGCGACTCTCCTGAGTGAGAATAAATATTATCACCTTCAAACAACATCCACCCCTTTCTCCCCCCTTTCCCGAGTTGGGGAAATATAAGGCAACTCCGGGAAGCAGCCTGCAGACTGCGCTTTTCAACTACTCATTCCAACACATTCGGACGTGGAAGTAAACACATCACATCAACGACGCCCTGTTTATTCGCAACCTAAATAATGTGGCTCCTCTGTTGGGACCCAATCAATTTCATCATCAATCATTATTTGTTACAACTTCATGGTGAATGAGTGTTCGTAGTGATGCCACAAAGTGGTCGATTCAAAGGGAGAAATAGGTCCTCGTATTTATTTTGCGGAAATACTCGCTCCTGTGACGCTCTAGTGCGTAAGGTCAAAGCACCCGAGGCAGTGCGTAATACTTTAAAACTGTCGTTGATGATAAAATATTTGTGGGAAGCGCGTAAAATTGTTTACACCACGAAGACATACCTAAACACTACAAAATATCGCAATTGCAAAAAAATACAGAAAAAACGAAACAAAAACGATCAGCCTGCGAAAACCGTTGCTTTCTCCCTCCCCCCCCCCCCTCTCTCTCTCTTCGTTTTTCGCGCCACTACAAAAAATAGCGGCCGAGCAACGAAATTATATCAAAACCTCGCTTCTTGGAGAAAGGACACCAGGATAGGAGTATTTCCATTTTCCTTCCACGCGATTAGAAGGCAAGACGCTGGGGGAATTTATGTGCACTTACATGCTGCCTCTAAAAGAAAGTACCAGATTTCAAGTGCATGTCAATCTACATGTAAATTGTTTAATCAGTGTGCACAAACATTCGCGGCCTGGAGGATGACATGGAAGCATGGCGGAAAGCGGCTTGCTGGAAATAGAAGTCTCTATTGCACTGCACTGGTGTGAAACATTATTACGTATTTTTGTTTTATTTCTGTGCGAAAATAAAAACAGCGTTTAGAAACCGAACACTGAGCTTTGAGGAGCGCCGAAAGGATATAAAAAACCAGGACAACCTGAACAATACGAGGCGCCTTGCGTCACTCAGCTTTTCCTGGTTTCTTGTTATTCCGGAGCCTTTTAAAAGGGGATGAACAATTATAAGCAGATTGACCCGACTTGCCACATTAGAGCAGTTCATTTTCATTACGACAGGCTCTCTTCAAGCATCTTGCATAGTTGAGCTTGTACTGGTCCGTTTTTATTTTCGGTTCCTATCAAAAAGTGATCTCTAAGCCACTGGACCAACCTACAACATTCAAAATTTACGGAAGCGGAGAAGTGGTTGGGAGGGCTAAGCGGGCAAGGGTCGCACGCCTCTCGAACCACCGTCCGTTACATTTGCTTAGTGGCTGGGCTTTGCGAGCAGAATGCGAGCTTGCTCGAGTAACTTGGATCCGTTCAGAATATAATCCCCTCTTAACGACAATCTCCGCCGCCTGGGAGGAACGTAGGTGGGCGAACGATACGCCTCTGGGTTTTGCGTCACGCCTGCATTTCAAGGGTCAGAATTACTGGTTCCCGACACCACCATGATTGACGGCCCCGCCTGCGTCTTTGATTGTATATTGATACGGAGAAGAAGGAGAAGAGCGCGACGGCCCGCGGCCGTAGTGCGTTCTGGCTCGCGCTTTGGCGGGCGGGCAATCAGATTAAAAACCTACCGCTGAAAACCACCCCGTGTACATAGTCGAGAACATGATAAGCATCGAATGGGAGTGAACGTAGACATCTAATGATCCGATACAAAGTTTCGCTTGATTCCTAAACGAATAATGCCATAGCCAAGTACACCTTCACATAAAATTGTTAGACAGACCTGAAGAGAAGATTGTGTGTTTCTTAAAAGAAATTTCGGCCCCCTTCTATCCGGTCGTGGGCGAACCATTCATTTTGTTGCATTTCCACTTCTCCGCTTTCGCAGATTATGAATGTGGTAGTTTGGTCCAGTGGCTTAGAGCTCACGTTTTGAAAGGAACCGAAAGTAAAAACAGACCAGTACAAGCTGGACTATGCTAGACGCTTGAAGACAGCCTGTCGCAATGGAAATGAACTGCTCTAAAGTGGTAAGTCGGGTCACTCGGTTCATAATTTTTCATCCCCTTTTGAAAGGCTCCGAACAAACAAGGAACCAGGACAAGCTCTGGTTGTCCCGGTTTTTAATGTCCTTTCGGCACTCCTCAAAACGCACAGTGTTCGGTTTCTAAACGCTGTTTTTATTTTGGCATGGAAATAAGACAAAAATACGTAATCATTTTTCACACCAGTGCAATGCAATACAGACTTCTATTTTCAGCAAGCTGCTTTCCGCCATGCTTCCATGTCATCCTCCAGGCCTTGAATGTTTGTGCACAGTGATAAAACTATTTACATCTAAAATGACATGCGCTAGAAATCGGGTGCTTTCTTTTAGAAGCAGAATGTTAGTGCACATGAATTCTCCCAGCGTCTTGCCTTCTAATCGCGTGGAAGGAAAATGGAAATACCGGGGGCATGATTCGTGCTGAAGGCTAGATTCAATGGTCGCCCATTATTTCTACAAACTCCCTGGCAGATTCACTACCATATATCCTGGTGTCCTTTCTCCAAGAAGCAAGGTTTTGATAAAATTTCGTTGCTCGGCCGGTTTTTTTTTTTTTTTTTCTTGTAGTGGCGCGAAAAAAAAAAAGAAATAGAGAGAGAGGAAAACAACGGTTTTCGCAAGCTGATTTTTTTTCTGTATTTTTTGCAATTGCGATATTTTGTAGTGTTTAGGTATGTCTTCGTGGTGTAAACAATTTTACGCGCTTCCCACAAATATTTCATCATCAACGACAGTTTTAAAGTATTACGCACTGCCTCGGGTGCTTTGACCTTACGCACTAGAGCGTCACAGGAGCGAGTATTTCCGCAAAATAAATACGAGAACCTGTTTCTCCCTTTGAATCGACCACTTTGTGGCATCACTACGAACACACATTCACCATGAAGTTGTAACAAATAATGATTGATGATGAAATTGATTGGGTCCCAACAGAGGAGCCACATTATTTAGGTTGCGAATAAACAGGGGCGTCGTTGATGTGATGTGTTTACTTCCACGTCCGAATGTGTTGAGAATGAGTAGTTGAAAAGCGCAGACTGCAGGCTGCTTCCCGGAGTTGCCTTATATTTCCCCAACTCGGGAAAGGGGGGAGAAAGGGGTGGATGTTGTTTGAAGGTGATAATATTTATTCTCACTCAGGAGAGTCGCCGGTCGTTAAAAAGTCGACTCGCTGATAACGGGAAAGCCTGTGGGGCCCCATCTATAGTAACCATGAGTAAAAGGTGGTATACACCTATATCACTAAGAAATTATGATCGTGCAAACGATGGGGCGTTGTGGATACAGGTGAAGCAAAGACCTATCTTACGATTGTGCCGTCCTCATTAGAAGCAAAAATTACGGTTTGCTTCTTCAACCCCTCCGGACGCCAATCTTTCCAATTTTGAATAAATCCGGGACAGCGTTGATCGCGCAAGCCCGCGCCAATATTTAAAGGTCTTTATCAAGTTATAAAACAGTCATCAAGCAGACGTAAGGAGGAATAAATACGCAAAAGAGTCCAAAATGGGATGAACAATTACCTATGAGAGAAGATGTGTTTCAAACAGTAATGAAGAGATTAGGGAAAGCCACTTGATTTTATAAGTTTCGGGAATAAATGTATTATCGACGACCTGAACCCTTTATTGTGCAAGCCAATCCGTGTGCAGACGCGAGAATGGTTCCAGCAGCCGCGCGATGCCAGAAAGCGGCTGCTGGAACGAACCCAGCATACCACGACCCCTCGATCTCCACCGACCGAGCGGCCTCGGACCTGCAGCTCGTGGGAAAAAGAGTTCGGTCGCGCTGGCTTCCTCAATCCTGCGGATTGCGCGTGCCCGCGTCAACGAGGGAAGACACCTGGACGTCTCAAGGTCGTTGTGGCGTTCCCAGCTAGCCGCTCGTTGCGCGCTTTTTGAGGATTATCCCTACAGAAAAAGCCGACACAAAATAAGCCTCTGCCGTCACGTGATTTTTGGGAGAGGGTGAAAAGAGGAGCGCGCGAGGGGCATTTTCCTACCTTGCGGAAAATGGTTTCGTTGGTCGGTCTTTAAGCGCAGACCGCATGGCGCGTTTTTGCTCGCGATTCAGGCGCGTCGGCGTCAAACTGACGTCATTTCCTGCGCGCGGGCGCGCGTTTTCGCGGAAGCGTTGGTTTCTAGCCGACCCAGAACAAGACGCGCGCGCCGAGGCGTCGAAGCGGCTCTCGCCCAATGAGGGTCGGTCGAACTATCACGTGATCCTGCACAGTACACTGTTTCGTATTCAGCACATTTCAAAGTGTTCAAAAGCATCTTTATTTTCCATATACAAATTAAAAAGGCGTTTCTTTTGGCACACAAACCCGTTTTATTTAGTTATTTGTTCGTTTAATTCTCATTTTGTAGTATTTGCGTTTACATTTACATCGCGTGTTGAGAATTCTGTTATCTGGCAACGCTGATAACGCACGGCCGGCGGTGCTTGGCTTTGTCTGCATCACGACCAACTAGTTGGTCGTGGTCTGCATGCGGGTGCCCCCGCGTCAGCTTCCGCGCGAGCGTTCATAGAGCGTCGCGTTTTCGCGTGCAGAAAAACGCGCCATGCGGTCTGCGCTCGGTCTGGAGCGCGGTCATAGACTTGTCCTTCCGTTCCCCTTCGACGCTCAGCAGCACCTTCGTGAACGGCTCGAGAGCATCCAGCGTCGGGCGACCCGAACCGTCTGGAGCCGGTCATCCGGTGCGGCGGACGTCTCCTACAACGCACGTCTTGGGGCACTCGAGTGGCGACCCCTCGGACAGAGGAGGCGGACATCACGTGTACGTGCGGTCTGTCGGCTGCTCGACGGGTCGCTTGCGGGGTCCCACCTCGCGTCAGTGGTGCGTGTCAGCAAAAGGACAGCTCAGCCCGAGCCGCTCCGCGGCCGAACCACTCGCCATAGCAAATCTTTCATCCCCGCCGCCATCCGAGACTTTCTAACTATCCCACTAAACGCTCGCAGCCCTCTACCGGCATCAAATGATGAGTCCCGAGAACTGTGCAGGCTCTTCTCCCATCAAGTGGCGTCGGACACCTCATGAGCTGCGGCACCATAACCACTGTTGTTGCTTTGCTGTTTTGTTTTGACTATTTATACTTACCCAAATTGTTTTTTCCGCTTTTCCTTTCCCCTCATCCACGGTGTATGCGGCGACCGGCTAGCAGGCGCACAAGCGTAAGGGTTGTTACCTTTCTGCCTAGCCTCGCACGTCGTCGCATCATACTTGTGCAAATAAATTACAAATTACAATTACATGTCCCTCAATCTGTCTAATGAGTCATTTGCGTGGCAAAAGTGCCTTAGCAAACACATTGAACCGTGTTATTTATGCGTACGTCCCGCTTTACTGGAGACATACTCGTTGGTATAGTTTATATTAAGTTTATTTATTTCTCTTCATTGCTCTGACATCCGGTTTGATGTTAAGCGGATTGTAGTAAGAAGTAAGAAAATTACGGGGGTTCAGTCAAAAGTAGGAATAGCTCTCGTACTGTTGGGGGATGTTTCCTTTTGGGGCATTTGCATTCCCACTTTCCGTCTAAGTGGTGTGGTGAACCTAAGAGAGGATTAACCAGCCGGACTACCGCCTGTAAACGCTCTGAGCTTTGGGACGTGTTTTTTCTTTTTACCTTTTGCCGAAATATGTATCCACAATAAAACTTTGGTTGGGGCTAGTTGGTTTTTTCTATTAAAAATGAAAAGGCGCGAACAAACAGGACCTGAAAAGACATACGTAAGACTTGGACAGGCGCCACCTTCCAACTGATTTATTGAAATATGAATCATCGTCAAACCCGATCCCAATCGCCTAAACACATGCAACTGATAAAAAATTCTTATCGCTCATTACACACATACTTCAAGAAAAGCAATTTCTTTGGTTAACAGATAAAGGGATGGCATGCGTACGCATCTGTCAGCCGCTTTGTGTATACAGATTTGTGTATTTGTATTTGAGTATCTGTATACACAAAGCGGCTGACAGATGCCTAAGCATGCCATCTCTTTGTTAACCAAAGAAGTTGCGTTTTTTGAAGCATGTATGTAATGAGCGATAAGAATTTTTTATCAGTTGGATGTGCTTAGGCGATTGAGATCGAGTTTGACGATGATTCGTATTTCAATAAAACTGTTGTAAGTTGGCGCCTGTCAGTGGTCATACGCGTGTCTTTTTTCGTCCTGTTTGTTCGCGCATTTGAACCTTTTAACCTTTTAATGTGTATCCACTCACACTTTGTGGTGAATAAACCCCCAGCTGCGTTTGCCTTGACCGTTTTGTTTTAATTTCTCATCTTGAGTTTCATCGTAGTGTAGGCGCAACATGTTTGCAGCGTCAGAAGGCGGGTGCTCTTTAAATTAAATGAAAGGCCGCGAACGCGTAGCGAAAGCAACCTCTGGCAGTTCACGGCCAGCGATATCACAGAGTTTTAGTGGACCGTACTCTAGAGCTTTCCGTACGCAAGGAAATTGCGGGTCGTGAGCGAGGATGCGCAAAACGCAATAGAAGAGCTAGCGTATTGCGTACGCACTCAATGCTGGGGATCTTGCGTTGGGGGCTAGCGGGCTTTGCGGGAAGCTCTCGAGAGATCTCGGGCCCAACGAGAGCAGCAGTTTCAAGATGGCAGTTGCCTCGACTGGCGCAGCAAGGGCGACAGGGTATTCGGGAAGTACAGGGTTACGTGAAATTGTCTGGTGTTCAGCTCGGCAATTCATTCCGGGACCTACCGCGGTCAAATCAGATCACCGTGCAGCTGATAAAGTGCACAGTGAATATGTTCACCGCTCGCGATGTGCGTCAACGCTGCGATCTGCTCAACACTAAACCTATTCGCGCAGTTCATCGCCGACGGACGAACTTTAAGGAATCGCCAAAGTGGTCGCTATGCACTGGACATCAGTAGATCATGGATTTCATTCCGCGACAGCATTGATGAAAGGTGCCGTTTCCACGGGACGATTTCATTTCATTTATTTACTCGCAAGGCCGAAGCATTACAAAAAGAAGTGGTGAAGTAAAAAAAGAAAATACAACATGTACATAAACGGAAACTCCGTGATCGAATTTGGCTACGCACTCGTTCTCGTAGCCTCTGTACCCTACAGAAAAGCTCGCTTGACGAGGCAGCCGCGGCTTGGTTTAATCTGAAATGAAATGATTGCCCACGTTAACATTTTAATTTTTTTTTTTTTTTTTTTGTGAGGAGCATGGTGGCTTTATAAGCACGCGGAATTCTACGGCTCAGGCGAATTTAACCAAGGTCATGCGGGTTGTTCACTCGTAAACGTAAAGCACAACTAAATTCGGTCCGAGCAGTTGTGTTTAGCGCACGCTACATTATTGCGTATTGCCTACGTAAGAGCCAGCAACGCTATACTAAAACTGAATACAGTTAAGGTAAAGTCCACTACAGCGCTATCGCTATCCTCTTGTACTATTTGAGCGTGTTGGTGCATTTTAAACATTTAGAAAGTGGAGACACATAAGGGACGATACAGAAAGGACAAACTTTCAACTTCAACAACATTTAATTTTCGCCTTCAACCTCAAAGCCCCCCGCTCTGTGGGAGTGCGGAAAAGGGAAATCTTGGGGGGAAGGAGAGGAGGTGGAGGAAGTGAGGAGGTTGCCAAAGGAGGAAGGGAGGAGGGAAGGGAACTCAATTATTTCTATCAAAGAGAGAAATAATTGAGGCCTATCAGATGGCGACAAGCCCGAAAAACAAAAGCATCCCTTCCATCTCCCTCTCAAGAAAGGAGATTATCTTTCTGAGGCCCACAATGAAAGCCGAACGCTGACAGACTAGACGAGGCGACAAGGTCACCGGCAGAAGCGGCCTTCCTTTCTTTCCGTTTTCCCGCACATCCAGTCTTCGAGCCCCCTTCCCTCCTCTCCCTTCCTCGTTTGGCAACTTCCCTCCACCTCCTCTCCTTCCCCCAAGATTTCCCTTTCTCGCACTCCCACGGAGCGGGCGGGCTTTGAGCTTGAAGGCGAAAATTAAATGTTGTTGAAGTTGAAAGTTTGTCCTGTCTGTATCGCTATCCTCTGTTTTTGTTTTTTTTTTGTTTTTTTTTTACGCACGTTTGCGGGTCCCCTCGTCAAGACCGCTTTCATGGCCGAGTTGACCAACTACCCCTCTCTAGGCAACTGTATCCACAGTAAAGAAAAAAGATTGAGTTGCCATCTTTGCTCCTTGTGCCTGGGAGTTTCGGACTATGGGAACGTTCACTGACTAGCAGATAGCCATATGAAGCAACTTTCATGTTTCAACTCGTCGCTAAAGGGTGGAGCTGTTATCGTGCTTAGTTTAATTCCTCCTCTCCCTGCGTTTTACTCCTTTCCATCGAAAGCTATCCTCCTTGCCTCCTTCCGCGCTACGCCCCCCACCGCCATGTCTGGGCGAGGCACACAAGGCGCTGCGCCTGCGTGCCGGGTCGTACTTGTTTGCTAATGCATACGACGGACTAGAGTTTTTTTTCTTTTTTTTTTTCTAAATATAAAGACAGTTTTGTTTTCTAACGTGAAGAAACTAGCGTTTGTGCACATTTATTGGAGCTCTAAAGCACGTGAAGAAGTCTAGATCAGCAATTATAATAACGCGAGCAGTGTTGGAATCGCTTTCTTTCTCCGAGATTTCTCCAATTCCGCTAAACACAAAACATAAAAAAAAAAAACTCCAATGTAGTCTTGAATATTTTGGGGCATCGGCATGCACTGCAAAAATATATTTTGTTTACCCGTTTATTGCAGCAAGAGCTGAGAGCAGGCACACGATAGACTGCACCTCTCCCTGAGTGTAAAGAGGTTCGTAGGAGGACTGCGTTGCTGGCGAGAGCTCGTGCCGTCGCTTTGAGCATGGATTGGCACGTGCCGGCAACGCTCGTAGTCCATACCGTACGTTCTTCTAAAACTTTTCCTGTGCTTGAACAAAGTACATTTGCAGACTCGGCATCACTCGAGTTAGGCAAATGAAAGACACCACAACGCGCGCAAAACCAGGGCTCTTCGGTAATTTTAAGCAATACCGTTCCTTTTGCCAAATCAGCAGCTTGGTTTACTTCGTACACATTTTATAAACGTCGAATACTATACTTCGTTTCAGCTTCCGTTCGAGCGCAGCCAAAGGCTGAGGGACGGTTCGCAACTTCGAGAAGAGCATTCCTACGCACTACAAAGTAGTCCGCAAAAGTAATTTTTTTTTTAGTAACTGTTTGGTGGCGTAAACAATGCACAGTATTCCAGATGTGTACTGCTGAGAATGATCTGCAACGAAAGTAATTATTTATCTGAAGTTTATGTTTTATTAATATATGTAAATGCATGTAGTTTGGAGAAAATACGTACATCCGCTGGCAACACGGCTGCAGCGCTCGGTTTTCCTGTGTGATTTCGTTCCCGTAATGGCCAAATCATGTGCTTCGCTACTTTCCTCACCAAGTCGCTTCAAAACGTCCTTTCACAAAGGCACGCTCGGGCGTCAGGCGCGAGAAGTCGTGATGAATGTCTACTTTCAAATTCGGCAGAAGACTCCGGCCTCGTCGTACCGCGAATGCGTTGTAAACAGGAAAATCGTCCGGGCCACTGCAATTCACCGATACGCTGCGAAATCAGGGCACCCCTTTACCTGCCGATCACAGTGAACGCCGAGAAGCTGGTGGAAAGGACTGCGCCTCGAGCCCTGGTATATCCAGACATTACAAGGAAACATCAACGGCCGGGTCATCGGGCACCTTGCATTGTGTACCTACGTCTCGAAACTGTGCCGAAATGCCGAAGAGTTTGAAAGCTCGGACACAGACACCAGCGGTCAGCCTACGTACTCACATCCCCTATGACAAATTTCAGAACCTGAACCGGCACGTTTTGAACTAGTAGCAGACGACCAGCCGCGCAGCGGAGTGATACAAGAGTGCAGGCGAGATCGCGTGACCCCTTGCCGGCGTGTGATTGGCTCCGGCCACACGTAGCTTTGGCTGCGCTCGGACGGAAGCTGAAACGAAGTATACCTAAGACTGTGCACGTGCGACGACTGCTATTTACGCGCCTCGTGCATATAACTACCAGCAAATACACTCACTTAAGGGCGAGATACATGGACGGCAGAATCGTCCGATCCGACAGTCCAAACGCCGCTCCGATTTGAGACACACGCTTCCGACCTTGCAAGCGACACGACAATCCGTTCGGCTCCGCCCAGGAGATCCAACTTCCAAGCACTCCAGCGGAGGTCCGCGTTCATAGATCTCTGGTCCCTGATTGACGGTTTAGCTCACACAAGCGAATTTAGGAGCTTGTTCTCGCTAGCGCGTGCATTCTTTGCCGGGGCCATCTTTTTCGAATGGGTCAGCGGGATCCACGCGTCCGGCTTTCCGTCGCCCGTCCTGTTTTCTTGTTCGCCCCGCCAGACCCAGTACCTCATCATGACATCCGCGCTAGCTGTGCTGTCATTGGCTGGACGCTTCCGACAGTCCGTCCTCCGTGCGAAACTATCTGGCATTTTGGACGCACGCCGGATCGCCGATCCGAGATCTGAAGCGACCAAATTTTTCGGATCAGGCAGTCGTATTGCCAGATCGGACGTCGGATCGGATGGATATTTCGCGCATGTGTCTCGCGCGTTACTCTGTTTCGAAGTATTGTTTTGACGTCCTCACCCGCAAGGTACACCCTTGAGTTCACTTGCAAGGCATATAAGCTTTGCCGTACACCCGTGGGCGTGCCTTACTGCATGAGTTCCATGTGAGGAGAGAGATGTTTCAGCAAAGCCTTAAAAACACAATAGCAATTTTTTTAATTGTTAATAAATAATGTTTTATTAATCACAAATGAAAAATCACATACAAATATGAAGACAATGAAATATATATTGATACAAGGCAAAATATTGCACATTCGGAAGAAGTCAACCGTGCTCGGGCCCCGGGACCGGCGCTTTGTCGGTTTGTTGTGCTCGTAGCACTGCCAATGCACGCTGACCCCCAAAAAGGCCCTAACTTTGAAAATGTACGTTTATTATTTTTGTGCTCTTAATTTAGCCGTTACTCATTTCTATCGACGTTACATTATCAGCGTGACAAACAGCTTGTAACGCCAATGATGTGAGGAGCTCTTAATGTCATGGCTATAAATTATGTCGTAACGCCTAAGTGGTCTAGGATGACGTGGAAACGCTGGACTGTCATGGCTACTTTCAGGGTCACTCTCTTGTCATGCCGAAATGCACCGTATGTCACGCCTAAATGGGCATGTAGCCGTTTCATTAGCCGTTAGCGGACTAAGAGTGTACGACCTCGAGCCGTCGCGCTCTTCTCTAACAATTTGATATGAAGGTATACTTGGACGCCGGCATTCTTCGTTTAGGAATCAAGCGAAACTTTGTATCGGATAATTATACATCTACGACTACTCGCATTTGATGATTATCGTGTTTTAGACTCCGTACACAGGGTGGTTTTCAGCGGTGGGTTTTTAATCTGACTGCCCGCCAGAGCACGAGCAGAACGCACTATGGCCGCGAGCCGTCGTGCTCTTCCCCTTCTTCTCCGTATCATAAACAGTCAAATACCTGGGCGAAGCCATCAATCATGTGGGTATCGGGAACCAGTAGCCGCTCATTCACACCGGAAGCGGATCCGCTTCGCAAAGCGGTTGCGAACGCGGTTGTAAGATCCAGTACAATTGCACGTGTACTCGATGACATCGAATGTGCGTGCAATTTACTGGATCTTTTTAGAACCGCGTTCGCAACCGCCTTGCGAACGCGGATCCGCTTCCAGTGTGAATAAGCGGTAAGTCTGACCCTTGAAATGCAAGCGTGACGCAAAACCCAGAGGCGTCTCGTTCGCCCAGTTACATACTTCCCAGGCGGTGAGGACTGTTGTTTACAGGGGAATATCTGAACAGATAAAAGTTACTCGAAGAAGCTCGCATTCAACATCAATTTCTTTTCTTTCTTCCTGGGTCACAGTGTTGGAACTAACGCGTTACAAGTAACAACGTTACTGGTAACACATTAGTTCTTTTTAGTAACGTACTATCGTACTCTTTAGAATACCAAATGAGTAACGAGTAATGTCGTTATTATTTTACAGTATCTGCTATCAAATTACGTTACCCATTACTCGTTAATTCTGATTAAAAATGGCAGCATGGTGGTTCGAAAGCAAACTAATTTGTATTCTGCGCACTACAAAAAATGGCAAAGAAACCCCAACAAAGCTATGTATAAACTACTTCATTTCAAACTCCCTCGGAAGACACTTTCAACGCTCCCACAACCGGGACCAAAAGGCGCGTGATTATCGCTTTGTCGAATTCTTGAGCGTCCTTGGTGCAGTCTTTGTATCGAAGCTACTAAGGCCACTTTCGCCATGCCTTGAAGGAGCAGCCGTCTCGCTGGAAAGAGACATCCGCTCAGAAGGCAACAGGCTGCCGCCGCTCGAAGGATGCTGCCGAATCGTCCCTAGCTACTCCAGCTGGTCAAGACTTTCTCTTCAAAATAAATATATTCTCTTTCTATCAAAAACAGAAAGGATAAACTCTATATTTATAAGCATTGACGTTCCCACGCTTTGAACCAAAATAAGTGGCAAGGTTATCGCAGGATTGAAATGCGTCCGGTCACCAGAAAGACGTCACCATCTTTTAGAATCCCTGCCGCCGTGGTACAAAGGTGCGTTCGCTCGCTCGGTAACGACTCCCGTTCAGAAGGTCGCCTCTCTCTAAATTCTCTGGTCATCCTTTCTCCCATAGCGCCCCCAAAATTACACAAAAGACTGCGTAACCACCACGAACGGCACCTTCTTTGTATCGGAGTTAGCCCCCAACTCCCTGGCATTCAAAGACCGAATTATGCTGGACGCTGCGCCCGCGTAATCCTTCTCGCAATTCCTGGTTGCGTGTCAAGGCTACTATACCATTTCTCTAAAGAGACACATTCGTAGCGGTAATTGTGATGGCTTTCGTTTGCTTCGCCCTTACTTTGCCGCTACCGGAGTGAAAAAAAAAAAAAAAAAAGTTTCTGGACACGAAAGACAAATTTAGGGTAAAACTAAAGAACCTATAAACGCTCACCACCTATTTTAATCATATATACATGTAAAGATACTACGAGTACGCATGGAATACTAACCAAAGTATGGCCGGCGCTATACTTCGTTTATAATCACCAATATCTTTTTTGGTTCTTATTATGGGTTATCTCAGCGATCGGTGTCCTATTTTCGTTCCTTGTGTAGCCTGAACCGGACTGTGACTAAAACCGGTGTGGCTATAGACCATTCCATTTAGCGCTCTCTGGGCGGCACCATTTTGTTCGACAGCAGCGCCCTCTCCATACATCCGGGAAATTCAGCGGGTTCGGCGGGGTACAGCGCGATCCAAACCAACGCTTCTTTTTGCGGCTGTAGGTCGTGCGCGCCCCGGATGTGACGTATTTCGTTACGTTTTTGCTGTTTCCGGCGCGCAATCTGAGTCAGAATCGTGCGCTTTGGTTTGGACGGGCCAGTTTCGGGCAAGCGCGCACGCGCGCACGCAGGCACGAGCGCACTCTGGCGGTCACCTTCATCGCGTCGGAAACGGGGAGAAAATTCATAGATGCAGCCATACTCGCAAGCAAGCAAAGTACAACTGCGACAGACTGGCCGGCCAGACGGCGAAGAAACGCGGAGCCGGAACTAGCTTGCCCTCTCCCGATTGGCCGGGACACAGGAGCGAACTACTACGTCACCGCGCGTTTTTGTGCGCGTTGAGAAAGAAGTTGAAATCAACCAACTTTTTTATGCGCGCCCGGAAAAAGCGAAGAACCGGCGAGATGTCACGAAATACGTCACATCCGGGGCGCGTACGGCCTACAGCCGCAAAAAGAAGCGCTGGTTTGGATCGCGCAGAGGCAAGCGCCCGACTCCGCTAGCAGACGACAAAACGGGAGGTTGTCATTAGGGAGTTGTAGTAGATCGTTTTTCTCCTCCGCTACGGTATCCCCGAAGAAAACGCCCCAGCTGCGCATGCGCGCCGCCAGCCTTCTCTGCATAGTTCAAGGTCTTGTGGCGGATTACGGAGCGCTATCCGGGTGCTTAGCGGGCTGCGGAAACGCTCTACTACAATTCCCTATTCTCTATCTTTGGGCTGTATCGGCGGGCTGTACGGAACATCGATTCCGAGTCAAGAGGTCCAACGAGTCAAAAGATCCAACGCGTCAAAAGATCCATTATTGGATCTTCTGACTCGTTGGACCTTTTGACTCGTTGGACCTCTTGACTCGCCGTGGATCTTTTGGCTCGTTGGACCTCTTGACTCGTTGGACCTCTTGACCCACATTGGATCTTTTGACTCGTGTCGGGCGAGTCAAAAGATCCAACGAGTCAAAAGGTCCATTATTGGACCTTTTGACTCGTTGGACCTCTTGACTTCCTGTCCGATAACGGAGAAAAGAGGGGGGGGGGGGTTGGGGGGAGGGTGAGGGGCTTCGAAGAAAGTTGGAACAAAAACAGCAGGAAAAGAAAGAAAAGCCAGACAACGATGAATGACGGCTTTTGGGTGGCTAGGAGGGGGTGACAGTCACTGCACTGCAACGAGTTGGGATCCCGCGAATATTAACAAAGCAAAAAAAAAAAAAAAGAAGATGATGGGAGAAGATGATGCAGTGGCCTCGGGAACGACAGGTTTTGGCATCTTAAATCGGTGGCCACGTCGCGGCGTTGTGCGTTTTCCATTTCAATCGGCTGGTGACCAACGTAATCTCTTCGTGCTGTATGCTTGACTACCGCAGGAATTTCCCAAATATTTTGCGCGCTGTACAAGCTTGAAAGTCACTACACAAATGCACACGCGCACACTAAAAGTGCAAAGCCGTGAGACACTCTGCGATTGATTGGACTAGCCGGTAATAGCATGCACAAAAAAGTCGACGCACGCCATGAACCTGTTTTGTTTTCACCATTGCTTAATGGGTCCTGTCAGCCCGTAGCGTCGGCTGCGCTGTAGCTTTAGTAGAACGTAGTCTAAACGTGGTTGATAATATTTTTTTATAATTTCGAATTGCGGTGCGAAAAGTTCGGTGCAATGGTGGTGCAAGAAAAAATATCCACTTGATGAATCAGACATTATCATAAACATACTACATATTTTTTGTGGCGTGCGTGCAGTCATGTATGGCTACTGCGTGAAGCACGTTAAAGACCACAGGCTTGTAGTGGTACTGCATTGTCAAAATTTTTCGTCTACAACGTAAACCAGTGTCGCCGCTCCTCAAAAGCAAACCGACCTGACACTGAATAAACACAAACCTAAAATATATTTTTCGTGATTGCGTGTTATGCAACAGCGTCTTTGTGTGTCACCATATTTTATTCTGACGTAGCCAGGATAGAGGAAATACGACCTTTTTTTTTTCAATTAGCGTTCTATCAACATTTCTTCTGTTATTTTTTTTTTCTCGAAAATTAGCCTTCTATCGGAATTATTTATCTTATTTTCGTCGGGCAACGTCTAATGTGTTACACGATGTTATAATATTTTAAAAATTTATTCTGCTACTGAAGGGCAGAATGATCGCATGCGCATAAGCCATCACAGCATACTTCAGTTTAGTGAGCGTATTTCACTTGAGTCAACGCTCGATTCTTGGATTCGCAGGTGAGCTTTTCTCAGCAACGGGTAGTTTGGCGGTGAGCTTTTCTCCGATGAGCTTTTCTCCAGTGAGCTTATCTCCGGTGAGCTTTTCTCCGGTGAGGTTTGCTCCGCCGCCCTGCAGGTGGCACAGCGGCACATCTTTGATAAACCGTTATTATCTACCCGAGAGTGTACTGATCTTGAAAATGGTGCCTATTGACAACATATAGGCCCGTAGCTCTCAAGTTTTGAGCAACGCTCCAGGCGAGCAAAATAGAATATTTGGCTCGCTTTTCGAACATGCGTCAAAACGCTTCCCCACTACAGTTTTTTTATACTCAGTTCTATTATAAGTGCCAGCGTAGCAGAGGCTACAAGAGCGAGCTCCGAGCTTTCAGTGTCCCTGCCAAGCACGCGCGCTAGTGCAGTGCGAGCATCGTTTAGGAGAACATGATTTAGGAAGTAGCTTCGGCTTTGCTATCAAGGAAAGTGAGACGTACGGGCTCACGGAAGCTATAAAAAAAGCAATAAAATAATAAATCTTAAAGGAATGTTTAATGAGACGCTGAGGCCGCAAGCTGCATAATTTTTTTTTACGTTTTTTTATTGCGCGTTTACAGATGCCGACAGATGCTTGCATTCGAATGTGGTGCGTGTAAAATCGAACGTTACAGCGCCGCCTGGGTGGTGCTGCCAGCATAACATGATCGCGTCTTGCGGACGCGCTCGCGGCCTCTGCCCGAGAGCAACGGGTCTATAATAGACTTATTGCTAAATTACCCTAGCATCAAGGGGAATGCACTTAATGGTGTTCCAGGCGCCGCACGTGCTGTCGTCTGCAGCAGTAACTGTTCTAAAGCAAAAACCTAAAACAAATGGTATCTTGCACGCGCGTTCATTAACGCTTTATTTTGGTTATTTACTTCGAGTCTTTTATACGGGGAAGGCGTGCGCGTGCGGCGTTGCGAGCGTAGAGTTTTTGGTCACGCACATGAAAAATCCACAAAACCCTGGCCATAAAAAGCTTCGCTTAAAAAGCTCGCCGTTTACTATCTCTCCGGACATAATAAGCACACCGATTTTTAGGTCCTGGATAACTTTGTTTACACACATCGCCACTCAGATCGGTTTTTCGCCTGCCTTTTTTGTTTAGATGTTGGCAATTTGTCTATTGTGTGCTTGCTAGCCCGCTAATTATTCGTGACTCCAGGAAAATCGAAGTCACCTCAAGACAAAGGTGACGCGTTTTGAAAGCAGCTGCTCTCGTCGCGGTTGTATGCTCGTTCTGCTTCGTCTTCGATGACGATATTGCTGTAGCAGCCGGGCTAGTGGTGCTTCCGCGACGATGAAAAAGAAGCATCTCGGCGCGAACACACAGAACGAGACACCACGAGCAGAGAGATTCGGCGACCGAGCGGCCCGGCGGCTACATCGGGCGATGCCCAAGACAGTTTCATTTCTTTTGTAAATATTGCACTGTAGCAGCCGAGCTAGTGGTGCTTCCTTGCTTTAGGGAAAAAAAGTCACGGTTCAGCGAAACCACAACAAAATGGGGAGAATCCCCTCCGGCCCTGCCCTAGCCGCGGAGAAATCGCGAAGAAGAAAGGGGATTAATCCCCTTTCTTCCTGCAACCGCTTGTGCCGGCCAAGAAAATACGCGCGTGACGTGAACTAAGTGAAAGAGTTAGCAAGTTCAAAAAGTACCTGCTCAATTTGAGGGTACATTTTTTTTAATGTTGTCGTGAAAACGTGAACAGACGCGTAAAAAAACTCATATTCTTGACTTTTGTCACGCAAAGTTTTAGTGGCGCATCTACCCGAAGCAAAGAAAAGCGCTCCCTCCCCACTTCCCAAAGCCAGCGACACAAAACCGGTCTCCGGGTAACCCCTTCAGGCCCGTTTTCCGGCCGCCAACAGGGAAACGGTGCGAAGTTGAGCGGCGCGTCAAACTTAAATCTGTCTCACTTTTTTTTTTTCAACAAAAACTACGGCACTTAGTGAAAAAATGTTTTCTGATCTTTTAATGTTCAACGTCGCCTTGCACTAGGCGAAAACTGGTGAGGAGCTTTTCGTGACCCCCTTGCAATATGGCGCGGCAGTTTTCGAGTAATTGGCCCTCTTGGCCCGCATTGGACCTTTTGACTCGGGTCTGCCGAGTCAAGAGGTACAACGCCTCAAAAGATTCATTATTGGACCTTCTGACTCGTTGGACCTTTTGACTCGCCGTGGATCTTTTGACTCGTTGGACCTCTTGACTCGTTGGACCTCTTGACTCGCCGTGGATCTTTTGACTCGATGGATCTCTTGACTCGTTGGACCTCTTGACCCGCATTGGATCTTTTGACTCGTGTCTGGCGAGTCAAAAGATCCAACGAGTCAAAAGATCCATTATTGGACCTTTTGACTCGTTGGATCTTTTGACTCGTTGGATCTCTTGACCAGAAGCGCGGAACATCGAACTCTCGCTTGTGGCTGCCGTTGTGAAGTGGTTCGCGTTCTTAGAGTAGTTATGGCTACTCCAAAATTAGCCTATAGCTCTCTGTTGTTCTACTTCGGTAAATGGTCAACTGCCATATCTTTTTTCCGTTACTTAAATAGCAGTTGAGTCAGCCGGCAGTACTACCCTCAAGTACTGCGTGTATTGCGGCAGGAGAGCACGTTTTTATTTATTATTTCAGACATCCACCCATGGTCGCTAAAGGCCTACACCAGTACGAACTTTGTATAGCAAAAAAGGTACAGCCACCGGATTCACTTTTCACCGGAGAGACCGGCCAGTCTGACACAGTTTTCCCTATTTTTTTTTTATTTGCACGCAGATAGCAGCGCAATTGGACTCTGTTAGTCTTTTTTTATCAAGCAAAGTAATATACTATAACTGGCATACCAAATTCTGCGCTTGAAATTCCCAAAATGACGCGATTTTAAAAAAGAGTTCGTACGCCAGCCAGATGCTATCCACTCGGCGGAGCAGACGACATGCGGGCGAGAGGGGGAGGGCATTTTTTTCTCTTTTTACCCTCTCTGCTATGAGCTTAATGAAACGGTCTATAAGGTATGCTGTTTGTGAGCAGTCCGTGTACTGCACACTTGCATTTGTCGTGCAACTCCTGCATCTAACCAACAAGGCCGTTTTGGAACGCTTGTTATAAAAGCCCTTTTTACTGCCATCTCGCACTCACTTTTCGTGCAAGATGGCAACGACCACCGAAACTTTGTTATTATGGCCCGGGCTAAAGGCTAAACTCCATGGAGCGAATTATGCAACGAATAACTGACGAACGCCGCCCGACGGCACGCTCGCTTGGGCGCGTGACGTAGCAGCAACTGTGCTGCTACGTGTTAATCGGAGATACGGAGTCGAAAGCATGATAATCATCGAATGGTAGTGGACGTACACGTAGAATGATCCGGTGCAAAGTTTCGCTTTATTTCCTAAACGAATCATGCAGGCGTCCAAGTATACCTTCATACCAAATTGTTAGACAAAACTGTAGAGAAGATTGTGAGTTTCTTGTAAAAGATTTTGGCTCCCTTGTATCCGGTCCGCTTTTCTATAGGCCTCAAATAACGCGGGCGAATCTTTCCTTTTGTCGCATTTCCACTTCTTCGTTTCCGCAAATTATGAATGTGGTAGATTGGTCCAGTGGCTTAGAGCTCACTTTTTGAAAGGAACCGAAAATAAGAACGGACCAGTACAAGCTGAACTATGGAGGACGTTTGAAGAGAGCCTGTCGTAATGAAAATGAACAGCTCTAACGTGGTAAGTCGGGTCAGTTGGTTCATAATTTTTCATCCATTTTTGAAAGGCTCCAGAAAAACAAGAAACCAGGACATGCTGAGTGCCGCAAGGCGCCTCGTTATGTTGAGGTTGTCCCGGTTTTTTATGTCCTTTCGGCGCTCCTCAAATCTCACAATGTTCGGTTTCTAAACGCTATTTTTATTTTCGCACAGAAATAAGAGAAGCATACGTAATAATTTTCCACACCAGTGCAATTCAATAGAGACTTCTATTTCCAGCAAGCTGCTTTCCGCCATGCTTCCATGTGATCCTCCAGGCCAAAAATGTTAGTGTACAGTGATTAAACTATTTACATGTAAATTGACATGCACTATAAATCTGGCACTCTTTCTTAGAAGCAGCATGTTAGTGCGCATGAATTCCCCCGCCGTCTTGCCTTCTAATCGCGTGGAAGGAAAATGGAAATATCCCGAACATGATTTGTGCAAAAGGCTAGATTCAACAGTCGCCTCTTATTTCTACAAACCCCCTGGCAGATTCACTTCCATATACCGAGTCCTTTCTCCGAGAAGCGAGGTTTTGGTAGAAATTCGTTGCTGGGCCGCTGTTCTTTGTAGTGGCGCGGGGAAAAAAATTAAGAGAGAGAGAGAGCGCCGGGGGGGGGGGGGGGGGAGGGGGGGATGCAACAATTTTTGCAATCTAATATGAGAAAAAGTACAACGTAGACTCTAACCAATTTCTTCAATGTGCCCGACGTTTCGAAGCCAGCTCGGCTCCTTGTTCACGGGTGACTGTATATGGGCCCAAAGGTAGCAACCTGTCGTCGTTTTCTTCTCTTCTCTCTTAGCTTTGTTTTCTTCTTCTGTTTCTGTGTGTGGCGCATTTTAGTCCGTGTATGTAGGTGCTTGGAAGCGTTCCGGTGGATCGGTTCAGGTTGTTGCTTGTATTTTGTATGTGCCAAGATTCTATTAAGAGCCGCTTCCTCCAGTTTCTTTCTGTGTCAAGGATGGAGCTGCTGTCAAAGCCAATGGCATGGCCGGTCTTCTGAGCATGTTCCGCCAGCGCGCTGCCTTGGATGTCATTCTTCTTTACGTCATACTTATGTCTACGCAGACGTTCGGGAAAGTTCTTTGTTTCCCCCACATAAGAGGCGTCGCATTCGGCACAAGGAATTTGGTAAATCAGGCCTTGAGCTTTTTCTTTTGGTGGACGATCCTTTGGAAGAGGAAGAAAATGGCCCAGAGTTGAGACAGGTTTATGCGTAACCCCCCATTCACACTGGAAGCGGATCCGCGTTCGCGAAGCGGTTGCGAACGCGGTTGTATAAAGATCCAGTGCAATTGCACGCGCATATGATGTCATCAAATGCGCGTGCAATTGTACTGAATCCTTATACAACCGCGTTCGCAACCGCTTTGCGAACGCGGATCCGCTTCCAGTGTGAATGAGCCCTAACTGCAATGCCGTACGGTCTCAAAACGCGGGCTAGGACGATCCTTGACACAGAAAGAAACTGGAGGAAGCGGCTCTTAATAGAATCTTGGCACATACAAAATACAAGCAACAACCTGAACCGATCCACCGGAACGCTTCCAAGCACCTACATACACGGACTAAAATGCGCCACACACAGAAACAGAAGAAGAAAACAAAGCTAAGAGAGAAGAGAAGAAAACGACGACAGGTTGCTACCTTTGGGCCCATATACAGTCACCCGTGAACAAGGAGCCGAGCTGGCTTCGAAACGTCGGGCACATTGAAGAAATTGGTTAGAGTCTACGTTGTACTTTTTCTTATTACTTACCTAACCAGGCGGAGTTCCGCCAAAATGTTTACATTTAAGCAATCTAATATGTGTTTGTTTGTTTTTTGCGATAATTGCGACATTTTTTTGCGGGTAGGTATGCCTTTGTTTAGAGTGCTACAATATATGATGTAAACAATTTTACGCACTACCCACAAATGTTTCATCGTCAATGACAGTTTGTAAAGTATTACGCACTGCCTCGGGTGCTTTGACCTTACGCACTGGAGCGTCACAGGAGCGAGTATTTCCGCAAAATAAATACCAGGACCTGTTTCTCCCTTTGAAATTTGAATCGACCACTTCTGTGGCATCACGACTATCATACTTTCACCATGAAATCATAACAAATAATGATTGATGAGGAAATTCATTCGGTCCCAACAGTAGAGTCGCATTATTTAGGTTGCAAATAATTGGGCGACGTTCATGCGATGTTTTTACTTTCAAGTTCGAATGTGTTGAGGATAAGTAGCCGAAAACCCTGTGTGCAGGCTGCTTCCTGAAGTGGTCTGATATCTCCCCAATTCGGGAAAGGGGGGAGGGGGAAGAGAGAAAGGTGTGGTTGTTGTGGGAAGATGATAATATTTATTCTCACTCAAGAGAGCCACCAGTCATTCAAAAGTCGACTCGCTCATGACGGGGAAGCCTGTGGGGCCACATCTATAGTAACTATGAGTAAAATGTGGTATACACCTATGTCACTGAGAAATTATGATCGTGCAAACGATGGGGCGTTGTGGATACAGGTGAAGCAAAGACTTATTTCATGACTGCACCGTCTTTATTAGAAGCCAAAATTGCGGCTTGCTTCTTCCACCCTCTTGACGCCAGTCATGTCCAATGTTTGATAAATTCGGTAAAGCGTTGATCGCGGAAGCCCGCGCCAATATTTAAAGGTCTTTATCAAGTTATAAAACAAACATCGAGCAGAGGTAAGGACGAAAAAATTCGCAAAATAATTCAAAATGGGATGAACAACCTATGAGGGAGATCTATGTTTCGAACAGTAATGACGAGATTAGGAAAAGCCACTTGATTTTTATGTCTCGGCAAGAAATGTATTATCGACAACCTGAAGCCTTTATTGCGCAAGCCAATCCTTGTGCAGACACGGGAATAGTTCCAGCTAGCGAAGCGCACATGAAGGCACTCTAGTTCCAGCAGCCGCGCGATGCCAGAGGGCGGCTGCTGCAACGACCCCAGCACACCGCGGCCCCTCGGTCTCCACCGACCGAGCGGCCTCGGGCCTGCGTTGGGCCGCGCTGCCGTCCTCAGGCTCGCGGATTGAGCGTGCCCGCGACAATGAGGGGACAGATTTTTTTTTTTTTTTTGAGTCGGGGCTTTTGTAAAAAATTTAAGAAAAACTTGTCCCCTGCCCGCTCCCGCTTTCGCACCGCAGGCTTAACCCAATTCCAATAAAAATGAATAGGATCATGTGATCAAGTGAAAATTTCAGGAAAAAGCCAATTGGGATTAAAGGGTTATAAATGAAACCAACTATTGTGTTGTACAGCCAGTGGAACGGCCCGGGAAAACCAGTGGTACTAAAAGTACCCACTTGCTCGACTCACTGTCCGGCTCCGCTACTAAGACATGAGTGCGTCTCACAGCGGGTCCGACGGTCACTGAATGGCAACCATGAACCATCCAGCCCCGCCGCTCAGTGATCACTTTTATATCCCTCGGCTCCCCTGGAGATCACCCCCGCCACCATGCGGGGGCACCTCCCTACCTGGGAAGTTACGAGGGGCACCACCTTTATGATAGTCTTCCCCAGTATGGATGCCTCGTCTCGGATCCTCGCGCTGCGTCACACGTACTGCGTCACACGTCCCGACCACGTCACCCGCTCCACGCCCTACTCCCCAGATGTCAACACGCTTCACGTCACACTTCCATCCCTTTT
Source organism: Ixodes scapularis (assembly GCF_016920785.2). Classification (NCBI taxonomy): domain Eukaryota; kingdom Metazoa; phylum Arthropoda; class Arachnida; order Ixodida; family Ixodidae; genus Ixodes; species Ixodes scapularis. The sequence continues at coordinate 95,203,017 of NW_024609882.1, forward strand.
CAGTTCAGGTCGTCACACGTCTTGCGTCCACACATCTGTGTCGTTACACGTCATGCGGGCCCACGCCGTCCCCACGTCACACGTTTCCGTCACACGCTGCGCTCCCCGCCTCAGGGGCTCCGTCCTCCATTGGGGTAAGCTAGGGTTGCCAAACCCTTTTTGTCCCCCCCGTCCACATACGGAACCCCAGTGCTAGGGTTCCCCATCCCAGGTGGGGGGGTTTTCGCCAGAGCCTCCGTTGCAGCAATGAAGCTGGCAGGGCGCACCACGAGCAGGTGGAGGTTGACTTCCCACGCGGCAACAACCGCGGGGGCTTGCGCCCCGACAATGAGGGGAAGACACCTGGAAGTCTCAAGGTCGTTGTCGCGCTCGCAGCTAGCCGCTCATTCTGCGCTTTTTGAGGATTATCCGTACAAGAACAGCCGACACAAAAGAAGCCCCTGACGTCACGTGACTCTTGGAATAGGGTGAGAAGAGGAACGGCGCGAGGGGCATTTTCCGAAAGGGCAACTCCGCTTCATTTTTGGTTTTGAAAAAACAATGCAGTCCTCTTCAGTAACGCCTAGGAAGACCACACGTCAAATATTACGAGGCAGATTTGTCTAAATGTTTCCGATCCGGCAAACTTTGCAACTTGGCAAGTTGCCGAAATCGGCTGAAGCGCAGACCGGATGCGCGTTTTTGCTCGGGATTCAGGCGCGTCGGCGTCAAACTGACGTCATTTCCTGCGCGCGTGCGCGCCTTTCACAGGAGCGTTGGCCGACCCATAACAAGACGCGCGCGCCGAGGCGTCGAAGCGGCTCTCGCCCAATAAAGGTCGGTCGAACTATCACGTGATCCTGCGCGGTACGCTGTTTCTTCTTCAGCACATTTGAAAGTGTTCAAAAGCATTTTTATTTTCCATGGAAAAATTAAAAAGAGTGTTTCTTCTGACAAAGAAACCCATTTTATTTACTTACTCTTTCATTTAATTTTTATTTTATGGTATTTGCGTCAACATTTACATCACGTGTTGAGAATTCTGATATCTGGCAACACTGATAACGCGCGGCCGGTGGTTCTTGGCTTTGTCTGCATGCGAGTGCCCCCGAGCTTTGCAAATTTCGCTCCCTCTCGTCCCGCTTTCTACCTTTGTTGGCACACCAGAATCGGAGCCGGCTAGCTGTGTTTATCATTATCAACAAGTTATTAAAAACGGAAGGTGACTACGTCTCTCCTGTGAGGCGTCAAAATTATTTTCGCCGAAAGATATCTCCCTTGTGAAACAACCTTCAAAACATGGTGGCTCTTTCAACTGGTGACTAAAAATTTACGCAGAAGCACATTCTCCACATATTTATTACGGATGCCATATCTGGTTTGATATGAATCAACGTCGTGCAAGCTTGAGTCCGTGTGACCATTATCAAATTTCCAGTTGTCCTGCAATGACCAAATTGTCCATCTAGCGTATCTTATAGAGACTCAAGCGGAGAGAGAAGCCGCTTCATACTATGGCACACGGAACCCACGTTTGTAAGTGGGATAAACGCTATCATCATCATCACTTCAGCTTAGCCTCGAACAGTACATTGTGGCAATGCTGCAGTGCCCTTTCTCTCAAATGTTTTCCAACCCGGGCGCCGCGCGCACTGCAAACCGTTTGCGACATTTCAATTCGCTGGCGTATGGCGTCGGAAGTGGCCGACAGCATATTCGACATGACGAAAGTTTGTTGGACATGTGAAATCATTGATTGAAAATTGAATAAACGGCCAATCTCCTGATGTCATCTGCGGCCGTGGGTTGATAGAGGATCGGGATATTTTTGGCTGTGGCGTTCTCCCCCATGTCGCAATGGTAAGCGTGCACGAATTAGCAGAAAAGATTCATAACCCGTGCGGTGGTAATATATCAAACCCTGCAAGTGTAAGTAGTTATAGCGCGCCATCCACTAGTTAAATTTAAAATCACAAATGTGTACAGCCCGGCGACTCGCCGGCTTTGACAATTAGGTCTCTGCAGGCGCGACCGGGGAAGCGCCAGCTTTGGTAGCGAATGGACTAGCGAGCGTTGTACCTTCAGCCATTTTCCGAATTTTGCTACACGGCAATGTTGCAAGAACACTCACATGGGAAACTCACCGCTGAAACCTGGGCCCCCGGCGTCCACCAATACCGAGCTAAATACGACCATTTTGCCACTCTTAATCTTTTTTTTTTTTTTTTTTTTACTGTGGTCATCTTCAGCTTGCAGAAAGCATGTTTTTGAGTAAAACAAACAGAAAAAGCTTTTCTTCTTCTAAATTCTATTGGAGTTTAGTACCAAATGACGTGCGCGTGATCTTTTTTAATATATTTAGCTTCAAGGTTTTGCAGCACAATTAATATTGTTTTTATACAACCTTGCCCCAGCGGTGATTTCAGGAAGCGCGTCCCAACCTTGGTGCATCGCATCCTAACAGAGTGGTTCTATAGTGACGTTGTTACACAGTTTCCTAGGCAACACGGAGCTCGAACCAGTGCAGGCCCATTCACACCGACGGTTGAGTCGCGTTTGCGGACGCGTTTGCTTAAAGATTAAGTGCAATTGCTCGTGATTCTTTGAAGAAAACGGGCGGATCCGCTAAGTATTTGCGTTTCGAACACCAGTGTGAAGGAGCGGATTCAAGTTGATTTCAGCTGTGTCTTTGTCGTGTCGATCAAAGTTGCATCAGAAACAAATTGGAGACAGTTCACTACACAACGTTGCGATGTTTGGGTCTGTACTACATAGGTACCACGTTGCATAAGAAACATGTCGTGCGCTGCAGCTGCGCAACATTTAAATTACGCTGCCTAGCAAACGTTGTACCTTCAACCTTTTTCTGACTTTTAGCACACGGTTTCTTAGGCAGCATGGAATTCGAAACAGTAGCCTATCGCTGTGACTTTGTCGTGCCGATCAATGTTGCGCCAGAAACAGATCGGAAACAGTTCACTACACAACGTTGCTATTTTCACGTCTGTAGTACACTGATACCACGTTGCTTAAGCAGCATGTCGCCTGCTGCTGTTGCGCAGCATTTAAATTATGCCGCCTAGCAAACGTTGTACCTTCAACATTTTCCCGACTTTTAGCGCACGGTTTCCTAGGCAGCATGGAATTCGAAACAGTAGCCTAACGCCGAGCCTTTGTTGTGCCGGCCAATTTTGCTTCAGAAACAGATTGGAAACAGTTCACTACACAACGCTGCGATGTTTGCGTCTGTACTACAGTAATACCACGTTGTATAAGAAACATGTCGCGCGCTGCAGGTGCGCAACATTTAGATTATGCCGCCTAGCAGACGTTGTACCTTCAACCTTTTTCTGACTTTTAGCACACGGTTTCTTAGGCAGCATGGAATTCGAAACAGTAGCCTATCGCTGTGACTTTGTCGTGCCGATCGATGTTGCGCCAGAAACAGATTGGAAACAGTTCACTACACAACGTTGCGATTTTCACGTCTGTACTACATAAGTACCACGTTGCTTAAGCAACATGTCGCGCGCTGCAGTTGCGCAACATTTAAATTATGTCGTCTAGCAAACGTTGTACCTCCAACCATTTTCCCACTTTTAGCACACTTTTAGCACTCGTCTGTTGGTGCTGATGAAATTAATTTCAAAATCCTTACAAACACCAAAACGTTTTCCTCTATAATTCGTGCAAAGCTCTTTCAGCACCCTTTAGATGTTCCATGTTTACCTGATGATTGGAAAGTGGAGATGGTTGTGCCTGCATATATGTGCGGGCCTAAGCATTCACCTAATACACTCTGTACAATATTTCTAACCAGCGTTGCCTGCAAAACTTTACAGCATATTATTCACTGTAATCTTGCCAACGTCCTTGACTCAAACTCCTTTTTAACCCGTATCAGCACGGCTTTCGGAAATTATTCTCTTGCGAAACCCAAGTTTTATCTTTCACTCATAATCTGCACGCCATTCTGGACCATGCATCAGAGGCGGACTGCGTATTTCTTGGTTTTTCTAAAGCTTCCGATAAAGTTAGTCATCAATTACTGCTTTCATAGCTAAGTTAACCTAATATCGACTGAAACTTACTTAATAGAATTGAGTGCTTTTTGCATCATCACAATTTATTACAGTCAATGGCTCTAATTTCTCTTTAACCTTCTTTAACTCAAGAGTCTCTCAAGGTTCAGTTCTAGGCTGTTACTCTTTCTCACATATATTAAAGATCTGCCAACCTGCATCTCTCCTGCTTGATTATCGGCCGATGATTGTGTAGTTTACCGAGAAATATGAACCAAAAATTACTTCAGCTTTTCGCAGTCTGATCTAATCTCACTAGCTAACTTGTGCCGCACTTGGCTGTTGGAAATAAGCATCCCCAAGTGCAAATCAGTGTCCGCATCCCGTCGTAACAAAGTTTCGCCTATTTGCTGTTTTAAGATCATGCAATTAGAATCCGTGTAAGTGTATAAATACCTTGGTCTTCATATAACTCCTAAGCTGTCCTTGCGCATTTATACAGTGCACATAATTAACGATGCTAACCGGATGCTCAGCTTCCTAAGGAGAAAACGTGGTTCTGTTCCATTATCTCTTAAGCTCTGTCTCTATATGTCACTCGTTTGATCGAACCTTGAGTACACAGCCTCTGTCTGGGACCCAGGCATGAAGCACCGATTTCACTTTCATACCATAGTTGTAAACTTCTGGATGAACACACGCGGGATTGAAACATACGGATGCACTCATTGTAGACTTTGCAAAGTTATCGAAAAGTTGACCCATGCTTTTATTTTTTCGTGTTGACGCTGTATTCCTTTCGGATTTTTTTTCAAATGGACGCTGAAAAAAGATTGAAGTGGAAGAGACAAACCTTCGCTACATGCATTTCGCAGAACACCTCGATACCATTCAAGACGTTTTAGTAGTTCAAGGTCTTTGAAGTTTATGGAAAACGCGTAAAGTGAATATTGAAGCAGTTTTCACACATAAATCCTGGGTAAATTAATATATATATATATATATATATATATATATATATATATATGATGCTTTTGAAGTAGGTTCAAACATAAGAGGCCCGCTGTGATGAAAATGATGAATGGAAATACGTCGTAAAAATATCAGTTGTTTCCCTGTTATAATTTAATCCACGATAGCACCAGTCGATTTAGAAAGTTTACTTGAGACCTTCTTTTTTGTGATGACTCTTATGCTTTTGTACATGTCCAATATACCGTTGTTTTTATTCTTACAGATTTGTTAAAAAAAAAACATGAAAGCTACACTTGTGCGGTTTGTGCCAGGAAGTTATACGCCCGGGGGGACAATATGGGGGTAGTTAATTTTTGCGATCAGTCGGATAATTAATTAAAACTCGTTAATTAAATTTTAATTCTTGAAAAGAGTCATATTGTTTCCATTAGAAATTTGCTGAGCGTCTTCCGAAACCCCTAAATCAGTTATTTCTGGAAAGACTTTGAGCGCGTGAGAAGAGCAGTAGTGCGCTAAAGTTACCACTCGCGGAGCTGGTACAAGGCTGGGGCTAGAGAAGAGACGGGAACATTGAGCGGGCGCTTTAACGCAACCGCTAGCCTTGTACCTGCTCCACGAGTGGTAACTTTAGTGCACTACTACGCTTCTCACGCACTGATATTCTTTCTGAAAATGACTGATTTAGTAGTTTTCGATATCGCTCAACAAGTTCCTAGTTGAAACAATATGTCTATCTTCATTCATTAAAAAGTTAATTAAGAAATCTTAATTAATTAGCCATCTTATCCCAAAGATTAACCACCCACATAATGTCCCTCCGGCGTATAACTCACACGCATAAACCGCATAAATGTAGCTTTCATGGTTTTATTTTAAACAAATCTGTAATAAGAAAAAAAAACTTATAATGTAAAGCGAATGGAACTCACTGCTTGTATGTTATGAAAAATAACGGATTTCGTATCTTTAAACTACATATAATGAATACATAATAATGTGTATAATGTACAATGTATATTATAATGTATATATAGAGCATATATATATATGTATTTAATGTAATACCAAATTCCTTGTACATAAAAAAAAGTGAAAGCCGTTTACAAATCCCTGTAACGCCGAATTGGAGCGCAGCTCTTGAGGAGGAGGAGTGAAGGGTACTGAGGGGAGGGTAGACCCCTCCCCCTTCTCCTCCTCCTCCCCTCATTCTTTAATATGCTCCGGGGGGGGGTGTCACGTGACTTTGGGGAGGGGGTCACGTGACCTCGGGGAGGCGTGACCTGGGTGTGACCTCAAGGCCACGTGACCCCAAAGGTGACCCCCACGTGACCTTGGGGTCACGTGACCTGGAGGGGTCACGTGACCTGGAGGGGTCACGTGACCTCGGGGGTCACGTGACCTCAGAGGGGTCACGTGACCTCAGAGGGGTCACGTGACCTTGAGATGACCTTGGAAGGGGTCACGTGACCTCAGAGGGGTCACGTGACTTGGGGGTCACGTGACCTTCAAAGGGTCACGTGGGGTCATCTTGGGGTCACGTGACCTTGAGATGACCTTGGAAGGGGTCACGTGACCTCGAGGGGTCACGTGACCTTCAGGGGGTCACGTGACCTTGAGATGACCTTGGGAGGGGTCACGTGACCTTGGGGGTCACGTGACCTTGGGATGACCTTGGTTACGCCGACGCCGACGGCGACGGCGACGGCGACGCCGACGGCGACGCCGCTCAAGCCGGGAACGGGCCCCTAAAAGCTGCGCTCTAAAATATAATCTAACGGAAATGTAACGCTCTGCCTGTATATAATGTAAAGCATTACTTGTATACAGTACTGTAAATTATATTATAATTGTAAACGAAAAAAAAAAAGAAATCGCGTAATTTCTTTTTTTTTTTTTTTTTTTTTGTGCTCCGCGTAGCAGCGCGGAGCACGTGGAGTGAAAGCTCGCTCTGCAGAACTTAGGGATCCTAGGTTTAACCCCACCCTCGCCCGTTTTGATCTGGAAGAGCATCGAACCGGCGTGCAGTCGTGCATCACTACTGCCTGGTGCACGTTAAAGACCTCAGGCTAGCGGTTTGTACTGCGCTGGCCAAATTCCTCATTTACACCTGGGAGACAAGTCGCACGTTGAGGCAGACGAGCGTCTAGCTGTATAATCATACAAACACCAAACGTTCCTGTAAATGAAAAAAAAGGGTAAAAGGCACCGGTACGTTTGTCTACAAAAAATGTAGACAAACGTACCGGTGCCTGTGCCTTGTTCAGTATAATGCCTTGCTTGTAAGAACTCGCGCGTAAAACTGGCACTTTAAAAAGCAACGCTGTCGCCCTGAGCACTGACGGTGTCTGCGACATGGGCTAGTAGAGATTTCACATGGTATGTCAAATTAGCCAGTTTAGAGAATAAATAAATCAAATCAATGCTTATATTGCACTAAAATTTAAAATCTAACAGTCGAAAGCTGAAAGTGAGCAAGCTGGTCTGGAAAAAAAGCCTCATCGAAGTTTCCCATGAGCCTCGCAGTGTGACGCAAGCAGCTCCGTTTGCTTGCATGCGGAACCGTTTTTTGTTTTTGTTTTGTTTTGTTTTTAGGAAAGGTATTACCCATTGCCCTGACCCTGTTGACGTGTGTGTCTTCTGTAATACGATGTGTCCGCCCTTAAGCAGGTCAGACTCACCTCGGCAGCCACATGGCATGCGTCAACGGCAGCGTCGACGCCAGAGTTTCCGATGCCCACGACGGCAACCCTCCTGTCCTTGAACTGGTCCGGGACCTTGAGGCTGTGCGTGTGAACGATCTTGCCCTTGAATTTCTCCTGGCCCTTGAACGTGGGAACGTTAGGGAACCCGTAGTGCCCGGAGGCCACTAACACTGCGTCAAAGGTCTCTCTGCACTCAACGTCACCGTTGAGATCCTTGACGAGTACGTCCCAGCGACCAGTGGAGTCGTAGTCCTCGGCCTGTGTCACACGGAGGACTTCGTGACGCAGGCGCACTTTACCCGTGATGCCGAAATGGTCTGCGTAGTTCCTGATGTACGCCAACATCTTGGTGTGGTGCATGAAGTTGGGAGCCTCTTTGGGAGGGGGAAAGTCGCTGCAGAAATAGAGAACAGTGGACGCTGTCTTGGTATATAGGCCTTTATAAATAGTGACGATAAGATAAGAATAACCGTTAACTACTATGAAAATTCGAGCAATCAATCAAGTACTAGAATAAAAGCAATGCAGAGTGAAAAGAATCCATCATGTTTTCACAGAAAATGGGGTTTGTATGAAAATAGATATAGATTAATTGCATAAATGAACACCTTTAATACAATATTCACATGCCCTATAGCTAAGAGATCCTTATGGTTGGCTGCGAACCAATTGGTGATCCTCCGCGAGTGGCATGTGCTAGCAATCCTGGTGCGCGGGCTGATTAACCGATATCAAAAGGACCTAGGGTACTTTTAAGCTGGCCCATATGAATGGGGAATAACACTAGAATTGTAAACTTATGTGCCAGGAAAGGAAGTTGCCTCAGATACACATGTCATGATGATGCGAATGCCAAGAGATGATCCCTTACGATGAAAATGAGTTGAGCTAGTTGATTATACATATTGGAATGGGGAACCACCTGAACTTACATAAAACACTGTGAGGAGAGGCAAGATATCCGACCAGCGATCGGATGTCTTTTATTTTATCTCTCCTCATATACTTTCTGTAAGTTCAGCTGGTTTCAAAATTTAAAAAAAAAATATCCCTGTTTTATTTTAATTTTTCTTTGTTTTGATGTGTAAAGACTGCAATCTAATATTGTAGGCTTGTTGAAAATTGTCGTTTAGGGCACAAACGTAAGCAGTAAAATTTGGTGCCGGTAAATACCATTTTAAGTAAAACGAGGTGGTATCGTTTCTCCGCTGACAGTGACGAGAACTGTAGATCTAAATTGGTCAGGGAATCTAGGCCGCTTTGTCCCCATTTTGAACTTTGGGCGCAGTTTTCTCATAGAGCCTCCTGGAAAAGGAGCTTTATTAAAATTGAAAAAAAAACACGCGAAAAAAAAAAAAAAGGATCGACAACGTGTGGCTATACGAGAGATGGGACGTAATACCAAACAAAGAATCCAAATGAAGCAGTTTTGCTCGCACCATTAACAATTTTAATTGCTTCGAGGCATTCTTTCTTAAATTATACACGTAATACGCTCATAAGAGTTCTTAAGGTAAATAAAATTAGGAGACGTCGTAGGTTAAACATCTTGGTATGCGAACGCATTCCAACGAAGGCTGTCCGTGTCTGACGTGGTTTTGTGTGTCCTTTGTCTCCTTTTGCGTTCGCATACCAAGATGCTCAAACTAGTGTCGGTGTTTTTCGTCTGATCTACTGAATTCAAATTATGCTAACTGAATATTATTGAAGACAGAAGAACGACAACAATGCAATTTACGGGCCTTCTAACAAAGAAGATATGGTGAACAACCATGATCAAACATCAAATTGGCCTGCGCGTCTTTTTATTGGGTAAAAATAACATAATACGTCAAATGGTCCTTTTATGGGGTATTATGCTATATCGGATGTATGGTTGAATATCTTTCTTTTTCAATTGGGGGCGCTTTCGCAAACAATGCACAAGTGAATTTGAAAACGCAGTTATCTGTGTACTTGAATCACGCTTCAATGAAGCAGTAGTTGGTCAGGCTGTTCAGCGTCTCCTGTCATTGATTGCCGTTGAATCCACGATTTGTATAACATCTAATTCATAGTTCACTTTAAAACATCTTATTCGAGAATTAGAAACGGAGAAGACGCTTTCGTCTTGGCAACGCTGCGGAAACGCTACTCCCCGCACAGCTTTTCTTCTGTAGTGGGCAGTTTAGAAAACTGCGGCATTGAATTTTTACTTCGGCCTTGCGCTTTTAGATCCAACTTCAAAAAGATCGAATCACAAGGCATAAACAACTGAGCCGGTGGTTCTCGCTTCGCGTTTTATTCCTTTTTTTTATATATATATATCGGGAAGCGCTGCGATCTCACAGCCTGTTAAATAATCATAAACTGATCGAATAAAACCTGGTTTCGAGCTGGTAGTTGGAATTTTTGCGAAACGGAATACCGCGGATATACGTAGCCTTTGCTTTAGTGCGCGCCGGGTTTTCAGACGATGACGAAAACATCGCTCCAGACTTGATGTGATGTAGCGAATGTTTGACCGAAACTTTTCACTTGCACCTTGTTTCCCTCGTAAGTAAAATTTATATTAGCAAATATGAGTTTCTGTATTAACAGAACCTTCTTGGCTATTTAACAATACCAGTAACTCTCTCAAGATCATCGAAAAAACGAAAGCTTGGCCAAAGGTATTTCACACTCCCGATGTACGCGCGTCCCCGTCTGCCCCCCCTCCCCTCACTCACCGAAAAAACGAAAACAAAAAATCTAAACAACCGCGCGAATGAGAAAAAATACAGTGTTCATTTATTGCAAAATTAAAATAGGCATCGCTGAACGCTTATTCTACTCCAAAATCCCGTGCTAGAGGTTGGAACCAGATGCCAAAGTTTCAGTTTTATACGTTGTGTTATTGAAAAGTTGCGATATATTCAAATTGTTTAATGGAAAAACGGGGTATATTTTTCCCCATTTTTGGTAACAGGCACCATAGAGCTCTTTCTATTCGAGACCTTTGTCGGCTGCAATTTTTTATTTCAAAAATTCTGAAAATCGCCTATAACTTGTTAATAACATTATGCTTGGTTATGAAACTTTGGCATCTGGTTCGGTCCTCTAGCGATACATTTGGGCAGAAAATGACCGTTCGGTGATGCATATATTTATTCAATTACTAAAACTGTTTTGTTTTTGTTTTTTCAGGGGCGGGACACCATTCACACTTTAAAATTATATTATTCCTAAACTGTATGTGATTGTTTTTGTTTTACCTTAAGCTTTAAGGGTACTTTCGAATGAACCTTTATAGAATGCATGCGAGCAGAATATCGGCTGGATTCTGTGCAAAAAGTGTCTAGCTCGAGTACAATAGAAAAAAAGGCTGCAGAAAGGCCAGGGCAACATAAAGGATGCACAATCCATAGTAGGGAATGCCAAAGAAAACGAAGGCGCTCTTAATCAGAATTAATCGTACATATTCGTAACGAGGCGTGAATATTTTCTTGAGATTTTCCAAGCGACTCAGTGGGAATCGAACCTCGGTTTGTGCCATCCACAGCCCGACGCCTTTGCTTGGCGCCTCGAGGGGACGCGAAAGTGAATGGACAGCAGCATGACGAGGGAAACGGCAGGAACAGGCAACAACCAGCGCGGGCACCAAAGGATAACGCAGTCGGAGTATGACGTCACAACTCCGCATAGAAGCCAGTATTAAATTAGCGGGTGCGATAAACGTCCACGCACGATTACCTCAATTCAAGAGCACTAAGGCTTCAATACGCTACACGCAATCTCGTGAGACGCAGAGCCCAGATACTCTACTGGGGAAATGCATCTTACATCGCTCTTTTGCATTCAATAGTGCGCTTTCAGCACCGAATCATGTTGGAAACCTTCACTGACAGAACGCACGCGCATCCCGCTGTCCCTCCCGCTTTCGCACTGCACGGAGGGAGAGGGCTGTCACCGACAATCCGGGATACCTGATTTGCCAAGGCAGAGGAGACGGCTGTCTCCGGGAGACAGCCGTCTCTCCTGCACGAACCCCGCGGGAATGCTGGGTTGCGCTTCTCCCGGTGCTCGTGAAGTAAGCCAGAGAGAGTGCGTACCTGTCAAAGATATATCTACGAGCATGCTGGTTCATCATTTCCTATTGTTGCTTTCCCTTGATCAAGTAGGATTTTACTCTCTTTCATACTTAGTGTACAACGCTGCCGTCCAAGTTGCTAGCTTGTGAATGGGGTTTAATCTCGTAGATCATTGGCACGCGCTCTCTCGCAAACAAAACAATAGATGAAGCCACGCGCTCACGCCAGTAACTTTGACAGCGTTGTATACTAAAATAAATTCATTGAATCCTTGGAAAGTTGCGCAGAGCTCCCCGTATTGTTGTCATTTTGATTCTATGTCACCTCTCAATTCTTTGTTAGCCGATCTCAGTAGACCTATTGCTAAATTATCCAAGCATCAAGGATAATGCTGGGAATGTAGTTACGCGCGCCACACGCACTCGCATTCAAATATAAAACGTTCGAAGCAAAGCACCGAAATAAAGTGTTGATAAACCCGTGTGCCAGACGCAATTTGTTTTAAGCATTTGCTTTAGAAAAGTTACTACTGCTAAAGTCAGCACGTGCAGCGCGTGTACCTACACTCGCAGCATGCTCCTTAGTGCTTGGGCAATTTAGCAAAAGGTCTATTCTAGGTGACAGCTTGCTTTATCGAGGTATCCCTCGTGTACCAAGATGCGGCGCCGCCATAACGTGCAACGCCGCATCTCGTGGCGGTGCGAAGATATGCGACAAGCGCGTACCTTCCCACCACCACGAGATTTGGTGTAGGTGCTTGTCGGCATTGAAAACTAATTTCCTTGTCTCAGAATTTCCAAGAGGAACAAAACCTTTGTAAGAGATTTGTAGAGATATGCATGATTGATAATTTGATTGTAAGCACAGTCTCTTATAGTGACGAGGAACTCTTGCAGTACGATGATGATCCATAGCGATCGCCACTGGATTTAAACAACCCTTTAGAAGCTTCGAAGATTTGAAGGGACCAAGATGGCGATTGTCATAGCAACTGAAACAGATCAGCCAATCACATTGCGAGGTTGGTTCATCTGAAAGTTAGTATTTTTTTTTCCAGCTAGGAGGTAAAGAAGGCAAGGGTGCTGCTTTGCCAGGGTCCATTGACTTTGGGGGAAACCTGCCTCCCAAGACGGTCAAAAGTATTCTAGAGTACGTGCCTGAATGCGCCCAGTTCCTTGCTGCTATTTATGACGGTAGACCACATGACGGACGGTAGGCCTTCCTGGCTGTCGCCGCGGTAGGCCCACAGGCCACCCAGACTGGACGACAGCTCGTAGATGACTGGCTCGAAGCCCTCGTCAAGCATCTGACGTGCAGCGAGGATGCCGCTCGATCCACCTCCCACAATGCAGACCCGCAGTGGGCCTTTGTCATTGCTGATGCGCTGCATGATACTAAAAGAAATCTCAATTAATTTTAGGCTCTCTTTTTGTTCTAATCTTTAATAATTGTATCACACATGCAATTCCATCGTGTATCAGGTTGTATGTTGACGACTGCGTTTTCTACAAGAAAATGTCCGGTGACGACGACGCTCAAGACCTACAGAGTGGTGTGATAAATGGAAGATGTATTTTAATGTATCCAAATATGTCGATGTTCGGCTCACTAGAAAACGTAAAACGGTCCTGCTGTTTTCAAACTAAACAATCACCCCTTAAAACTTGGTACTAAGGCAACCTATCTCAGGGTTCTCCTAGGACCTAGCCGATGATTTCAGATGAAATCATCACGTGAAGTCATTGTGACCTAAGGCTAGCGCCATGCCGCACATTATGCGTCGCAACTTCAGAAACGTTTTGGCTCACTTGAAAGAAACCTTCTATATTTATTACGTCCTCCCGATTTTGGACCATGCCTGTATTATTTGGGACCCGCACATGCAAATAAATATAAACAAAATCGAAGGAATTCAAAATGAGGCTGCGAGATAGGTGCTAAATAACTAATTTTCACGATAGTGTATCTCAAATCTCAAACTCGGATGGATACCTTCACAAATACGACGAAAGTTTCTCCGTCCGAAGTTTATGCATAATCTATATTACTTTAGCATCGGGATAGATAAATCAAGATACATAGTGGCACCTCATTATGTCTTGCTTCACACTGGCAATAAGAAGAAAGATCTGAGAATGTTTCACACGTACTGGGGTTTTTGAAATATTTATTTCACCTCCCCCCCCCCCCCCCCCCGACCCCCCAAAATTTAGCGACCGGAAAGTGGTGCCCGACTTACTGGAAGAGGATCATAACTTTCAATGCTTTTTTGATGAAATCAGATTATTGTAGTTTATTTTTACTGTTTACTTTGCTCGGCCTGTGCTTGCTGTTCATCGTGTTCTCATATTATTGAAGTATATATTAGCATGCTCCGCTATACGTTAGCTTTTGTATAATTATTTCCGTCCCCCGAATGTGATGCCCACCGGGTGATGTAGGCACCAAATAAATAAATAAATAAATAAATAATAGATAATTCTTAATTCTATGCTCGATCAGCTGCTAATTTTGCTAGAAGTATGGTGCTAATGACAGCGTTAAAAAGGGGAAAATAAACACGGAAATTGTAAGTCCTCTTCCTTTTGCTGGAATGTGATCGATACATCATTCATATGTTTGCAGAGTCACAGCTCAGCGCGCGAAAGTTCGTCGGATTCGAAAGCGAGAGCTTCTACGAGGGACTCCGAAAGGGGCACGAAACATAGTTACGTACATGTCGCCTTGAAGAATGCTTGTTCTGCACGAGCGCCATGCTTGAGAAATGGAAACTGGCCACCGCTATTCCTCTGCTCGTGCAGAGAAGTCCGTGAAATTTTAAGTTTTCCGAAGCTGTGTTCATGCACAACGTGCACATGCTTGCACTCACAGGGCACCAGTTGGGGCACCATGCTTGAATTCGTCTTGAGAGAGTATTAACGAAAAATTGGGGTGTGTGTATGTTTATGCAGTCTCGAACGTAGTCTGCCTCAACGAGCGACTTGTCTCCCAGCTGTAGATGCGAAATCTAGCCAGTGCAGTACACCCGCTAGCCTGCGGTCTTTAACGTGCACCACGCAGTAGTGATTCACGACCGCACGCCGGTACGATGCTCATCAAGATCAAAGCGGGCAGGGCTGGGGATTGAACCCAGGATCCCTGGGCTTAAGGGCGGTTCAAACAGACTCGGAACACGGAACCCGGGAGCCGGAACCCGTACTGACGTAATCACTTCCGGCTCCCGTTTACGGGCGCTGACGTCACGGTTTGGTTTGAACGGCGCGCGACACGGGTCTCCGCATACGGTAGCTGACGTCACGGCGGCTCCCCAGGCAACTAATCAGCGGCTGTCGTCAAGCCGGGTCGTCGCCCGGGCAGCCCGGGCAGCCCGGGTATGGTGCCTGTAGCCGGGCGCGCGACGCGCTCCGTCTAGAGCGGCACCGGCGGCACCGCGGCACTCGCTTTGTTTCGTGATGGCGTCGTCTCGGCAGGATCCCGGCTACGAAGCTCGAATTGCCTCACTTATGAACCTTTGTGTAGTGAGGTGCGTCACAAATGCAAGAACTATCACCTGGCGTCGGCTGACTATTTTCGCGGCTGCGTGTGAGCAGTACCTACGGAGCGTGAAGAAAAAGAAGAAGCGAAAGGCCGTCCGCGAGCTCCTGAAGCCTCGAAAAATGCTCGACGAGTATGCCACCATCGTGAGACTACAGTCCTACAGTGTTGTGAGCCAGATGTTCGAAGACCCCGACGGCCGGGAATTCTTTGAGTGCTTCCGAATGTCACGAGCAAAATAGGGTGTGCTGCTTTTTATTTTGCATATCAAGTGGCGTTCTACATGGGCTCGCGCGTCGCTCGCAGGAATACTCACCTGGAGTAGCGCTCCCGCAGTGAAAGCACGTTTATATCATTTTTAACGCGGCAGGATCACGAGAGCAGCTTTCGTAACAGTCACATGCTTGTCAAATTTTACTGCGTCTGTGCTATAAAAACATAGCAATGGCATGCACATGTGCAGCTCGTACGACACGCTCTCTTGGTCCACAAAATCTGGTCACGGTGTTGTGCTCCTTTGAGTGCATGTATGAGGGAAGCCCGTTGTGCTTCCTTGTCCTTTGTGCTAGCTAGGATGTGTGCTTACAAGCATTCTGCACGAAAGCTCGCGCTGCAGAACCCAGGGATCTTGGGTTCAATCTCCACCCCTGCCCGTTTCGATCTGGATGAGCATCGTACCAGCAGACCTTCGTGTTTCACTACTGCGTGACGGGTGTTAAAGACCCTAGGCTAGCGGTCGTACAGTACTGCCTAAAAACTGGTCTACAGCGCGTACCAGTGTCGTTGACCTTTTTAACATTTTAAGTGTCAGATGTAGCTCGCACGCACAATGGTTGCAGCTAGGCACGTAGCCAGGATTTTGTTTCGGGGGGGAGGAGATTTTGTCGGTCGCAGAGTGCCCGAGGCTGGTAAAACATTGTGTATAAAAAAAAAATGAACAAATGAGTTGCTTCATTGCAATTGTAGTGACCAAGCATGCCCTCCAAGCTGGAAGCTTAGCACATTTGCTTATTAATAACATCCCACTGCCTTTCCGGTCTCTTTGCAGCCAGCAAGCCAACCACTGCCTGCCTCTACAAACGGCCTTTCTAAACGCTACTGATATTTGCATTGAAGATGCCGTTTCATCGGGTTGCAACCACCTCCCCTGTCTCCGAAACCGTGTCAATAAATTATTAAAAGCAGTATCGAGTTCTTTCACTTGTCCCGGTCCTTGTGGTCGCTACGATACCTGTCGTAGATTTAAGGGTACCGCTGAACTAGCTAACTAGTCCATAGGCTTTCTCGGGTACGTCAAACGCAGCGGCACTCTTCTTTGCAGCCTGAGCTGCTTTCCTCACGTCGGAGACGGGCGGGAAGTTCATCGCCGGCGCTTGTCTTGCAAGCAAGCACAGAGCGACTGAGGCATTCGCACGCGGAACAACGTGAACGCCGGTGGCAAAAAGGGCGGAGGAGGGAAGCGCGCCGCGCTGATTGACCGCGGAGAAAATACGGAAACCTACGTCACGACCCGGGCAGGAGAAAGTTGAAAAAATTTCAACTCTTCAATCCGGGTGCCGGAAGCCGTATTTACGTCACCGCCCGTACGGAGGGAGCGCTGACGTCACTACGGGTTCCGGCGCCCGGGTTTGCAGTCCGGGTCTGTTTGAACCGGGCTTTACAGCCACCCACGGTGGAGCCGCCCAAGCTTTCGCTCCACGTTATCCGAGCTGCTGTGCGCTAGAATCCCCTGACGTGCCCGGTCATAACTGTGTGCGCAATTTTTTAGCGCGTGCGGACGGCAAGCTACAACAGTTTTTTTTTCTTAATGTGCATTTAACACCATCAAGAGTGCAAGTTTTGACAGGCTAGTAATGTGAACTCGTTCTGAGCATGCGCTTTAAACAGCGCAATCAAATATGGCATCCACTGAATGCACCCTATATTGTGTTTATCCTTAAGCTGAGATTGCAACGAAAGCTATGAACGCGTCCTAGACGGCACTCCTGGTTTTGAGACGTGCATTTCTACAGGGTGTCACAAAAGAAAATTTACACGGTCTTTTTTACCGCAAGAATAAACTAAGCATCGCCAAACGCTCATTCTCCGCCCAAAGGTAGAGTTAGAGGTCACAACCAGATGCCAAAGTTTCAGCCCGATCCGATAACTTAATCAAAAGTTATAAGTGATTTTCTGAAAATTTTAATGGGAAAATGGAGCCCATTTCTGCCCGTTTTCGGTTTCTGGTGCCATAGAGCCCCATGTGTTTGAAAACACCGTCGGCCGCCATTTTCCCATTGAAAGTTTCAGAAAATCACTTGTAACTTTTGATTAACTTATCGGATCGGGCTGAAACTTTGGCATCTGGTTGTGACCTCTAGCGCTACCTTTGGGCGCAGAATGAGCGTTCGGCGATGCCTAGTTTATTTTTGCGGTAAAAAAGACCGTGTAAATTTTCTTTTGTGACACCCTGTATATGGAGTATTCACTGGGCGCCATATTTGAAGGTGATGTATAGAGCGCATGAGTGAGTGAGAAAACGTATTTATTAAAGGAATGGGATACATCCCGATTTCTTGAGAAAGTCATCCAATCGTGACGGGGGAAGGGGATTATGGGAAGGGTAGGGGGAGGAGGCTAAATGTAACAGGCGATCCCCGATGAGCGGACGAAACTAATCAGGGAATCGAGAATGTGTTTGCGGTGCGGGTGCTCGAGCCTGGGGCGGGTCCAGTCCACGTACGTAGCTGGTCTTGCCTCTTCAGGGAGTGAGTTTATGGCGTCGTTCCGATGCTCTGCGACCCCCTCGCACGTCCAGACGAGATGGGTGCACGTGGCTGGAATCCCGCAGTTCACGCAGAGTGGATCAGGGCCGACGTCTTCGGGTGTGGACGGGCGGTGAAACCTCGCCAGCCAGATGGGGGTAATTGCCGTCTTCGTTTAAAGCCTGCGTATGCAGACCCGTTCCCACCTGCTGTAACCAGGAGGGACAGGGTCTTCATCGGGTGGGAGAAGGGCACCGAGTCTGAGCTTCCTGGCAGCCCTCTCCTCTTTTTTGATATCTTCAATGTCGGGTGGGAAGCCCGGGTCTTCTTCCACGAGGGGGGGACCGTGGCCAGGTGAGGGCATAAAACCTGCATGTAGCTGCGCCCTCGCGGCCTCGTTCGCCCTCTCGTTCCCCGGGACACCTTCGTGTCCGGGGACCCACGAAAGTACGATGTTGACTTGCGGACGAGATTCAACAATCATGCTCTTGATTTCTTTTACCGC
This sequence comes from Ixodes scapularis, assembly GCF_016920785.2. Classification (NCBI taxonomy): domain Eukaryota; kingdom Metazoa; phylum Arthropoda; class Arachnida; order Ixodida; family Ixodidae; genus Ixodes; species Ixodes scapularis. The sequence goes on from NW_024609882.1 coordinate 95,221,527, forward strand.
CGGATTTGTGCTGTTGCCCCGGCCGCATTCTTGCAGAGCTTCACGGGAATCGGTGAAGATGCGTGCTTCAGTGACTGTTCGGGGTAGTGTATGTGCCGCTTCTTGGATGGCGTGAAGCAGCGCTAATAACTCTGCCGTTTTCGGGCTGCTGGTTTTGTGCGTGATGCCACTCCATGTGGTGTTCCTGGAGACAGAGTGCCATGCAATCGCTGAGCGGCCGTCGTCGTCTCTGGCAGCATCTGCATACATGACTTCGGCGCCGGTCAGTGAATTTATCTCTTCGAAGTGTTTGTCCGCCGCGTGCTTGCGCCTTTCTTTGTGTTCCTTTCCTTGATTCTTGGGTACTGATTTGATCGGGACTACAAGCTCGTTCTCCCATGGCGGAGATGGAGTTGGCATTGCTGCTGTTTTTGCGAGGAGCTCATGCTTCTCGAGTTTGGTGAGAATGATTCTGCCCGGTGGAGATCTGGATAGGCGATTTGCCTGCCCAATGACCATCTCCTTGGCAATGTCACGCAGAGTATTGATCTGTGCGGCAGCTTCAAGCTGTTCAACCGGTGTAAACTTGGGTAAGCCTGTAATGACTCTCATTGCCTTTCTGTTGAGTACTATCAGCGCTGCTTCTTGGGTCTTGGTCAGGCGCAGGTAATTCAGACCGTAGACGACCTTAGAAACCAGAAGAGACCTGACGAGTTTCTTGAGAAGGTCCTCTTGGGCACCCCATGCCTTGCTGGTAATTTTCTTGAGAAGGTCGATTCCTTTGTTCCACTGAACTTTGGTTTGTTTGAGCCAGCTTGACGCGCCTCTAGATCGGTCGAAGGTGACGCCGAGAATCTTTAGGGTGTCAGTAGACTCAATGTTGGCGCCGTTCAGTTGGAGGCGAATGGGGTGCTTCGGCTCGCGTCGTGTCTTGGAAACGACCATGTACGCAGTCTTCTCGGTGGAGAGAGTAAGTCCGGACTGCACTGCGAATGCGTTGGTAACGTCAAGGGCGCGCTGCATATTCCGCTGTTGGGTTTTCGCAAGGCCCTTGGTAGTCCAGAGCGTGGCGTCATCGGCATAAATGGTAAAACTGACGTCCGGAACATCTTGTAGGGCGAAAGCCAGATCCGCCATCGCCATATTAAACAGCGCGGGGGAGAGTACCGCGCCCTGCGGAACTCCTACGTTATTGTGCTTCCACTGGCTTCTGGTGCTGCCAACGACGACTTGGAAGGATCTGTCATTGAGAAACGTCTTAATGAAGTTAAGGAGCTTTCCCCTAATTCCCCTCTTTTGAGCCGCCTCGATGACCGTCTTATGTGGTAAAGAATAAAAGGCCTTTTTTACATCTATAGCAACGACAGTGCGGGGTTGCGCCTTGAACTGTGGTTTGAGGAAGATATCGTGGTGAAGCATGGCGAGGCTGTCCTGCGTAGACAATCCCGGCCTGAAGCCGGTCTGCATGGGGTGAAGCGCATCTCGGGTTTCGAGGATCCACGAAAGCCGGGCCTGAACCATGCGCTCGAAGATTTTACCTAAGTTCGAAGTTAGCGAGATAGGTCTCAAATTTTGGATTGAGGTAGGCGGTTTTGCGGGCTTGGGTATGGGGAGGACTGTCGATTTCTTCCAGTCGGCCGGGATCTTGCCGCAATCCCACGCGTCGTTGTACATCTGCAGGAGTTCTTTCATGTCCTCTGTTGGCAGGTTCCGAAGGGCGGTGACAGAGATGCCGTCTGGGCCAGCTGCCGTATTGGTCTTGGCGGACTCTAGAGCTTCGATGAGTTCGCCCAGCGTGAAGGGGGCGTTCTCCGGTTCCTCGACGTTGACCAAAAACGGAGCGTAGATCTCAGTTCCAGGTGGCGGGGATTGTTGTGGGAAGAAGAAACTACCGGCTTCGTTGGCTAGGTCATCTTCCGACACTCCGAAGCGCAGGGCTAAGTTGCTGCCAGTGTTGCGAGCCTTGGTTTTCCCCGCGAGGCCTTTGTAAGTCCGCCAGACCCGGCGCAGGCCAGTCCTCTCATTGAATGAGTTGCACAATTCCCTCCATCGGTTGCGGAAGAGTTTCAGGGTGTAGCTTTTGGCCCTGGCGGTTGCCAGGTTGAGCTTGACCTTCCGTCTGAGTGTCCGCTTTGTCCTGTATGTCATTAGAGCCGATAGTCTCGAAGCCCAGAGATTCGTGAGGTGAAGATCCGGCGTCGGGGTACCCTCCTTGACTTGGTACGTAATCTTGGAATGATTTACCGCTTCCACAATTCTGCGATCAAGCGGAAGATCTCTGAGGCTCTCCATGTTGGCACGAAAGGCATCCCACTTGATGAAGGTGACGGGTCTCTTGGGAGACTCGCGTAGCAGGAGGTCTATGCGGATCGGGACGTGATCACTTCCCATAGGGTCAGGCAGCGTCTTCCACCTAACTTTGAGGTTCTTGGAAGCCCACGTGAGATCGGGTGATGTGTCCGTTTCGGAGTCGTGCTGCGAGAGTCTGGTGAGAGCCCCTTTGTCGTTGTATAGTTGCAGGCGGAGTGCTTCGCACGTGGCCTTGAGTTCTTTGCCTCTCGTGTTTCTGATTTCGTACACCCACAAATTGGGCATGGCATTGAAATCTCCAGCAACGACGGTGGGCGTCCTTGGGTCCACTGTTCTGCGCAACCAGGAGAAGTCGTTTTCATTCACCCTGGTCTAATGTACACGTTGATCACGTCCATAATTACAGATACCAGTTTGAGTCGCACCGAAACAACTTCGCGGTTGTCACTACAGTAGGGAACCGTGTCAAGTTGTACTTGCGGAATTGATTTTCTGACAAGAGTAAGCGTCGTGCATCGAACTTCACCCTGTCTTAACATGCTCGGTTGAGAGTAGATATTATAATTGCGGACCTTGACATCCTCGACGTAGGCCTCCTGTAGCAGAATTACGTCAGGGGCTTCCTCCCGGAGAATTTCGAGTCTAAGCTTGAGCTCCGCGAGCTTTTAATGCAGGCCTCTACAGTTCCACTGCATGAACCAGATCTTATGTTGTTTCTTTCGCTTTCGGAAATGCCTCTCCGGGATGCCTGAGATGTCGGCGTTAGCGTCCATGTGGGTTGACTAGAGCGTATACGAGTCCGCAAAGACGATCTGCCTTATTTTCGAGTGTCGTGAATCTGGCCTCAAATTTCTTAAATTCTGCCGTGGTGATAAAAGGCCCCGTGGGTTCCGATATCCTCAGAGGGACGCTCCATGCGTTGGTGCTTTCGTGCTTTGGTTTCAGTGGAGGAAATTGAAACTGCGACGTCAGCGGTGGGGGAGGAAAAGCAGCCGACGTTTCAAATTGGGGTCCAGGGCCCCTGGAGCCTTGTCGGTCCAGGAATTCTCTCTCAGCGTCGCGCCAGGGCTGTAGTCGCGAACCGGGTTGCTGTTGCCTTCTGACGGGAATCTTGCGTAGAGGGCAGTCATTGCTCGTTGCTACATGAGCACCACCACAGTTAATGCATTTAGGTTGGAGCTTGCATCCCACGGCGGGGTCGTGCTCGTGACCGCAGCCGCCGCACCGGACGGCGTCCTGAGGGCAGACGTCGGCCTTATGGCCGAGTGTGTGGCACTTGTAGCAGACGAGGGGTCTGGGCCTGTACGACGACACCTTGAAAGACTCACAGGCATAGCGTACATATCTTGGAAGGGTCTGACTTTCGAAAGTTATGAGCACGGTTCTTCCAGATCGGCCGATAATCCTGGCTGCCGAAATTTGGTGAGTTCTGCACTCCAGCTCCTTCATCAGTGACTCCGAAGTTTCGTCGTTATCATGTCCCCTGAGGTAGATGACCCCCTTCGTTTGGGCACTCGACGTGGCGACGTATGGCTTCATTTCCAGCGCCTTTCCTTTCTGCTCAATGGTTCCAATCGTGAGGAGCTTATCAACCGCCTGCTTATTCCTGGTTGTAATGGCAATCGTATTCGATTTCTCGTTGACATGAACGGAACATTCTTTGTCATCAACACTTGTTCTAGAAATGGCGTCTCTTATATTTTTGGTGCCGATGTTGAAGACGTCTTCCCTACAGATGGGTTTTAAGACGACCGTGTAGTTTGGTGTTGATGGCGTAGAGTCGCTTATCTCGTAGTATCTCTGACGTTTGCCGCGTCTGCGCATTTGATACCACGGTCTAGCCGCACCTGTTTCTTGCTCCCTGTCTTCGTCCATGGACGCTATGTGTTGCTGACTCGCTCCAGCGCTGGAACTGCCTGAGAGAGCTTCGCTGCAACTTGCCGACGAGTTTCCCGTCGAGTTTTGGCGCTTGTATTCTTGGAAAGCGGCCCTGTTCTGCATATACTCAGTAATGGCAGCCTTGTTCTGCTCATACTCAGCAGCAACTGCTCGGTTCTGCACATACTCGGCAATAGCGGCCTGGTTTTGTTGAAATTCAAGGAAAGCTTCCTTGTTCTTCATGTATTCCGTAAGATTCGGAAGTTCTCGCTTATATGCAGAGTAAGCTTGCAGTTCTTCTTCCGGTACAGTGTAAACGAGCCCTACCTTCTTAGCAGGTGTCTCCTCGGGGTTGCTGTCGTTCAGGTAAGGGTGGGCTGGACTCGCCATGCTCTTCCTTCTTTGTGGGTTCCGGATCTTGCCAGGAGGGTCGGCTTGCGAAGGTCCGTAGGGGTCCACTGTCCCTCCGGGAGCGGGAAAATCCCGCTCCCAGGCTGAGGAGGGTGGCGGCGGTTGTTCATCCAGCTGGCCCCGAAAACATGGGACCAGGGCCCAGAAGTTATTAGAAAACGCTTTACAAGGCGAGGAGGCTTAGCAGAGACGGAACGGTGAAGATTCGAAATCGAACGCCGTCCTTCTTCTTTTCCTCTCTCCGTTTTCCTCTCCTTTCTAGCTCAGAGCGCATGATTGATTGATTGAAACGTTTATTTAATTTCCATGCCTCTGGTCTATGGAACCTCATGTGGCATGGGGGAAGGGGGAGTGGGAGAGGGGTAGTGATGGGATGGTGATGGATTAGACGTACCGTCCGATCCCGGAGGACCGGAGGTAGGAGATGATTGATGCGAAGATGAGATCTCGTTCTGCGGGTGCTGAGGTTCTCGGATGCGTCCATTCCCGAAGGGTCATTGGTCTAAGGTGCGGCGGTAAGGTGTTAATTGCCGCTATCCGTTCTAGTGACGTCCCTTCACAGGACCATACAAGATGGTAGCAAGTCGCAGGGAAACCGCAGTGTGGACATCCAGGGTCAGGACCTGTGTCATTCTCATCTGTTGACTTGTAGAACTTGGCACGCCAAGAGGGAGTCACCATAGTCCGAGTCTGGAGCCTATGTAGTGCGACTTGCTCCCATCGTGGAAGCCCGCGAGGGATCGGGTGGGGGTTAGAAGGTAGGAGCGCTGCAAGGCGCGCTTTTCGTGCTCTTTGTTCTTCCTTCTTCTTTTGCGTTAGATCAAAGCCCTCGTCAGGTGGAACGTCCCGTTGAACGGGCGAGGGGACCGGGCCTTGTGAGGGCTGAGTATTTGCCTGTAGCAGTGCCCTCGCGGCCCCGTCCGCCCGCTCGTTCCCTGGAACGCCTGCGTGGCCCGGTATCCACGCGATGGTGATTGTTTGTCGAGCCGCGGCTTGACGAACCAGTTCGCGGATGCGCGCAACTGTAACGTTGCATGTGCTCACCTGCTGTAGTGCACGCATCGCCTCTTGGGAGTCGGTGTATATTCGAGTTTCTGTAGTTTCTGCTCGTGGCATGTTCGTGGCTGTTTCAACGGCGAACGAAACTGCCAGAAGTTCAGCCATGCAACTGCTCCGTGTACATGCGGTAAGCTTGTGGTTCGTCTCTTTGCGTGTAGGGGAATGCCAGGCAATCGCAGTGCGGCCGTTGTTGTCTCTCGCCGCGTCCGTGTAGAAGACATCCACGTGCGCGGCAAGCTTGCTGACTTCAGCGCGGTGGATGGCTACTTGTGTAGCACGTCGTCCAGGGTGATGAGGTCCTTGATGACTTGGGAGGGGCTTGATGGGAGTGACTGCCTCTGCATCCCAAGGTGGCGTCGGTGTAGGCATGAGTGGGCCGTCAATTAGGTCGGAACGGCCAATCGAGGCAAGAATAATTCGCCCGTGAGGAGTGCGAGATAGCCGCTGAGCTTGGCTTATCCGCATCTCCTCGGCAATCTCACGGATGGTGTTCATTTGAGCGGTCCTTTCTAGCTGTTCAACCGGTGTGAAGCGGGGGAGCCCTGTAACGACCCGCATGGCCGCTCTCAGCATGGTTACTAGTGTGGTTTCTTGAGTATTTGTAAGGCGGAGGTAGTTCAGTCCGTACACTACCTTCGAGATTAGGAGGGTACGGACGAGTCGCCGGAGGAGATCATCCTGTGCACCCCAGGCCTTGCTCGAGATAGCCTTGAGCAAGTCTAGGCCCTCCTTCCACTGCGATTTTACTCTCCGAAGCCAAGTGACTGCACCGCCTTTGTGGTCAAATGGGACCCCGAGGATTTTGACGGAGTTGTTCTGGGCGATGGGGATTCCATCCACCCTCAGTTGGATGTCGGTACGGGCGCTCCTGCGTCGGCTGGGTATAACCATGTACGTGGTCTTCTCCTTTGATAACTCCAACCCTGATCGGATGGCGAAGGTCATGACAACGTCAAGCGCGCTCTGCATGTAGCGTTGTTGGCTATCCGCCCCACCTGCCGTCGTCCACAGGGTGACGTCATCCGCATAAATGGTGAAGCGAATTTGTGGGATGGCTTCAAGGGCGAGAGCCAGGTCAACCATGGCGATGTTGAATAGTAGCGGCGACAAAACCGCCCCCTGTGGAACACCGATATTGTTTGTTCTCCATTGACCTTTGGTTTGTCCGATAGAAACCTGGAACGTGCGATCCTGTAGGAATGTTTTGATGAAATTCAGGAATCGGCCCTGTATACCTCTTTTCTTTGCGGCGGCCACGACTGTGCTGTGTGGTATCGAATCGAATGCCTTCCGTAGGTCAATGGCCACGAGTGTACGCGGTTGGCTTTTAAAAAGCCGGCGCTGGTAGAGATCATGATGTATCATGAGCAGGCTGTCTTGTGCCGAAAGGTGAGGTCTGAAGCCCGTTTGCATGGGATGGAAAGCACCCGTCGATTCAAGAATCCATGTCAGGCGTGTTGTGACCATGCGTTCTAAAACTTTACAAAGGTTGGACGTCAAGGAGATCGGGCGGAGGTTAGCCACCGCGTGTGGTGTCTTGCCGGGCTTTGGGATAGGGATCACTGTAGACCTCTTCCAGTCGGATGGAAGTTCACCGTTCACCCAAATGGTGTTGAATGTGTCAAGGAGCTCTTTCATGGCATCTTGTGGAAGGCTCCGGAGCGCGGTGATGGTTACACGGTCTGGTCCAGGTGCCGACTTTGCTCGTGCCGCGCCAAGAGCGTCCAGGAGTTCTGCGAGCGTGAAAAGGGCGTCCGCCGGCTGTTCGTGCAGGACGGTTTCCCGGGCGTAGACTTCGGCGGCGGGTGGCTCGGGCTGTTGGGGGAAGAAACAATCTCCTGCCTCTTCCGCAAGCTGCTCTTCCGTGATGTCAAGGCGGAGCGCTAGATTGCTTCCGGTGTTGCACATTTTTGTTTTCCCGGCAAGCCCTTTGTAGGCTTGCCACAGCTTGCGGTAGCCTGTCCGTTCGTTAAAGGAGTCGCACAGGCTACGCCAGATAGTGCGGCGGAGCTCGATTGTGTATTTTTTGGCCTTTGCTGTCGTGCGATTTAGGCAGATCTTATTCCGGAGGGATCTCCTGGCTCTGTAGCGCTGGAGAGCCTCCAGTCTCCTGTCCCACAGCTTGATCAGGTGCAAGTCGGGAGGTGGTGTGTCTTCCTTGACGTTGTATTCCGTACGGGACTCCCGAAGGGCTCGCTGAATCCGGTCTGCGAATGGGACGTTGGCAAGACGGCTCATTGCGGTGCGGAAGTTGTCCCACTTTGTGAAAGTGACTCGACGCCCGGGCGAAGAGCTGATGGGGAGCTTTATGCGTATGGGGAGGTGGTCACTGCCCCATGGATCAGTCTGGACTTGCCATTGCACCTGTAGACGTGGAGAGGCCCAAGTGAGGTCGGGAGACGTGTCTTTTTGGCTGGCGACTTGGGCCAGCCGTGTTGGAGTGTCAGGGTCGTTGCATAGATGAAGCCCAGCTGCGAGGCATGCTCTCTTGATGTGCTTTCCCCTGGCGTTTTTGTTCGGGTATCCCCACGCGGTATGTCGGGCGTTGAAGTCTCCAGCTAGGATGGTATGCTTGTTCTGTTCTACCAAGCCCTTTATCCAATTGACCTCGTTCGAGTCCCCGCACGGTCTTATGTATGTGTTATGTATGTTGATGGGTGTGTCTCCAAACTTGACCCGCGTGGAGACGACTTCGCGGTCATCAGAACATGACGCCTCGGAATTCAATTTTGCCTGCTTGTGCTTTTTCTTTATAAGTGTAACTACAATACCGAAATTTGATGTCTGTCTTTGTATACTGGGGTTAATGTAAGTGTTGTATCCCCTAATTTTAAGATTCCTGACGTTAGCCTCCTGAAGAAGAATAAAGTCAGGTGCCTTGTTGTTAAGTATTGACAGACGCGTTTTGAATTCATGAATTTTCTGTTGTAAGCCACCGCAGTTCCATTGCAGGATCCATGGTTGCGGGTTCACTCGAAGCTTGTTGCGCTTGTGGATGTGTTTTGCCCCTCGGGTGTTTGTATGTGTATGAGAATTACTATCCGTCACTGCGAGTGCCTATGAGTTTGTGGATAGCCGCCGTGAGCTCGGACAGCTGTTTTTCAACTCGCGCAAATCCCGCGTATTGAAGCTGTAGGATCTGCGTCGGCATGTCCATCTGTTGGGGTGGATGCGTCAATAATGAAGTGGGTTGGAATGCTCCCATTGTCACTGCTGCATACGACACGCCGGCATCTTGGCTCACCGGTACAGCTGCAGGTGGTAGAGGCTTGGGCTTTTTGCTTCTTTCCTCCGTTCTCGTAGTTTTCTTCGGGGTGCGCCGCGGTGGGATTGCGCGCTTTGGACATTCATTGCTCGTGGCCACGTGGGCCCCATCACAGTTTGCGCACTTTGGATCTTTCGTGCACTCCTCCATACCATCGTGCTGGGAGCCGCACGTTCCACAGCGCTGACCTTTCCGTGGGCACACGTCCATTTTGTGGCCAATTGCATGGCATTGAAAGCAGACTAGCGGTCTCGGGCGGTACTCACGAACGGCGAGAACCTCGTGCATGTACGCCACCCGTTTAGGACAAGTTTTGCCCTGAAATGTCACGAGTATCACGTTGCCCTTCTTCCCCAAGGGGCGCGCTGCTACCACCTTCTGGGTTCTGCACACGATATCCTCCAGAAGTTGTGCAGGAGACACCTCATTACCCTGACCACGTAGGTACACAACACCGCGGCACTCGTTTCCGGCGAGGGCCTTGTATGGTTGGAATGTGCTGTCTTCGTCCCCCTTGCGGATTTCCTTTATTGTCATGAGCTTTGCGGTGATGTTAGGGTCCCTGGTGGTGATGGACAAGGCATTCGCTTTCTCATTCCGGTGGACGCTGTAGTCCGCTTGAGCGTGGATGCCGGCATGCTGGATTGCATCGCGGATTTCTTTTCCAGTGAATGCACCAACTTCTTTCTTTCCCACGGAGCGAAGCACCACAGTTTGTACCGGAAGCGGCCCCGGTGTAGATTTGTCGTCTTTTTCCGTTGCTTGTGGGCTTCGTTTTCTTATCTGCGAGGAAGCGCCTGGGAGCGGCCATTCTTGGTCGTCGTCTGTCTGGGAGACCGACGTCGCAGTTAGCGGTACCGATGGTACGGATTGACCCGGCGTGGGTCCTTGGGACGTGCTGTACGTCGACGCGCCAGCTTGAGAAGCCCAGCCGTCTTCTTGTGGCTTCATGTTTGCCGATGGGAAGCGGCCATCATCTTCCATTTGTTGTACTCCTTGATAGGACTCTGCCTCGCGGTCCCCAGTAGTTGGTCTCATGGGCGACCGTGACCTATCGTTATTTCGTTTAGACCGTGGGTACTGCCTTGGGTCTCTCTGTTTATGCTGGGGCGGGTCATTCAGGACTTCTTGTGGTAGCGGCACAAATCGAGCAACAAATTGTTGCAGAGCTTCCAGGATTGCCGGTTGGCGTTCAATCACTCCTGCCAGAACTTGAAAAAGTTGGCTCACCTCCGGTGGTGGTAATCTTTGGTGGGTCTGAAGGCCGGCGGACTGGGTCCCCTGCAGCTGACCTGTGCCATCTTCCCTGTCAACTTCTATTTGGCCCAATTTGCAAACGGTTTCTTGGGTCGGCATGTTCTGGATGCCTTCCGTTATTGGGCCCGATGTGGCCGTGGTTGTCTCTGTATTGGCAGCTCGAGTGTTTGTGTCTCCCATTTCAGGTGATAGGCTTAGCGCGCTGTTCATGACACCATGTTCGAACATCACTGAAGTCGTCCCTCCCGGGTCAAACATTGGCGGTCGGAGGGTGACGGGAGGCCCTCGTTGGTCCATGATGCCCTTTCGGGCGCGAAGGTCCCTTAATTTGGGCGCTGCGAATAGCTCTCGGCGGAGGTAAGAAAAGCAAGTCTTACAGATCAAGCGCTTCGTCGTCCTCCTCTTCACGATCTCTCTCAGAGCGCATGCTCTGAACGAGCCCACAGTAATAGGCTGCTAAGACGGGCAATCTTGATGGTGTGGAATGCACGTTGCAAAAGAAGCGGGGAAGCTCGCCATCAGCACGGGCTCAGCAGTCCTGCACACAACTATGGCTAAGCACTCCGCCTTCAGCGCGACCTTTTAGCCCACGTTAGCAGAAGTGTGAACATGCAGGCACGCGGAACCAAAGCACTGCGGAAGCCAGCGAGCTGGCACTGAAGGTGGAGCTCCTAGTCTCAACTTAAGGTGCAACCCCACCCCTGGTTAGTGTGATTCTGGACCAACAGATGGCGGTGGGATCGCCTTCCAGGCCTGTACATCAATGCGAGAAATCGTGTGTGGTGGCGCTTCGATACAGTTGGATATTCTTCTATATCCAGAATTTGACATCCCTGGTCCCATGCTTGGTTTTCACTGCACGAGCTTTCTTTGGAACGCTCACGGCTGCGCCAGTTCTCGTGCAAGGGGGCCAGTTGCTTACGCTCCGAGCTCACGTCTCCAGCAAATGTAGGCAGAACAAAACGCGAAAATCGTCCTGAGCCAAATGGCGAGATACATGCACAACAAAACTAACGACGCGTTGAAAAATATAAAATTGCCTGTGCGCCGTTATCGGAGATTTCAGAGGCCAATGACACATATTACAATGTGATCAGATTTATACTGATACGAATGAAGGTGACGAGAGGACGAACAGTGAACTGAAAAATAAATTGATAGACGTGCTGCGCTGCGAAGTTCAACAGAACAAACGTGTGACCAAAATTGAAAGGAAAAGGATGAGTTCCTCATCTTAATGTAAACTCATCCTTTTCCTTTCAATTTTGGTCACGCGTTTGTTCTGTAGAACTTCGCAGCGCAGCACGTATATCAATGTACGACCAACTAGCCCAAACGCAAGTCCAAGCTTTATTGGAAAATAAAGGTTTAATCGGCGAACTTGTTCCAAACAAAAAAAAGTAAACAAAGAGCGTCGAGGCAGCAGAAAAGCAGGCGGCGATTCGGCAGCGTAACAAAAAGCGAGAGCGAGACTGACTCGACAAGGTCGTTGGCAGCTGCTTATCTAGAGTGCGTCACGTCACCATCTCGAAAGTTCGGCAAAGAAGGTTCGAGCGTCGCGTGTTTGGGGCGAGGATGAACTGGCACTTTCGATGACAAGAAAACGGGCGAAAGTTCCGTCTGGTGCAAGAATGAACGCGAATCTTCCAGAAGTCCTTGACCGAGCGTTGCTTTCTCGGCTCTGCGGGCGGCAATATGACGGGCCGCCCCTTTATCGTGCATGTGTTTGGATCTTTGTGGATTTCCAGCAAAACGTGATGACGTCATAGTCTAGTTTTCAAAATTCTAGCTTGAGGAATTAACTACCTAAAAGAAAAGACTATTTTTTTGGGCGGTCAGGTGTCTCATTTAGGTAGCTGGGTGTTTATTTTGACCCAAACCACGAGACTGGAAAACACCAAAAGTGACACTCAGGTTTAGATGTTGAGTTTGGTAAACCCAAAGAAGGACTGGTGCGGGGGTCATAATAAAAAAATGCCGAGGTTAAAAATAAACTCACAGCAAGAAAGAATAATTATTATTTTAATACGAATTCGGTGATAAATGCAATGACTGACCATGCAAAGATTCTGGGTCTGTTGATAGTTTTTGCACATAGTTTAAGCAACTTGCAGGGTGTCACAAAAGAAAAAAAATACAGGGTTTCTTTTTACCGCAAGAATAAACTAGGCATCGCCGAACGCTCATTCTCCGCCCATAGGTAGCGCTAGAGGTACAACCAGATGTCAAAATTTCAGCCCAATACGATACCTTCTTCAAAAATTACAGGTGATTTTCTGAAAAGTTCAAGGGGAAAATAGCGGCCGACGGAGTTTTCGAATTCATGGGGCTCTATGGCACCAGAAACGAAAAACAGGCAAAAATGGACTGCATTTTTCCCATTGGAATTTTCAGAAAATCACTTATAACTAGGGTGTGTATTTTCCGGTTTTAACCGAAAAACACCGATAAACATCCGTCGGTAACGAAAATACAAAATCGGTTAAAACCGAAAAACACCAGTGGTTGGATATTTTCGCCCTGGTTAAAACCGAAAAACACCGGTCGTTGCACGTTTCCGACCTAGCGAAACCCTTTCCCCGTAGACGTTCGTCAAACGTGTTATCTCGTGGATCCTGCATTCTTCCAGTGGCGTCAGTCCGAAGCTCTCACACGCCTTTCCCCCATTGTGTCTCCCATGGCCCCCTTTTGTGGAAAAATTAACGCAGTGGAGGGTACGCTCTCACGTGCCCTTTCCCCATTGTGTCTGGCCAAGTAATGTCAGTGCAAGCCATGTATTCAGAGGTTGCTGTGGTTCTTGGAAGACACTGCCAACATCCGTGTCGTACAGGGCTACTGAACTTTCAGAACTGAGATGCGCTCCTTGTTATCTGTTCAGTTTCCATGGGCTTTTGGGGAAATGGAAAAAGGGTTTTGTTGTCGGGGGAGTTGTTCACTGTATATAAAAGGACCGTTCTATAAAAAAAATTGCAGACGTGTTTGAGAAGGCGCGTCCGTCCCGCGTCTGCGGGTTTTCTCAACGCGAGACTTGCTTCCCTTCGTCGTCACGCGGAGTAGAAGGCCACCAGGATGGGAAGTAAGCGGAAAGCTCAGGATGACTACGCTACAGATTTCATGGATGAATCGTCGTTCTGGTTCCGCGTGCCCATTGTTAATCCGTGCATAAACGTGGAGCTGCCAGAGGGATTTGTGCCTTATGAAAGTATCTATCGGCTGGTCCTCCGAGACGAGAGCTAGCTGAGTGACCTAGAATCAGAGTTTCTTTGTGACCGCCAGTCTGCTGTGACTAGCACCGTTGATCCAGTGTTATTTTGGAAACTTCATTTACCTGACCGGCCACTACTGTCCCAAGCCTCGCTGGGCATTTTGGGATTTCCAGTGTCCAGCGCAAATGTGGAGCGTGCGTTTTCAAAATTGCGGGTTGTGAACCGCAAGGAACGTGCTGCCATGACCGATGCAAGCCTCTCGAAGTATGCTTGCATCTACTATAATAACCAAGTGTGAGAAATAGATGCTTCCTCGAGAACAAGTGTACGAAATATGTGAATAAAACTGGAACTCTCTGTCCGTGATCAATCGCATTCTTTTTCACCGATAATCACCGATTTTAGCCTCGTCGTGAGACGTTCCACCGAAATACACCGGTGTTTCGAAAATAAATAAACACCGAAAAACATCCGCCGATTTTTCTCATAAATAAACACCGGAAAGTACACACTTTACTTATAACTATTGAATAAGGTGTCCGTTCGGGATGAAACTTTGGCATCTGGTTGTGACCTAGCGCTAACTTTGGCCGGAGAATGAGAGTTAGGCAATGCGTAGTTTATTTTTGCGGTAAAAAAACAACCCTGTGAATTGTGTATGTGACATCATGTGCCAGTCTTAATTTGGTGATTCATGCGCGCAAGTAGTGGTGTGCAAAAATGAAAACGATGCAAACGGGTAGGCTTTGACGTTGTATAAAATATAGTGTAAACACGCACATGGTACGCTGATTAAGAATGAAACAGCCCTACGTTTTACACTAGCGTTGAGCGTGTCGGAAGTTAAGGGTGCATCAAAAGCTAAAGCTTGTACACATATACTGCTCAGGCCATTGTGTTTGAATGCTCATAGTAATTTATTACCCTCAGATTTGGTGTAAGTTGTCTCCTGATTGGTTACAACAGAAAGAAGGAAACATTCTAACTCTGGGTTGGTGGAAAAACTCCACCTGCTGACGGCCACCAATCATCTCGGTGCCGATTATGAGTATTCACTGCATGCCAACGGTCGCGTGCTTAGAACGAGTTTTTCCCGCGAAAAATTAGAATATTTTCTATTGGTTGAGGCTCACGTGGCAAGTTGGATAGGTTTTCTTTTTTTTTTTTTTTAGAATCCGCGAAAAAGAATGCTCTTGGGTTACCTTGGTCTCTAATAATTCATGTCGCACACAAAAGAGCACGAACTAAATTGCTGTGCGAAACGAAAACAATAATGATAAACAAGCGTGTAATCACGCGAAAACTGAGGGCATTGCTAATATACAGAAGCTAAGCTTTGTCTCACTAAATACATTACCAATAAACTATTTGGTTTTATCCTGCGAGCGAAGTGGAACATACAAGTGCGAGCATACTGTCCTGAACTACACTTCCAGTGAACAAGCGCACCATCCAAAGCACCCAGTTCGCTTTTATAGCGCTTGGTGCGCTCAACGATCCCCCACTGGAACAAGCGCACCATCCAAAGCACCGAGCTCGCTTTTATAGCGTTTGGGGCGCTGAAACCTTTGAAAACACAATTATAATCAATTCTATTATTTCAGTTATTTTATTTTAATGCGCCTATGCGTTTTTCTTTTTTTACTTTTGCGTTCACGTGCCATTTTCTTAGTTATATAATATATCTCCAGAAGTCTGACAACTATAGTCTGTTTCATTATAAGTAAAAGTCACATAATCAAAGATGTACACAAAAAATAAAAATAAAAAAGAACGCGAACACACATTAAAATGCAATGTAACGGCGCATTCAAAATTAGTCGTTAGTTTTTTAGAGAGCAGCAATTTTGTAGGACGACATTGTTACCCGATGAAGGTTATAAAAAGTGCATTGCAACTGTTAGCTCGGGGTCTTTAACGAGTTGCCGACACGGGCAATTCGAATATATTAGTGCTGCGTCGCCATTTGTGTCCAAGGGCCGGTCGAGACACGGGCCTCGTGCACTGGCACCTTTGAGGTTATTTGAAAGACTAACGCAAATACATCGAGGGGATTAAGTCCCTGCACGCTCTGCAGCGGGACTTCCCCAGCAATAGTTTTGTTGTCAGGAAGCTCACGTAATATTGCTTTGCTTTGTCGCCAACTGTTTAAACATTTGTGGAGGACGGAAAAGCGTTTCCTGTGATTTCAGATAAAGCTTCAGAGAGCTGACAACCATCATTTTAGGCATCCATATCTGTATGAAGCGTAGCTTATTTAGTGGGTCTAGTTTAGCCCGACCGCATAGGCACAGAAAGAGAAAGAACAGCTTAACTTCGGGCTCTTGGCGCTGCTTCAGTGGCTTCATCAGCCCGTAGCGTTGGTAATTGCGCTCCGAACTAAGGTAAAGCAAAGCAAATATTTAGATTTTAGGGCTTCCCAAGCTAAACCAACAAAAAGCACTTAACACGCCCAAACACAAAAAAAAATATTGCGGGTTTATTTTGACCAACCGTAGATCTTTTGACGTGCAACCGAAATCTCAGATTGGCCTCCGTCGGATTGCGGGTACCTCGGCCGATATTTAAACCCGTCAAATATAGATTCATGGGCCAGCGCGTTGGCTGAGAGGAACTGAGACGTTTTAATGTCATTGCCACTTAAGAGCCACCGAGGTGGTTTTTGAAACAAAATATAGTCGAACCATTCCGACAAGCATAGTTTGATATCGCAAATGATTTATGCAAGTGACAAAACATTAAAATGTGTTCGCATACGTGGCGGAATCTGAAGTGGCAGAATGCATTTCATGGCGCCCATTTCATTTGGATCGCGTCGGGCATGTGTACCGACGCACAATAGAACGCGCGCAAAAGTAGCTGTGGTGCACCCGCAGCCTCGCGCTTGTTGTTCTGACATCTCTGGCTCGCTCACTGCGGGCATCCAGGCACCTGACACCCTGACATCTGGCGCTTTTTCTGCCTTTCACGTGGCGTTCCAAGCGGCACACGACGGAAAATGCACATCAAGCTGTTCTTGAACACGTGTCGCCATCTGTACTTTATATTAAGAAACTACAATTCGCCGTAACTGAATGGGAAAAGTTTGAGGTCTTATAACATTATTAACGTGTAATATATCGATATGGAAGTTCTGGAAAATGTAATATCAAAGTATGCTTCATAATTTTATGTCTCGTTATTTTGATTAGTTGACGTGATTCCGTTTTTATAACGCCCTAAAATATTATAATTTTAAACTTTATTTTTTATTTTTAAATATACATTAATTGTAAAGTCCGTTGCTTACTTTTTTATTTTATTACATCTAACCGAACGGTCACGTAAAATATCGTGGACGATGGGACGTTATAACTCGAAAAATAATTTTTTTCAATATTAGAGACTGTGGTCTATTAAAAGCCATATAATTAACAAACAACTAAAAACAATCGGCATATCAAGATATTAAAACATTGTTGAGAAACTGCTCTTTAATTTGACACTAACTTTATAATTGTAAGATACATAGAAAGAAAGTTATAAGCCGTCGGAAAAGCACCAAAACGTCATGCACGGTGGGGTTGCACCTTAAGGGGGGACGGAGTATTAGCGCCGAGATGTTTAGGTGGCGCGCACTTATGGTTTCCATCTGTGACGTCACGACTGGGATTTGCCCAACGTTATTAGATTATCTCAGTTACGGAACTGCTCATAGACCGCATGCACGAACAGTACCCCCCTCACTCACCACGACTCGCCAAGCGTCGCTCGACGCGCCGCCAGACGGCTGCTTTGGTAACTGCATCAGGATGCGTTCGTTTCAACGTTACTAGAAACGTAAAAACCAACGAAAAAAAAACCTCTTTTGTAGTAACTTTTATTGGAGTTTAGTACAAAATGGGGGGCGCGTGATGTTTTCTAAAATCTTTAGTTTGCTAGGTTTTGCGGCACAATAATATATTTTTCATACAACCATGCCTCAGCGGTGATTTCAGGTAGCGCGTCCCGACCTAGGGTCATCTTAACTTCGGGGTTAATTCGCGGCGCGTCCGCAGGGGAGACGGAAGTGGCATCCCTGTAACCCTTTCCACTGTATCTGTTTCGGCTCCGAAATGGCCGATTGAAGCCAAAATTGATGTTACGTGCAGTTCCTCGAGTGACCGCTGCAAGGCAAATGGCGGGGTTGTGATCGCCATTTGGCGCTACTATTTGGCGCTTCAGCTGGGCTCTTTGGGCGCATAGTTATGAAAGCAAAATATAGATGGCGCTTCGAACGACGCTCGCTTGGCGGATTGAAGTGAGTGAGGGGGGTACCCCGCTTCGCGGGAGTTCCGCAACTGAGGTAATCTAAAGCCACACTATATGGCAGCGTAGCTGCCAGAGTAGCGACACGACGCAAAATTATCTAGATGCACGACGTCAGAAGCGCTAATAGTGATCTCCATTTTGGGCCTGGGAGGTTGCCATGGTAACCGTGCTTCTAGCGACTCCGGACGGCAACCTTTGTAGTCTAGTTGATATCTCCATTCGTTCGTTGAAAAGTGGTATAAGACGCTTGGCATCGCAGCACGGCAGAACCTCTGGAGGAACGGTGCCTGTTTTTTCTGAAAAGTGAGACGATTTGCAGTCCGGGTACTGTCGGGCGACGAGAGCTGCTATAGTATCGTACGTCCACGGACAAGGCGAGTGGTTTTCGGCGCCGCCGGGATGGCGGCCGCTTCGTGGCACGAACGTACCGTCCTTGTACTTTCGGACTTCGCTCCGATGGAACAAAATCCGATTACGCGGGCCACGACAGCACGATTGGATCGGAACACGGCTGCTGCTCGACTGCCCCATAGTGAGCGTGTATATGTTTAGCATCATACTTCTTCAAGACCCGATCATCCTTTGAATATGAGATTTTCTCACCAACTGGTGAGGAGCGACGTCGGCGGGGTTCAACCAAGAAGGACGGCATGGCGGTCTCTAGGGAATCGTTGACGCGATCAAAAGAGACGGACGCCGGATATGAGGTGTTCTTGCCGACAGGCCAAATGGTCGTTCGGAAGTTTACCGGCATTCAAAAAGTCAATATTTTTATCTGGTGTAGCACACATATCCGTGTTAAAGAGGCCACGAAATTATTTTTAAACTTCTTCTTCCTTACCTGTAATCCTCAACTCAAAAGAAATCACGCAGTCGTGACATGCTAGGGCACCGGTGCGATGACCCCAAGCTTTCACCGTGCTTTTTAAGCACACCGTAGAACTTGGCATCCGCAAGTGATGATACGTTTTGTCAGGACACTCATTGGCCAGGAAAGCGAATTCAAATATCCATGGACGAATTGATTGCTGATGAGCGCATACATCCGTGCGACGCAGTTTTCGTGTCCAATGCGTGAGTTGGGGTTGGCTGACGTCATTTTGGCCTTTGTAGGCATTGTAAAGAGGATATTTGGAACCAAGCACACTGACATTAAGGAGCACAAAACGGGCCCAGCTACAGAAAATAAATATTACACTCGTAAGAAATAAATACGTCTGTAACTTGTTAATTACAAAGACGAACACATCTCTGAGCATCTAAGTCTAATAGTATGCGTTGATGCATTGTTATATACGTAGCAGGACATTTCATATACGTCACTTGAGCAAATGCCAGTTTTTCACTTGAAAAACAAACCAAAAAACACTGCGATCAAATGCAAGCTATTGCAACGAAAGCAAGTTATATCAAAATCTTCAGAACTGCCAATTCGTAAAATTGGCGATTAGTAAAAAAGGTTAAAGATCGCAGGAGCTTCCTCGCTAAAAAATGCTCTGATTATTCGGTGACCCAGGGCTGAAACAGTTTCCCCTAGGCCCTACACGCGCCGCATATCTTTCGTTATGATTCTCAGAAATGAAGACTTTAAAAGGAAGCTATAAAAATGCGAAAATTTTATCCTAAAAGCTATGTGGAGCGTAAGTTCGCCTGCTTCTTTTTGCGGGGGTTGTGGTGACGTCAGAACGCCGAGATCTGAGTGGCTCCGATTGAAGGATAGTGGGTAGACCTAAAACCAAGCTGCCTTGAGGCCTACCCACTATTCTTTATTCAGAACCAATCAGAGCTCGGCGTTCTGATGTCACCACAACCCCTACTAAAAGAAGCAGACGACCTTGCGCCGCGCATATCGTAAAATCGTTGATTAGTATGTGTGAATATTTATACAGCGTGTAGTTGGTCAGCCATTTCAAAGTTGCGACGAGTCACTCGCTGTAGATGAGCAATTTAGCCAATGCAGTATAACCACTAGCCTGGGGTCTATAGGTCTTTAACGTGCACCACGCAGTAGTAATACACAACCGCAGGCCGGTACGGTGCTCATCCAGATCGAAACGGGCAGGGGTGGGAATTGAACCCAGGTTCCCTGATGGATTAGTACAAAACGTAAACATCGCAGGAGCTTCCTTGCTAAAAGTTTGTGATCATGCGGTAACCTGGGGCAAAAACGAATTCCCCAAGGCCCAACATGCGACGTATAGATTTCGCATCGATTCTCAGACACTCCAGCGTTCAAATAAAGCTAAGAGAATGCGAAAATTGCATGCTAAATGTCTTATCGATCCTCAAACACATCCGGAAACCCGAGCACCGCTAAGGCGATATTACTGATGCTGTCGCACAGGTGCTAATATCCAGATCGATCTTGCACAGTAAGGGTATAAAGTATCATTCTTTCAGATCTTCAGGTTATACCTACGTCAGAAAGCACGAAGAAGCCCTAAATCGTCGGCAAGCTGCGGCACATCACGACTCCGTGCACCGCACCCCGCGTACCGAACAAACTCGCATCAACCAGCTCTGGGCGCTGCCATCTTACCGATGACATCACGGCTCCTGAGAGGTCACGTGACGAGTCGTCACTCGGTTGCTACGGAAACCGAGCCAGCTCAGCTCGTTGCTATGGTACCGCGTGTGACCAATCGCGGTGAGAGGCGGCACAGGAAAAAGCGTGGCGCTACTCTGGCAGCTACGCTGCCATATCGAGTGGCTCTAAGGTAATCTAATAACGTTGGATTTGCCTCGCCGTGACATCATCAGTTGTTATCCTCTCTACTTACCACCAGGTGCGACGACGATTTCGGTGGTGTGTTTAAAAAGCACTGTGGAAGCTAGGAGCCATCGCAATTTAAAACTAACCACCGAATTCAGAAACCTCACTCAAACTACACTCAAACTCAAGGGCCCCTCCACTTCCTCGAGGAAGGCGCGAGGGCCGGCGCTGGCCAATCGCGACTGCGGATCTGTCCTCGCGATTGGCCAGCGCCGGCCCTCGCGCCTTCCTCGAGGAAGTGGAGGGGCCCTTCAGTTTGAGTGTAGTTTGAGTGAGGTTTCTGAATTCGGCGGTAACACCATCAAAGTTGACAATCTGACAATTCTCCTATACCCATAATTTGGCCACTCGTAAAAAGCAGACCGCAGCGATGTTTTTGGTCGCACACATCGCTAATAGCGCGAGTGCTCGTTCTGCGGAACAACGCTTCAAAGCAGCGAGCTCGAGCTCTCGTGTTTGTGGCACTGGCTGC
Source organism: Ixodes scapularis (assembly GCF_016920785.2). Lineage (NCBI taxonomy): Eukaryota > Metazoa > Arthropoda > Arachnida > Ixodida > Ixodidae > Ixodes > Ixodes scapularis. The sequence continues at coordinate 95,242,427 of NW_024609882.1, forward strand.
GGTTTCAGCTTAAGGGTGAACTAAATACATTGGATCCTGGGAAACTAGTGCTATTGCCTTTCCTAGCTGCTAGCCAGACGCAAACGGATACTGACACAAAGACGACCAAAACCTCGCAAGGCGATTGGCTAACCTGTCGACGTTGGCATGGAAATCGCCATCTCGGTTCATTCAAAGCTTCGAAGCTTCCAGAGGGTCGTTCTAAACCAGTCGCGCCAAGATCACCTTAGAACATCATTGTACCGAAAGCGTGCCTCGCCAATATATGCGTCTTTGGCACTGTGGATACAATCAACTTATCAACCACGCCCATCTCCACGGATCCCTTACGCGTGTTTCACATGCAGCGATTTTAACCCTAGAGTGGCGCGATTTCTGCCGTCGCGGAGCTCGTGCCACTCAACCGCTGGTGCTGGCTAGAGCCACTCGATATGGCAGCGTAGCTGCCAGAGTAGCGCCACGCTTTTCCCTGTGCCGCCTCTCACCGTGATTGGTCACACGCGGTACCATAGCAACGAGCTGAGCTGGCTCGGTTCCCTCAGCAACCGAGTGACTACTCGTCAGGTGACCTCGCAAGAGCCGTGATGTCACCGGTAAGATGGCAGCGCCCAGAGCTGGTGGATACGAGTTTGTTCGGTGCGCGGTAGTCGTAATGTGCCGCTGCTTGCCGACGATTTCGGACTTCTTCGTGCTCTCTGACGCAAGTATAACGTAAAGATCTGAAAGAATGTGACTTTATACCTTTTCTGTGCAAGATCACTCAGGATATTAGCACCTGTGCGACAGCATCAGTCATATCGCCGTAGCGGTGCTCGTATCCCTGGATGTGTTCGAGGATCGATAAGACATTTTACATGCACTTTTCGCATACGCCTAGCCTTGTTTGAATGTTGGAATGTCTGAGAATCAATGCGAATTTTATGCGTCGCATGTTGGACCTTGGGGAAGTTGTTTCAGCCCCAGGTAACCGCGTAATCACAAACTTTTAGCGAGGAAGCTCCTGCGATCTTTACGTCTTGTACTAATCAACGATCTTACGATATAGCTTTTAGGATAACATTTTCGCATTTTCTAGCTTCCTTTGAATGGTGGAATTTCTGAGAATCGAAACGAAAGGTATACGTCGTGTGTAGGGCCTAGGGGAAGCTGTTTCAGCCCAGGGTCACCGAATAATCACAGCAACTTTAAGGGAGGAAGCGCCTGCGACCTTTAACCTTTTGTACTAATCGACGATTTTACTAATTGACAGTTCTGAAGACTTTGATAAACGTCCTTTCGTTGCAATAGCTTGCATTTAATCGCAGTGTTTTTTTTTTTTTTTTTTTAAGTGACAAGCCGGCGTTTGCTCAAATGACGTATATGAAACGACCTGCTTTATAAGAATGCATCAACACACACTATTAAATTTATATGCTCAGAGGTGTGTTCGTCTTTGTAATTAACAAGTTACAGACAATTATTTTTCACGAGTGTAATATTTATTTTTTGTAGCTGGCCCCGTTTTGTACTCATTAATGTCCGTGTGCGATGATGCTATCATCATGTGTGTATGGTTCTAAATATCCTCTTTGCAATGCCTACAGAAGCCAAAATGACGCCAGCCTACAGCAGCTCACGCATTTGACACGAAAACTGCGTCACTCGGACCTATGCGCTCGTCAACAATCCATTCGTCGATGAATATTTGAATTCGCGTTCGTGGCCAATGAGTGCACATGAGTGCACTTGCGAATGACAAGTTCTATGGTGTGCTTAAAAAGCACGGTGGAAGCTTGGGGTCATCCCACCGGTGCCCTAGCATGTCACGACCGCGTGATGCCACTGTTCTCTTGAGTTGAGGATTAAAGCTAAGGAAGAAGTTAAAGAATCATTTCATGGCCCCTTTAACACGGGTATGCGGGCTACACCAGATACAAATATTGACATTTTGCATGCCGGTAAACTTCCGGACGACCACTTGGCCTGTCGGCAAGAACACTTCATATCCGACGTCCGTCTCTTTTGATGGCGTTAACAATCCTCTGTAGACCACCGTGCTGTCCTTCTTGGTTTAACCCCGTCAACTGTTCATCACCCCGAAACGAGGGTGATGCCGTCGTCGACGTCGGTCCCCGCCAGTCGGTGAGATAATCTCATCTTGAATGAATGATTGGGTCTTGAAGAAGTACGGTGCTAAGCATACATGCTCTTACTATGGGGCAGTCGAGCAGCAGTCATGTCCCAAGGCAATCGTCCTGTCGTGAGCGGCGTAATCGGATTTTGTTCCATAGGAGCGAAGTCCGAAAGTGCAAGAACGGTACGTTCGTCCCACGAAGCCGCTGCCATCCTGGCGGCGCGGAAAGCCACTCGCCTTGTCCGTGCACGCTGCAAATCGTCTCATTTCACAGAAGAAACAAACACCACTCCTCCAGAGGCCCGTGCCGCACCGCCATGCAAAGCGCCTTTTAGGTCTTTTACTACTTTTCAATGAAAGAATGGAGATGTCAACTAGATAAAGGTTGCCGCCCGGCGTCGCTAGCAGTACGGTTACCATAGAAACCTCCCAGGCCCAAAATGGAGATCACTATAGGCGCTTCTGACGTCGTGTATCTAGATAATTTTGCGTCGTGTCGCTACTCTGGCAGCTAAGCTGCCATATAGAGTGGGTCTAGTGCTGGCCAGAGCGCCGCGACGGCAGAAATCGCGCCGCTTCAGGGCCAAAACAGCTGCATGTGAAACAGGCTTTACAAATATATTATTCTTGTTATTTTAGAACAGTAAAATTATTTTTAACTGGGTCCAAGCACCCACACAACATGTGGTGATGGTACGAAGATGCGCACATCTTTTTCCGGTGTGTAGATAGCAAAATCTCGGTATAGAAGAAACTTCTCCATAAAGCTACTCGGGACCAGCGAATTTACATCGGCTCACCAGAAACGAAGGAGTGAAGGAGGAATCGCTCCCTTCACGGACCAAGATGGCGACCATACAGGGAGCTTGGCGCTATTTGTCCATGATCCAGTGACTTTAGGATTGACGGAGTATTGGCGTGCTTATCTCAAGTTTGCGCACGCACATCACGAGCAAAATTGAATATTTTAAGCTTGGACTGAGCGCGTTGGTAATAAATTCAAAAATATACGAAAGACTCAGACGAAGAGGATGGATAGGACAAACACGAGTCAGGTGATGTTTGTCCTGTCCGTCCTCTTCGTCTGACTCTTTCGTATATTTTCGAAGATTTTATGCCGCGTTTTGATTGTGCGTTCTTTTGCTTCCTCACGTTTCTGAAAGGCGCCTTGAAAAACAATTTATAAAAGGATCTGAATGGGCTGAATTCTTGGCGTTTCGATAGCATGTTAAGGCAACTAGCTCTAGATATTTTGCTGGTCTTATTTTATATTTTACGCTCATGAACAGACGCTAACAGACGCCAGCATATGAACGTGGTTTGGGCATGATTGAACGCTACAGCGCCGCTTTTATGGTCGCATCAGGCAGACGTTGAAGCCAATATTACACAGTCGCGTCTTGTGGAAAGACTTGCGACCCCTGGCCAAGCGCAACAGACGTATAGCTGACTCTGGTAATTCAATAGGCCGGTAACGCTCAAGTTTTCAGCAGCGCCCCAGGCGAGCAAAATAAAATATTTGTGATTCGTGTTTCTGGCTTTTCGAACATGCGTCATTGTGCGTCCCCACTAGTTTTTTTTATACTCTGTTTTATTATAAGTGTCAGCATAGCAGAGACCACACGAGCGAGCTCCGAACTTTCAGTGTCCCTGGCAAGCACGCGCGCTTGTGCAGTGCGAGCATCGTTCAGGGAAACATGCTTTTGCAAGTAGCCTCGGCATCGCTATCACGTGAAGTGAAGCATACGTTCCCACGGTGTCTATAAAACAAAGCAATAGAAATAATAAAGCCGAAAGAAATGTTTGATAAGACGCCGAGGCCGCGCATGAACTGCGTACTATTTATTTTTTAGACGTTTTGTTATGGGGCATATAAAAGAAACCTGCATTTGAACGCGGCACATGCAGAATCGGACGTCACAGCGGCGCTTATATGATCGTATTGTGTAAAGGGTGCATCCAGCATAACATGGCCGCATAGAGCTAACGCGCTTGCGCCCCCTGCCCGAGAGCGACGGGTCCACTGATCTTTATTGTAGTAGGCTGGATCGCGGATCAAGAGCCCGCCAGTGTCGCCACCGGTGGCCATTGCTTGACACCAGTCAATACACGCAAGTCTATGGGAGAAACGCACAAAAGTAAGAATATTGAACCATGTACGCTGTGCTCGGAGACTAGTATTTTATGGTGTGCTGCTATCCTTGTGTTGGGTGTTTGGAGATCGAATCGACATTTTTCAAACGTTCGAACGCCGATGAAAAAAATCAAACATACCGGAGCACGTACGGCTGAACCGGCAAGCCTGCTCTGTTAGTGGAGTAAACAAAGGTACTTGCCGTCAATGAGACCGTCCTCGGGGAAGCCCAGAAGTTGGTGAACGACGAAGAAGTTCCATCTCGACAGCGGCTTTCCGGGAGTGAGCGAATTCCGCGTAGCAAAACCTTCGAGCTTGTCGTCTGCTAAACTAAACTCAACGAAACCGCCACCGACTCCGCGGTAACTCTAGGTAACTCTCGCCTCGTTTAGCTGCACTACAGCGGAGTCACTCTCGACCACAAAATATTTATTTATAAGAACTGCGAGGGCTGTCAGTTTTAATGTTTGTACGCAAGCTACTTGACGGGCTTATCAAAAAGCATCCAAAGAGTTCCAGTGCTGACAACAGCTTAGAAACGGGGGAAACGGCACTTTTTATCGTTCTTCCCCTAGAGTCCCATGCATTGGCTGGTGTCAATCAATGGCCGCCGGTGGCGACACTTGGCCCCAGCTGCCGAAGCCGCGGTCCGCGATCCAGCCTACTGCAATAGAGATCAGTGGACGGGTCGTTAAATGAGTCGGCAGAGCAAACGTGGCTACGAGTCAGATGATTCAATAGGTCTGCATTTATGGTGGTTAATATGTCCAGGAAATTAAAAAAAAAAAAAAAAAAAACGATTTGGTGAGGTGAGCAGTTCAATTAGTAAAGAGTCAAGGAATTCAACGACTCAACAGACGGGTCGCACAGCTAGTTCAATTACGCCACCGCTACCGCAATGCATCCTGGCAACCAAAGTTTTTCTGCGCGCGCGACAACCTCACCGAAGGCTTTTTCGAGCATAGCACGAGGCTATACGAATTATGTCGTGAACTGGAGCCTGCGTCCTGTTACAGTGTTCTAGAGGATGTAGTGGCAAGAGCGACGCCCGCTTAGAATGAGCTGAGACGGTCAACGTAGATGCCGCGAGTGGCGCTGGAGTTCCGAGCCCTAGCAAAATTTGTGGCAGATGGCAGATGTGCGATGAGTGAAGAGGAAGCTGAGGCGGTACGCTTCTCCCGAACGTATAGCACCGTAGAACCTTTCTTTGTGGTGTACTGGTGGGGAGTCTTCACCGTTCCGTTGCCGTCTCGATCATAAATTCAAGGGAAAAGACGGACACACGCACTGCTTCGCGCCGGGATGCAGGTCGGGCTACCCGGTCAACAAGGGCAGCCGGAGCACCAGCGATCGTAAGCCGTCGCTGTTTCGTGCGTCAAAGAAGGAGTCACGCAGACTACAGTAGGAAAAAAAATGTTAATCGAGAAGATAAACGGGCCTCGTCGAGATATCAGCAGTGTGCGAGAGGCATTTTGCACCGCGCCTCATTCTTCGTGACTACAGGGTGTCACAAATGAAAATTTACACTGTCTTTTTTACCGCAAAAATAAACTAGGCATCGCCGAACGCTCATTTTCCGCCCAAAGGTAGAGCTAGAGGTCACAACCAGATGCCGAAGTTTCAGCCCGATCCGATAACTTAATCAAAAGTTATAAGTGATTTTTTGAAAATTTCAATGGGAAAATGGACCCCATTTTCGCTCGTTTTCGGTTTCTGGTGCCATAGAGCCCCATGTGTTTGAAAACTCCGTCGGCCGCTATTTTCCCCTTGAAATTTTCAGAAAATCGTTTATAACTTTTGATTAAGTTGTCGGATCGGGTTGAAACTTTGGCATCTGGTTGTGACCTCCAGCTCTACAATTGGGCGAAGAATGAGCGTTCGGCGATGCCTAGTTTATTTTTGCGGTAAAAAAGACCGTGTAATTTTTTTTTGTGACACCCTGTATGTGCACATCGTCAATGGCGAAGAGGTTAGGAATTTATGCCGCAATATATTATGACTATTTTGTAGTCTTTTCGCGTAGTATGTTGCTGCATATCTGTCATGTGCTTGCTGTGTATATCGATGAAGTGTATGACCACTTTTGAGAAGGCGTAAAGCAGTGAGTTGAGAATATTTTTTTTTGCATTTTAAGGGTTGTTGAAATATGTGTTCATATTGCATTTTAATGCTTCACGTACTCCCAATCGAGGTATTTTTTCTTCATAAACTGCCTTCCACAAAAGACAATTTGCTATATGTTCGTCAGTTGCAGTGGCACCGTGGCAATTCCCAAACGCGCTCGGCCTTGCACCTTACGCAACGCTGGTCCCCGCATCAGCAACACGATGACGAAAAACAACACACCACTTTAGTGTTGCTCTCACCATTGAAAAAGTGAGATTTATTGAGTTTCAATTCTATATTTTTCTTCCTTATATCAGCATCGCTTCGTTTCTTTCGCAGCTATTAAGCCAGAAGCGACAGCGTTGCTGAACGATCTCTCAGTACTGGGAGAGGGGGGAGGGGGGGGGGGGGGGAGTCGATGATAATCAAATGATCTTAATCAAAAACACGCGAATAATGAAAGTAGATGAAAGTACAGATTCTACAGGCATTAGCTCAAAGAAAAAACTGACAATTTTTCACATTAGCACTTCTTCTGCGTCGCGAAAGCTCCAGTCGAACCACAGTAGTACACGCCGAGCAGCGCCGACGACGAGGCTGACGGGGGACGCTTCTAGGGCTCAGAACAGCAGCGCTACGGTGTCGTCTATGCGCATAATCCTCACACGGCGGCCGCCGCCGCTCTTGACTGTAGTCCTGTGAACTAAAGTTATGGCGGCGACATGCATGCGTTGAACGTTTATTGAGATTGGTCAATTGAGCAATGTAAGCCAAGAGGTCCAATGTACAAACTAATTCAGCAGGTCAAACTATTAACGGCGAAGGAAGATGTTTTACAAATAAAATGTTGTAAGGAGTCAAAAGTTAAATAAGTGGAGATTTGTGAGGAGTGAAAAAGATGTTCCGTAGGGGTGTTCCGAGCCTTTTATTACTTTATAATCCGAAAACATTTGACCGCCCTTACCCAAGACATGGTGTATAAATTGTGTAGGCCCTGGTAAAAATGCTATAGAAATGTCCAGAGGTATAACCTGAAAATTCTGGATAATCCTTCGATTGATAAAGAGTCAAACTTTATATCATATGTGGAACTACGAAAAAGGATATAATCTGTGCTTGTATGATGGGAAGTCCGACCGACTCTGCTGCAGTTTAGTTGCATTTCGTGTCGTTTACATTTATTTCATTCTTCTACTACATTTTTTATTTGCTACCAGCCCGCTCCATACTATGCTTCTTCTGCCTCGGCAATACGATGCTCTACGCCACAAGTGGAAGGGCTTTCGCGTAGCGACCCTCCGGTAGCCAGTAAGGCCTCTCAGGTCTTAACCTGAAAAATCCTGCATCTTCTAATATATGTGCGGTTGTACAAACATTTGTCGGAGGCTGATGTTGCTATGTTAATTTCGATGAATTCCTAGCTTCCAGCTTCAACAAAAATCGTTTCAACGCCATTGAAATTCGGTTCAAACTGGTAAGTTAGCGATGAAGTACCATTTGCCTTTTTTCCTGGCGGTAGCATGAACACGTAGCCTATTCTTCTAAAACTCAGATTCTCGACTGCACACTGTCGGTCTTCTGCAGATTGATATTCTTGGACTCTCGAGCCTAAATTTTCAATGTAATTAAGGCCCCGCGTAGATTTATTGATAAGGATAAAGAATGGAAATTGAACGTACACCTAATAATTAATAATTCTTGAGACGAACCTTCACCTGTAAACTAAAACAGAAGATATCAAACATCCTACGTCAGCGAAGGAATGGTGTCTGACAGAATATTGCCAGTCTCAGATATTTTTTTTATGCGGAACTCATATTTTAGAATATTCTTAACAGGAAAAACCGATACGTTAAATCAGGTGTGGCCAAACCGCGGCTCTTTGCTGGTCCAAGAGCGACTCGCGGATCCCTCGTAAAGAACCCCCCCCCCCCCCCTCTTCGCCCCTTTCCACGTTTCCCCAGAAAAAAAAGAAGAAAAGAAGGAAGGATTTAATAATAAAGGACACTGCAGCTTGCAGTCTGACAACGTTGTACTCCCATACGTACAGTCGTACAGCCTTGTGCCCCCATACACACAGTAAGACTCTGAAAAAAAGTTAAGTTTTACCCCCGCGCCCCCCCCCCCCCCCACCCCCTCCCCCCCGGCGGCTCTTAGAAGTTCTGTGGTTTTGTTTGCGGCTCTTAAGCCAGGCCAGCCTGGCCACCCCTGTGTTAAATCATTCTTCAAAAACTATCTAGAAAAGCCGTAAAATAAAAAAAAAAACAGGGATAGTTTGAAGCTTTAATCCCATATTCTGTGGGACAAAAACTAGCAGTCGGATGGCAGGCACAATATGCTTTTCGTGTAAAGGCTTGTTCACACTCTTGCGACCGAGTACGACTGAGAGAGACGAAATCTCTTAAATGTTTTTAGAATGAGGGAACACACTGGCATTGTGGCGCCATCTATGCGGTGACCCTGGAACTGCGTTTCACAAGAGCGAAGGTTCTGCGGGATTTCCGAGGTCAAATGTGCGTAATACCCATAGAAAGGCTCGTTTATAACATTGACAAAAGTTTTTCGAGCCAAGAAAGAAAGGATAATGCGCGAGAAATAAAAAAATATACCGGACAGCCGAGTTTACGCTGCTTTCCAATAGATGGCGCCAGTGTGTTCTCTAGTTTAAGAAGTTTTAAGGAACCCAGGTTTAAGAGGTCACAAGACTGTGAACGGGCCTTAAGCTCGTCACACTATAAGGTGCGGGAAAAAAATCAGGCGTGTACGTAACGTCCTTGCTTGAAACCCTTTTTGTAGTCCAAGCTATGTTGCCGGGTTTGTAACAGACAGTATTTGGAAGGTGGCGTGGATAAGCTGACTTTAGGCGCGTCGTCCGCGTGCGGGTCGTGAACGAACCGTGCTCAAATGCACAAGTGTGTATGGGCCTTTACGAGAATACTCATAGCTGTCCGAGTAAGCAAAGCGCTGGTCCAATTATGCATTTATTAAAAAGAAAAAAAAATATTAGGCAAATAGACCGATCCCACCAGCCAGTTTGACTATAGGCCACCGCTGCCGCAATGCATCGAGGGAACTTTAGTCCTTCTGCACGTGCGAAAACCTCGATGGAGCTCTGCGCGTGTAGAGCATGAGACCGTACGAGCCCTCGCATGCACGGCTGTCTGCCTCCGGTGAACTAAAGTTATGGCGGCGTCACGCATGCGCCGAACGCTTATTGAGATCGGTCTATCAAACGCCGCAAGAAAATAAGAACATGCTATATGCACTAACCTGGGGCTTATCTCCAACGCTCCGTGTTGGGAGGGCTAATGAGTAAAGCGCTTGAATGGCTGACCGAAAATGGACAAAAACACCTGCGCCTTTCCGGCCCTTGCTGTACACTACACTGTGTTCTAATCGGTCGTTGGAGGGTACATGTAAAAATTGTCTCTAACATTTAAATAAAGATAAAATGCTGGGAGCATATGCGTCCGCAAATGCCTGCTTGTTGATTTCATGCTTTTGATGTTGGAAACGAGACTCCTCTACCGTAGTGCCTTTTGGGCGCTGTAAATAAAAAAATAAATAAAAAATAAATGCAAAACTCAATTTTAAACTAGTACGACATGTGAAACATATTTTCATGAATGACGAATAATGAAGCAGATAATAACTACACAAACTAAACGTTTAATAGGGGCGAACATGTGACTGACTCCGGCACTCCAAGGAGAACTTTATGTACACGCGTGGGTGTCTGGAACAATCGGCGTAGAAGCAAGGACCGGCGCATAGAACATTCGTACCTCGAATAAGCGTCAGGGTTCTAAAATTTGCCAGAACGCGACCTCCCTGCGTGGGAGCCAAGCGCAATAACCGCTCGGCTGCGGGCGCGCTGCCTGCATGGCCAACTGCGCCCACGGCAATACCCCCATTTAAAAAGTGTATCGCCCCGATGCAACACAAGAAGAAATTAAAAGAACGGTAAACTAAAGAGTCATTTTGAACCCCTAAATTCCACAGTCCTATCGAGCGTATAATCGAATGTGTTGAACGACGTGAAGCACATCGGGTCTCGGGCCGCGTCGCGATGAGGAGTTCGTTCCATCGGGCATCACTTCGTAGTTGAGATCTCCCAGGTGTTGAAGACCTTGCAAAGTCCATAGTAGCACTTTGAAAGCTTCTCCCTGAGGCCATGGTGTTGCATCGGTGTCCACAGCCAGACTCCGGGCTGGAAGTGAACGTCGAGAAGACGAAGGTTGTAGCGGTCAGCGTCGACACGTTGCTGGGCTTTTTTTTTTCATTCAGGGGATACTACACTCCATTGAAGGCCCATGTAGTAGTGGGGTACAACATATGCATTCACACATACAACAAAAACAAATAACACGACATTAAAAGGTGTACAACAACCAACTAGCAAATATACAGTATATATATATATTTTAAAAATCCGGACCGAGATCTGGATCGGGACTCGCGCGAGCTCACGGACTTCTCGCTGCGCAACCACGTGGGCGTCGTCGCTTCCGTCACGAGCTGGCTCATGATGTAGCATGGCGTCAAGCATCGTGGTCCCTTTGCGATCATGCAGCAGCTGGAATGGTGTACCACCAGTGGTCTCATGAGCCGCTCTGTTCTAGGCGAACGCGACATACGGCAGGACCTCCTACCACGTCTTGTCTTCCACGACGGCGTGCATCGACATTATGTCAGCGATGGTCTTGTTCAGGCGTTCTGTCAGCTTATTAGTCTGAGGATGGTACGCTGTGGTTCGACGGTTGTTGATGTGGCTGAGGCAAAGGATCTCTTGCATCAGCTGTGCCATGAACGATGACCCCCGATCTGTAATCAGAACTTCGGGAGCGCCGTGCCGGAGTACGATAGACTCGATGGAAAACTCGGCGACTTCCAGAGCAGTCCCTGAAGGAAGGGCTTCCGTTTCGGCGTATTGAGTGAGATAATCTGTGGCGACGAATATCCAGCCGTTTCCCGACGTTGATGGCCGAAAAGGCCCAAGTAAGTTCATTCCAATCTGTTGGAACGGAGTGGACAGGGGTGCGATCGGATGTAGAAGTCCAGACGGCTTCGTCGGTGGTTTTAGGCGTCGCTGAACATCATGGTATGACCGAGTGTAGAGATGAACGCTTTTCGGTAGCCTAGGCCAGTAGTACTTTTCCCAGATCGTGCTGTAGCCAGCCGTCGGGTTGTCATGACAGGCTTAGAGAGCGAGAGAGAACAACTTTACTGAAAATGCCTGCAGAATCGGTTAGAGAATATTTTTTCACGAAGGCTGGACGGAATAACAGACACCCACGCTGTGTTGTTGTTAAGGGAGTTTTCTTTGTGCAGCACCCTATGCCATATGGATAAGGCAGACAGGATTCGTAAGAAAGCACGCGGAATCTTACTTGCTTGTCCCTTTAAGTGTTCGATGAGTGCTCGCAGTTCAGGGATGTCCGGTTGTGGTGCTGCTATGTCGCTGACATCCAAAGCACCAAGGAAGCACTCACCGTCGTCGTCTTTGGTGCAGGCAGGACCGGCTTCGACGGGGGCTTTTGACAGGCAGCCGGCGTCATTGTGCTTCCCGCTGGATTTGTACACCACGGTCATGTCGGTCTTCTGCAGTCGTAGGCTCCACCGCGCGATCCGTCCGGAGGGGTCCTTCAGAGTCGCGAGCCAGCAATGCGAGTGGTGGTCTGTGTCCACGCAAAAAAGGTCTTCCATACAAACATCGGCGCAACTTCGTTTTTGCCCAGACTACTGCAAGGCACTCCTTTTTAGGCGTTGAGTAGTTTCTCTCGGTGTTTAAACAGCGTCCGAATTACGTACGCGATGACTCGCTCTGCCCCGTCCTGCCTTTGGACTAGTACCGCGACAAGTCGGGTGTTACTGGCGTCAGTGTGGATCTCTGCTTCAACGAACTGACCGAAAACGCCAAGAATCGGGGGCGTTTGGAATCTTCGTTCGACCTCATCGAATGACCGCTGGTGTTTATTTATCCACTCAAACTTTACGGCGCCCCTTGCGAGGTGCGCGTCAGCGCTGCGGACCGCCTAGCGAAGTTCCGACCAAGCCGCCTATAATACGCAAAAAAGACGCAAAATATACTCAAGGCCTTCGTTCAGACGACGGCGTGTGTGCAGGTGTGGCCCGGGTGATTAGATGATCATCCGCAAATTGAGAAACGCGGATGATTTGATTATCATCACGTTCGGCCATTGCTGACTTTGCGCCTGCTGCACTAGTATTAAATTTGATGTGCCCCCGAGTTTCCCACGAGCTTTAAGTTGTTCTGAAATTGACTGATATAGTGTTTTTTTGTTTTTTTTTGTTATACTCATTATGTTTCTTTATTCATTATTCAGAGAACTCCTGCAGCGCCTAGAAGGCATTATTGCAGGAGGCTAATAATAAAGAAAGTAACATATCAGCATTTGCAGCAGAAATTATGCATTCCTGTAAAGCATTCAAGCCCTTGACCGCCCTCACAAAAAGCAAATATTTGCAGTGCTCCGTCCTAGTACAGTATTCGCGTATCTTGTGCACATGGTCATTACGTTTGGAAAAATAATTCTCTTTTAAGAGATATGATGACTTATAAATACCAGTAGCTTCGTGATAGATGTGTGAAAATTTCAACTGTAAATGTTTTCGCCGAAGATTTAATGACTCCCACCCTAGCGATTGTTTTAGATTAGTTAAACTAGAAAAACGGTCTTACTGGCCCAGGACGAAGCGTGCGGCACAATTTTGTATTTTTTCTAAGCCAACAATGCGATTTTTTTTAAGGGTCCCACACAGTGCATGCGTAATCTAGAAGTGGCCTTAAATAGGCAAGATATGCTAGCTCTTTTATTCTTTGTGTAGCGTTTTTCAGGTTTCTTTGGACAAAGCCGTGTGCGGGACCCGCCCTCATAATGACATCATCAATCTGCGAATCCCACGTGCAGTCGGATGACAAAATGACTCCGAGGTATTTTACTTTATTCTCATTCGTTACTAGCTCATTCCTTAAATACTACTTTGCGTCCAATTTATTTTTTTTTACGCGTGAAGCTAACATAAGCACATTTCTTTAAGTTAAGTTGCATCCCCAATTCACCGCACCAATGTTCTATTTGATCTAGGTCAACCTCCAGTTGTCGGAAACCCTCCTCGTTCTTTATATGCGTATACACAGCGCAATCATCTGCAAATAATCTAAGCTGGCAAGTTACAATTACATGAATATCGTTGACAAACAGTGAGAATAACAATGGCCCCAAAGCGCCTCTGTTGCACCCTTTTAAAACCGCAGCATTTCTTCCGGTGCTACACGGATTCCCTTCTGTGTGGCTAGCAGCTGACGCTGGGCCTCTAGATGCATGCTGTGTGGCCAGCAGGTCCCATGTCGTACACGCTTGCCCAGACCGAGCGCGTACAGAACGAGGAGGCACAGCAGGTGGCTGGTGCACTGCCAATGCAAAGCACATTTTTATGGGGTTTCAATATATGTGTTTTTGTGTCTTCTCCTACCATTTCCTGCAAAGGCAATGCCACTTCTGGCGTGTCCTGGCTGTCACATGCTGGGAAGTCCGGTATATTCGGTTAAACTGGATTTATCATGCTGTCGATCTCCTTTGTTTTGGTCTGTGTCATAGCACGATTTTTGTTTTTTTCAAGATTGAACTTGAAACTGACCAGATCGTCAACGTTTATCGAGTTAGAAAAGCTGTACATCAACTGGGCTGGTTCTTCACAGTTATGAGTCGATGTACTATACAATATATCCAGTCATAACTGTACATATGAAGGTAGAGTGTTGAGGATGAAATGTGGCATTTCTAACAGCCCTAACAGCACATACTGCGTTATCCGTTTAAAATCTCAACTTCACGAGAGGTCCATTAATAAACTAGCACATAATCCGCCCCTGAGGTAGGACGCTGTGGTACGTTAGCTGCACTGGCGACTCCAAGTACTCACCGCGGTTGCAGTGATGGGCCAAGCTGTGGCGTTGGGTGAGGTGCCACTGGTACCAGTCGCCTTCCCCCACAGTCTCGCAAGAAATCTGTCCTCACGAGGGAAAAGATGTGCTCTTCCTAGGCGCTTAGGGGAGGCACGCAATTAACACCTCCGCCGGTTCGCTGGATAACTACGAGTAGGTCCAGGTCTCGTTGTCACGCCGTGCACACACGTGCATTTCAGTAAGCCTTCTATTCGGCCCGGTTTTCTGTAGACGAGCCCCCGACATTTAGTTCTCGAACAATGATGTCCCACAGGGGAATTCGGTCTTCCTTGGATAGTGGACTATCAGCGGCGGCCCTTACAAGGACTGAGTTCACGAACAGATAGTCGAGGAGTAGATAGAACTGACCAACGGAGACACGGGCCCCGGGCCTACTCTTTATAGCAGCGTTGTCGGCGGTGGCCATTCCTCCGAGTTTGAACCGTAGTCACAAACTTCAAACAGTCCCAAACGGTTTGGTCGATCAAAACCAAACTTCCGAATCCGGATTTTGGAACATTGCCGAGAGCCTGATCTTCAAAACGGTACAGTTAATGCATACAGTTGGTATTGTCACTCAACTAAAATACATTATTAGTGCAGACAAAATCTAGCTTATGTTTTTCTATTTCATTTCAAAAATGTTGTACGTTTCTTTGAACTTAAAAATATTATCTCTACAATTCCCTTCACGCAGTGTTTTACCAATTTCTCTGGGGACAGTTCTGGGGAGAATTGCCGTTGAAGTTTCAACTTAATCGTTTCTGCTGACCGACCTCACGATAAAATTGGCTCCCCAGTGGAGTTTTCCGACGACGAAGTTGGGGCTCCTCCCACCTTCGATGTCACGATGAAGTCTTTTCATCGCTTTTTCCAGAAAAGACACATAGATTGGCTGCATAAGGCGTGGCATCGGCCGCAACCACTATAAAACTGAAAGCGATAGCTCGTTACTGGCTTGGGTTGCACTAGTTGGTGCATGACTAGGCACGGCCGGACTGGAAGCGCGCGCTCTCTTTCTCTTCTTATGGCCTTTGCAATCGCCCGGGAGTCAATGGCATTTTTTCTCTGTATGTAGTTCACTTGCTTGCCGCCAGGGGCGCAACCACCTCACCCCACTTCACCCCGCTCGGAGGGTTCCTTCGAGCTGCTTTGCGCTGGTGTTTGAGCTTCGTTGGTTGTTGTTTTGGCAACTTTGGTCTGGTGTACCTTGGTGGCTACCTGGTCAAACTCATTAGAGAGTTTGGGCGCGACGCCTGTGTTATGCTGTTGACTACGAGACGAGTTGATCCTGTGTTCGTCTTATTACAAGGCCAGGATAAAAGCGGACTTGATAATCCAAATCCTAGGTTCTTCGCACTTCTAAAGACATCGTTGCTTTTTTTTTTTAAAGCTGTTAAGCCTTCTGCGTACAAATGTGCACGAAGTTCTGCCAACTCATTGCCCCCTATCTTGAAGACGCGTCAATCCTAAGTTGCCCAGAGGGAATTGACAACAGTCACTCAAAGCGCTTGGCTGGTTTAATTTACAACAAGTTCCTCAAAATACTCCTGATTAACCATGCAAAGACGGTCACGGCCAGAAACGAAAAATCAGCTGGATATGTGTACCAGCCCTCGAGGGAGCACTTTAGGCTGTATTATGCATTGTGCGAAAATTGTACAGACTACTACACCCTCGTCTATACAGATCAGCTGACCGACTTCATGTGCGGCGTATGAAATGATGATGCTGACCACGGCAAAAAACAGATCGGGCCTGCTTGCATTTCACGAAAGTGTACGGATTATTTATCATTTGAAGATCCTCCTCGTAGAAGGGGTCCGTCTCCTCCTGTTCTTGAGTTGCAAAAGAGGTCCTGGAGGTAAAGACGAGTATAGTTTTTTCCGCAATCGCATTCTCTGTCTCTATTTACTACTTTTCACTCCCGAATCTCTTGGAAATGTGCGTCAGATATTTACCGTTTTGGGCTCATCAGAGGCGCATTAGATAGTGGCTCAGGGTCTAAACGTAAGGATCAGGTGACAAAGGTTATAAAATCTCGGCCGCAAGTTCCGACAGCGCTGAAATACCCTGTCTGACGCGCTCTGTGCAGACGGCAAGGGGTAGCCCAGGGGTTAACAAGGGGTGAGGTGACAGCGCCCCCCGCAAATTGCGACGGAAGGTGGCGATTGCCCCAATTGCAAAGGCCGTAAGAAGAGAAAGAGAGCGCGCGCTTCCGGTCCGGCCGTGGACTAGGATAGGACCAGCTTGCTGAAGTGCTGCATTTCATTCTGGGATTGTTTGTGGAATGTATGTGGCTGTCATTTCATATCTTTTTATTTCATCCTTGGTTTGTTTGGGATTGCAGTGTGCTCTCAGGTTGAGAAGAAAAGAAGCAGCAGATAGTTAAGGTTCATGAAGAGTAATTGCTCGGGGCAGCGTTCCAATGGCAGTACTACGCTACATGTGCGTTGACTCTCATTTGCTCTATCTCTTGTGTTACACAGCAGACAGAAATATCATACAGATCATCCTCCGGCAGAACGGCGAAACTGATCTCCGCGGGGCCAAGCAAAGGACTGGTATCGCAATACGCCGTACGTGCAAGCTCGTGAAAACAGTTCAACAACAACAAATGATTTGGCTTGGGGCATTTGGTACTAATATCGCCATCTTGTTGAACCCTTTGAAAATGAATCTAGTGAAAACGGTCCTGTCCAAATTATTTACGTAAATACGTAAAAACCAAGGCATTCAGGCTTCCGGTAAGGGTTCCAGAAATAAGATAGGAGACATCTTTTCTATCTAGTTCCGTTAATTTTTTTTTTTTCACTTTTATCATTTAAGTGATTTTAATTTCAAAATAGACTCAAAATAATCTCAAAATAGTCAAAATGGTCTTATTTCAGGGTTTTATTAAAGACCTACAGTTCTCTTGGGGAAAGATTCAATGGCTGTACGACCTTCATTAAATCACCATAACGAACCTAAAAAAGATAATCAATACTCTGGTGAATTTCTTGAATTCAGGTTTATGTACCGAAATATGATCACTGATTGACGAGCGGGTGAATCCCCCTTAGAACTCGCAGCTCGCACTTGTACCCTGTGCCACGCTGGTACTTATAATGGAGAGGAGTCTAAACAACTGTAGTTTGTAAGCTTAAGGATGCATCTTCAAAATGCGGGCCACAAATATTACATTTTGCTCGCGCTGCTCGAAACTTGAGAGTAAAGGGCTGTTTATACTCCGACGTCGACGAACGCAACGCGCGCCGGCGCAGACACGACGTTCGTCGGCCATACGTTGCGCCGAGAAGCGCGCGAACGATGGTGTTTACAGTCCAGCGCAGACCAACGCTGGTCCAGCGCGCCCCGACGAACTGCCCCACTTTACGCATGCGCGTCTCCGTGGCAACCGCATCGTCTCTACTGGTTATCTATGGGCGGTAGCTTGCGCCATCTAGCCTAGAGGCAATCGGTCAGTGTGGTTCGTCCTTATGTTGTTATGTCACGCTTCAAAACCACCATTCGGGGTAGCGGTTAGCAGTTAAAAAAACAGCAAATGATTGTGATAACGAGTGCAAACCAGCATTTATTTTTTCCTAAATGCGACACAAATGTCAACGAAAAAAAAAAAAAAGAAAAAAAAAAGCCCGATAACTGTCGAATTTAGCTGCTTGCAGGTTCGCCGGAATCGTGCCAAGCGACCCCGGCGATTTCTCCGGAATGCTTCAATGAAATCCATGCACTCGATATTCCACAGAAACCTCTTTCTGACAGGTAGCCGGTATGTTATCATCATAGTAGACTTTCACGCTGACTTAAGAAACGGACAGCGAAGAGAGCAGACGGTGCCTAAATTACGCAATGTTCGCGTTCGAAATGGTAACGCACTTTACAAAGCCTATACAAACAATACAGGATTCAGTCCAATTGTCATCGCGTATCGCTACAATAGTTTACAAGCTGAGACCATTTACAAACTGGGACAGCCCAATCGAAAATTTCTGGCCGGCTAAATTGTTCAGAGGTTTCCATTACCGCCGCTCCCGTACATTCGACGACGCTTTTTCGATCGGGAACGACTGCCGGTGAGTGCGATTGGCACATGATCATAAATAGCACACACACTAGGTCACCCTTAATTCTAAATAACCCTACCTCTGGCACGTCATCGAGCTTCCAACATCTGCCGGCACCCCAACACCACCGGCTCGTTCGGTCGATAGGCCTATCGAGAATCGAGGGTAGCGCATCCTCGGAGCGGTCCACGTCCACGTCCACGCACACAGCCGCCCAGTCAAGCGCACGAACGTTAAATACGCACACCAACACGGGAACACGACAAAAGCACACGACGCACGGAAAGAACGACAGGTTCAAATCCCAGAAACCAGCATCTCCAACACTTTGACCGGCCCCGACGACCCCGCCAACCGGATTCTCCAATGAGGCATTCGCGCGAGGGCTTCTGGGATAGCCTGCGTCGGCAGCGCCGACGTCCAACGTCGAACGTAGAGCATGTCCAAGTCCGTCGCGAGCTACGACGTCGCGCGTCGAGCTGCTCAGCGCGACGCCGCGTTCAACTTGACGTTGGAGTATAGACACCGCGTTCGCAGAGAGCGCCAACGAGCGTGAACGAGCGCGCGCGCTCGTTGGCGTTACGACGGAGTATAAACAGCCCTTAAAGCAGTAAATATACTGACTTCTCCAAGTACCGCCATCGTTTGATCGTGCCGCGGGCGCTCCTATTGGATGCCGGCCACATGTCGCCATTTCTGGCTCATGGCGCTGTGACGTCGTCCAGGGTTGTGGTTGGAGACGCCGGCGCGGCGCGAGCAAGTTCGGACGCGCGCGGTTGGGGGTGACACATGGGAGCGGAGAGGGCACGGACAGGAAATGGAGAGAGAGGGTCAGGGAAAATTGGAAACCGATGACGGACGGGGAGAGAGGGAGGCGAGCCGGGCCGAACATGGGAAAAGAGGACTCTCTTGGAGGGAAGCGAGTCGAAGGCGGAGGACGGGTTTTTGGGATGCGGGCAGCGAAGAACAAGGGAAAGTGATCGCGACGTGCGCGGTGAAACGTGAGAGCCAGCGCAAGAGCACAAGAGGAAGGCGTGCATCGACGGACATCCGAGCAAGTCCGATTCGCCGCATCCTGAGCCTCCTTGGTACAACCTGCCCGTCGAACCAGAGCCACGTTGATGACCGGTCCTTCCAAGTCCCTTCTCCCAAGAAACCCCTGCGACGTGACACCCTGAACACTCCTGGCGAGAGGTGAGCAACAGGCGGCCCCAGCACCGATATTAACATTCAGATTATTCTGTTGAGACTAAATATCGTCTTCTCGCCTCTCTTCTCCTCAGCGTGGACCCACCACAAAGTATTTGTGCTACGCCTACTGGGATCGTCACAATTGGTGGCAGCGGTGGGATCCCCTAACTTAAATCGCTGAGGAAAACGGTGAGACCTTTTTGCCCTCACCCGAGAGGAGAGGCGAGACGATGTCTCAGACACCGGTGGCTCCGCCGAATGCCCTGGGTGCAGGGATGTTGGCTCTGGGGGGTCTTGTTCCCTCGTTTACTGGCGACGGGACCACGGTATGCGTCAGGGAATTCTTTCAAATTCTAGAGCAAGTAGGTAGTATGGGGGGATGGCAAGATAGCCAACTCATTGGGATTGCTCGCTGTAAGATGGTCGGGTCCGCGCACGCCTTCGCATGGCAAGATAAGTGTGTGGCCGCGGTCACGACCTTTACGGCATTCAAAGCTTTGGCCCTCGAACGGTTCGACACTGAGCCCCAGAACGTGAAGCTCTCAAAATTCTTAGCAGCCAAACAGAATGCGGGGGAGGACGTGCGCGCGTTTGCCGGTCGATTGCGCGTACTGGGAAATGCCACCCTGGGAACGAACGCGTTAGAGGGTGGCCAAGAAAAACGGGAAATGCGGAGACAGCTGCTCAGTGAACAGATGCTATCGCAGTTCGTCGGAGGACTTCGAGACCCTAATAGGAGGTTCACCCTTTCGCGGGACCCCGAGACGTTTGACGGGGCAATCGAAATCGCGGTGAATGAAGAACGCAACGAACGCATCGTTAACGCTGGCTCACAGCCGGTACGGCGGGTTGAGGAGCCCAATACGGCTCAGGACGAAGTGCGCGAACGTTTGGACAGGCTCGAGAGGCTATTTGAACAGAGCTTGTCACTTCGTGGTGCGGCTGGAACCAGTCAGAGGCGTTCTCCACCGAGAACACCTCGAAAGACCAATTCAGGTTGTTTCGTATGTGGGACGTTTGGCCACTTCGCGCGGTCGTGCCCACATCGGCACCGCGACGGCCGAGCCGACATGAGGCAGATTGAGGATGGGGACCAGGGAGAAGCAGGAGATCACAGACCTCTGGGATCGCGGGCTGCCCATCAGCCGGGAAACTAGAGCGGCCCCTCTCTGAAAACCGCAGAGAAGCTCGTGGTAAATGTTTGTGGTAGAGGAGCTCGTGGTAAATGTTTGTGGTAAAAGTAGAGGAGCTCGTGGTAAATGTTTGTGGAGAAACGAGCCCCATTGTTGCGTGCAAAATCGGTGGCGCCACGGTCCATTGCCTTATTGACACCGGGTCAAGGGTAAGCCTGGTAAAGAAGGGAACCCTGGACGTCATTCTAAAGGACTGGCAGAATGTCCTTCCGAAAAGGGACAGAGCGGGAAAGCTGGTGGGAATCACGGGCGACGCACTAGATGCGGTCGGATGTTTTGAGATCCCGCTCACGTTGGGCGGTCATGAGATTAGTCCCGCGTGCTTCGTTTGTACAGACGGGCTCGTGTTGCCTGTTGCGGGAATCATCGGCCAAG
Organism: Ixodes scapularis; assembly: GCF_016920785.2. Classification (NCBI taxonomy): domain Eukaryota; kingdom Metazoa; phylum Arthropoda; class Arachnida; order Ixodida; family Ixodidae; genus Ixodes; species Ixodes scapularis. The sequence goes on from NW_024609882.1 coordinate 95,263,575, forward strand.
ATGTCCTCCGCGGAGAGGACATGGACTTGCTCCTCAGTCAAGGCGTCTTGCGCATTGGGATTGCAAGAGTGGAGATCACTAACTGGGCCCACCAGGTGAACATGGTCGAGCCAAAGCTGGAGGAGGTAGGAGGGGCCCAAGCGACAGTGACTCTTTTGAAGCCCTGTGTCCTGCCCCCTCTGAACGAATGCCTTTTTCAGGGGGAAGTAAGCTTGGGTGGTGTAGCGGGAAGACTCGGTGTGCTCGAGACTCACGACCTAGGGGTAAATGGCGTTGTCGGCGCTCACGCACTCGTGAAGACGTGGGAGGACGCGGCGGTTCCGGTACGACTGGTGAACGTCACGTGTCAGGAGATACGCCTCCCACAAAATAAGGTCGTGGGGACGCTCGTAGACGCTTACGAGGTTGGTCCTGTCGGCCCAGATGCTTGGGCGTGCAACCGGATAGAACAAGTAGACTTATTGGATGATTTCGACTTCTCACATATTACGACAGAGGAGAAGGCCCGCCTGCTCGGACTCATCGACCAGCACCGAGACGTGTTCTCCTCGAATCGGTCAGACCTGTGTCGTTGTGAGGCCGTGAAATACGGGATTTCAACAGGGGAGGCAACACCCGTTTACCGGAGAGCCTACAGAATCCCGTACTCGAAAAGGGAGGAGATGGAGGGGCAAGTCGATCAACTGCTCGCGAAAGGGATTATCGAACATTCCACGTCTCCTTGGGGTGCGCCTGCCTTGCTGGTTGAGAAACCCGATGGCTCTTATCGTTTTGTTGTTGACTACCGCGACCTAAACAAGGTCACCCGTGTGGATCCTTATCCATTGCCGAACATACAGGAGACCTTGTCCCAGCTTGGATCTGCGCGACGTTTCACGGTAGTTGACATGACCTCGGGCTACTGGCAAATCGAGATGGACCCTCGTGACCGTGAAAAAACGGCCTTCAACACGCCGTCGGGACATTACCATTGGACCAGGATGCCGATGGGGCTGGTGAACAGCGCGGCTGTATGGCAACGCACAGCCGATGTCGTGCTCGCAGGCCTGCTAGGTAAGATATGCTATGTATATCTATATGATATCATCATCTACAGCAACAGCCTAGAGGAGCATCTGGAGGACTTAAAGACTGTTTTCCAGAGGGTAAGGGCCGCTGGTCTCAAGCTCAAGCCGTCGAAGTGCCAGTTCCTGAAACCCGAGGTCAAATACCTGGGTCACATTGTGTCAGCAGAAGGCGTACGGCCTGACCCAGCTAAAATCGCGTGCGTTCGTGATTTTCCTGCACCCCAAAACAAGACGGAGGTGCGTCGGTTCCTAGGCCTCATGACCTACTACCGCCGACACGTGCCGCACTTCGCCGAGGTGGCACGGCCCTTAACGCAGCTCACCGGCAAGAAGCCGTTCGCATGGGGAACAGATGCCGGAGCGGCCTTCGAGGTCATGAAGCAGAAATTGACGGAGGCGCCTATCCTTCGATTCCCGGACTTCTCGCGACCGTTCACACTGGCCACGGACGCCTCCAAGTTCGCCGTGGGAGCGGTGCTATCCCAAGAATTCGACGGCCCCATACAAAAATGGTCTATGGTCGGCTATAGAAAATCCTTTGTATGGCCGGCTATAGCAAATTGGCCCAATTAGCTATAGCCGTTTCTATGGCTGTCTATAGCTTTCCCTATGGTCTCCCCTATAGTTGTCTATAGCTTTTTCAATGGAAATTTCGCTATCGAATTCCGTATGGTTTAGTCTATGGGTCTCTTTAGAAAGGATGCTATAGCCGCCTATGGCTTTTCTTTTGGTTCCTTTAGCCGCCTAGAGCATTTTGTATGGTCTGCTATAGAGATCTCTATGGCTTACTCTATGGATTTTTTTAGACACCGTGCTATAGCCGCCTATGGCTTTTCCTACGGTTTCTTTAGCCGTCTATTGCCCTTTGTATGGTCCGCTATAGCTCATTCTATAGCTCGTCTTATGGTTCTCTATACCCATCGTGCTACAGCTTTCTATAGCATTTCATATGGTCCCTTTAGCCGCCTATAGCATATTGTGTGGTTTGCTATAGAGATCTCTATGGCTTACTCTATGGATCTTTTTAGACACCATGCTATAGCTGCCTATGGCTTTTCCTACGGTTTCTTTAGCCGTCTATTGCCCTTTGTATGGTCCGCTATAGCTCATTCTATAGCTCGTCTTATGGTTCTCTATACCCATCGTGCTACAGCTTTCTATAGCATTTCATATGGTCCCTTTAGCCGCCTATAGCATATTGTATGGTTTGCTATAGAGATCTCTATGGCTTAATCTATGGATCTTTTTAGACACCGTGCTATAGCCGCCTATGGCTTTTCCTACGGTTTCTTTAGCCGTCTATTGCCCTTTGTATGGTCCGCTATAGCTCATTCTATAGCTCGTCTTATGGTTCTCTATACCCATCGTGCTACAGCTTTCTATAGCATTTCATATGGTCCCTTTAGCCGCCTATAGCATATTGTGTGGTTTGCTATAGAGATCTCTATGGCTTACTCTATGGATCTTTTTAGACACCATGCTATAGCTGCCTATGGCTTTTCCTACGGTTTCTTTAGCCGTCTATTGCCCTTTGTATGGTCCGCTATAGCTCATTCTATAGCTCGTCTTATGGTTCTCTATACCCATCGTGCTACAGCTTTCTATAGCATTTCATATGGTCCCTTTAGCCGCCTATAGCATATTGTATGGTTTGCTATAGAGATCTCTATGGCTTAATCTATGGATCTTTTTAGACACCGTGCTATAGCTGCCTATGGCTTTTCCTACGGTTTCTTTAGCCGTCTATTGCCCTTTGTATGGTCCGCTATAGCTCATTCTATAGCTCGTCTTATGGTTTTCTATACCCATCGTGCTACAGCTTTCTATAGCATTTCATATGGTCCCTTTAGCCGCCTATAGCATATTGTATGGTTTGCTATAGAGATCTCTATGGCTTACTCTATGGATCTTTTTAGACACCGTGCTATAGCTACCTATGGCTTTTCCTACGGTCTCTTTAGCCGTCTATTGCCCTTTGTATGGTCCGCTATAGCTCATTCTATAGCTCGTCTTATGGTTCTCTATACCCATCGTGCTACAGCTGTCTATAGCATTTCATATGGTCCCTTTAGCCGCCTATAGCATATTGCATGGTTTGCTATAGAGATCTCTATGGCTTACTCTGTGGATCTTTTTAGACACCCTGCTATAGCTGCCTATGGCTTTTCCTACGGTTTCTTTAGCCGCCTATTGCTCTTTGTATGGTCCGCTATAGCTCATTCTAAAGTTCGTCTTATGGTTCTCTATGCCCACCGTGCTACAGCTGCCTATAGAATTTTCTATGGTTCCTTTAGCCACCTATAGCATCTTGTATGGTGTGCTGCAGAAATCTCTATGCCTTACTCTATGGATCTTTTTAGACACCGTGCAATAGCTGCCTATGGCTTTTTCTATGATTTCTTTAGCTGCCTATTGCTCTCTGTATGGTTTGCTATAGCTTCTTCTATATCTCGTCTTATGAGTCTCTTTACCATCGTGCCATAGCTGCCTGTAGTTTTTCTTCTTACCGCAATCGTATGAAATGCGAAACAAATTATTTGTTGTCACTGGACATCTTTAAAAAAAAACCTTGTGAGACGTGCCGAACTTCATAGCCCCATTTAAAACAAAGAGCTAACATTTCAACAAAACAACAAAAAACAAATGCACTCACTCAGGTGTTTGCAAAAGCACAGGTAAACAGACACAAGGTATTGTTTTCAAATCTCCTAGAATTTTATTACACACAGCCCATTCTGTAGACAGGCACACACTAAGCAATCTCTACTATGTGAAGAGGTACTACTGAGCTGTTATACAACTGAGAATATTGTAAAGCAAACAAGAACCAAAGGCAATTCCTGGGTAGTCTCTAGTCCCCCGGCAGCCGGCCGAATTCCCCCCCCCCCCTTTCCCCCCGAAATTCTAATGCCAGTCGCCACTCATTGGCGCTGCAATCAGTTTATGAAAAGACGTTTCATCAACACGTGACGTTTATAAACAACTCCAAATATGTTTTTTTTTTTTTTTTTTTTGTAATGATTTGCCAAGAAGTGGCGTGAACGGGTGGGCTGAGTCGGTGAGCACGCGCCTCAGGAATACAGGCGCGATGAAATGTCCCTGCAGCATGCAATTCGCGTAACGAGTGCCGACTAAACGTGTGTCCATGAAGCGTCTGTCCACGAAAAGGTGTCCATGAAACGTCTTTTCACAAAACGCAGAGAGAATAAGAATGTCAGTATTCTAACTACAATTTTCACATGACTTCAGAGAGCTAATGGCAGGCGACTGCGGTAGAATTACGGGGAAATTATTCTCCCAGCTGTCAGAAGATAAGCACTGCCAGGAGATAGACACTACAGAACGGTCAATTGTCGCCGAGTAGGTTGCAGCGCACTTACGTTCAAAATACCGGACTTGAAAGATGTAATCCGAAATATACGTCGACACGGGCACTGCAGACCAACCACTCAAACACAAAACCGAGAAGGAAGGGATCCGTGAAGATTCACCACGATGTAGCACAAGCTGTCATTTGCCGAACCGAACACTGAACTCATCACAAGAATGTCTTGGGCTTCCTTAAAGAAATCGCTTGTTGCCGACATACGGGTAGGACTTTCGATCGGGATACCTTTTAACATAGAAGCGAAATCCACAGCAGCCCCGCGGGCTGCACGACACGCGAAACTAGGTCCGCAAGCAGCCTCATTCCGGGAATGGCAGCGGCTATTACGTCATCCGTCAAACCACGTGATCACGCTCCTTCCGTTACATGCGCACAGAGAGCGGAGTGAAGCGATAGAAAGTCTACGGTTGATTGGTCCGCCGAGTCCGCACCTTCTGCAATGCTTTTAGCTTAGGGAGAGAGAGAAAACAGAAAAATTGAAAAGCAGAGCTCCTTCAAGGCCAGAACGGGGGTGCGATTACAAAGACTAATCCTCAGGGGCATACCAACAATGAACACAGCGAGAGAATGTGTCACTTATATCCTGTTGACAGTTCGAGCCAAGGTTGATAGTGCAGTGGATGCTATGTGTGGCCTTGGGCTTAAGGCAGGTGCCGTGTCCAGCGTTATCACCAGCTTCGAGACAGTTGTCACGGGACCCTAACCGGAGACATGATTGGCCTCAAACACGCATAGTCTCTACTCTGCTGTCACTACCGAGTGAACAGGACAGCTCCATGAAGGCCCCCCAGCTTTTGGACTTCTTTCTAAAGCTGCACTTCCCAGAAGTGACCCAAAACGAGGCATGTTTGAAGATATCATATTTTACGCCTTTTAGCCCACATTCTAATTCAAAATGAATAATTAATGGCGAATACTTTCTCTTTGCGCAGGATGTCCACAAATAAATAAATAAATAAATAAATACACACATATATCTATATATATATATATATATATATATATATATATATTTATATATATATTTTACCAAGCACTTTTGAATTATGTGTACACTGTTAGGTTCGCATTTTTAAGCGTCAATTTTGGGAATCTTTGCATCGTTGTGGGATCTATGATTGCGTGGTTTAAGGAATTTGTGCCGTAATACGTTTTTCATCCGTGAGTTCAGTCTATATCACTGCCATCAATTACAATCTCTGAGCACCATGATGACAGATGGTGGGGATGTGTGCTCCAAGATGTTCCAATGACTTTAATGTCTCATAATTTAAAGAAAAAGAAGAAAAATTAGCCACAGCGCTTGCGTATTTGTTGAATTCGCAGAACAGAGAGATAATAGGACGTACCTAAGGTAGCGCGTGCCTAATGATATTAATTTTCTTTTCGGCTGTTATTTTTGTATAATTCGCCGGTCTCGACATGGGCGTTGACGGACATTGCACCGCTGCTTACGCCCCCGCCGGGGTAAGCTTTTTTGTTGTCACGACACTCTATCTCGCTATAGACGCGTCGATTTAACGCTCATGAAGTCTCGAGAGAACTGTCAATTGTTTAGTCAGAGCAAAGACGCAGCAATCGCGAAATGAGAGACGACTGCGCCTCACTCTGATAAAATGTGAGCGTGGGACTCTCGAGCAGCGTTACCTTGCTGATGATGCAGGGCGCTGCTTTGTCGTTGAGATTCTTTGTCCTGCGAACGCCGGCGAAAACGTTCCAGTGCTCGGCGTACCCTAGGCAGCAGTGCCTGTCAGCGACCGCCCGCGCAGCATCGCAACCTTTCTGGAGCCTACTGGCAGTCTGCGAGCGCCGACGATTTATCGTTGCGACTTGAATGGGAGCATTTTATGAACTCCTGCGGTGAACATGAAACACCGCGAACATGAACTCCCGCGAACATAATCACCGCGACGGCGAACCGCCGGCGCTCGCAGACGGAGGGTTCCGATGCTGTGCGAACGGTTGCTGGAGGACGCTGCGTAGGGTATACGCCGGGCGCTGGAACGGCTTCGAAGCCATTCGAAGGGCAAAGGATTCGCGACGACCAAGTAGTGTCTTGCATCTTCAGTAAGCTAACGAGGCTCGAGAGTCCCAAGCTTACATTTCCACAGAGCGAGCGCGGGCGGCCAGATCGAGGCGCAGTCAGCACTCGTGTCGCGATTGCTACGTCGTTGTTCTACCTACACCGATGACATGTGCACCGGCATTCGAAACCGCCCTCTCGAGACTTTATACGAGTCCAATAGACGGCTTTATAGCGCGATAAACCGTCGTGACAAGAGTAAAGCTCACCTCTGTAGTGGCGTAAGCAGCATTCTTGACGCCGCGTCGAGAGCGACGAAATATACACAAAAAAAAAAAACAAAAAAAAAACATTAAATATATTTAACACAGCAGGCAGAAAGAAATACAAACATGGCAGGGACACGGACAAAGTAGAAGGCGCGCTACGAAATACATATACTTACAAAATACACTGGAAACGACAGATAATTAGAGCTAAAAAACGGAAGATTGAGATGACGTCAACGCCGAAATAAGGCAATGCGCAGGGAAAGCAGCCGGCAAAACTGCAATAGTCCTATAGGCAGCTAAGGACGCTTTTGTGATCGCGGGCGTATAGCCTCGGCGACGTACGCCCCGTTAACCTGGCTGAAGAAAATTCTCGCCCCGATCGAGCGCATGAATGACTCTTCCACTTTCGTACATCTACAGTAAAAAAAAAAAAAAAAAAGAGGGTCGCGGGTTAGCTTAAGCAAACCAGTGAGCCGACTAAAAAAATTGGATGATCGCGAGTCTATAGCTAGGGAGACATACATCCCTCTATAGCCGGCTAAAGCACATTGTAAGGTCGGAGACTATAGCTTTGGTGATATAGAACACTATTGAGTCGGCTAAAGAAAATTCAATGGTCGCGATTCTATAGATTTAGGGACATACACCGCTCTATAGTCGGCTAAAGCACATTGAATGGTCGGAGGCCTATAGCTTTGGGGACATAAAACACTATAGAGACGGCTAAAGAAAGTTCAATGGTCGCGAGTCTATAGACTTAGGGACATACACCATTCTATAGCCGGCTAAAGAACATTGAAAGGTCAAAGGCCTATAGCTTTGGTGACATAAAACGCTATAGAGTAGGCTAAAGAGAATTCAATGGTCGCGATTCAATAGATTTAGGGACATACGCCACTCCATAGCCGGCTAAAGCACATTCAATAGTCGCGAATCTATAGCATCAAGGACATACATATTTCTATAGCTCGCTAAAGAATATTGAATAGTCGCGAGTCTATAGCTGCGTAGTCATAAATTATTCTATAGCCAGGTATAGAAATCGGAATGGTCGAGATTCTAAAGCTTTGAAGACATAAATTTTTCTACAGGTGGCTATAGCGTGTTTTATGGTTTCTAATGGCTGACCATAGAGGGCCATAGAAGGTGATAGCTCACCATAGGATTTTCCATAGACGTCCATAGACCATTTTTGTATGGGGCGAAGAACACCCCGTAGCTTACGCGAGTCGGCAGTTGAACGGAGCGGAGCAGGCCTACGGGGCTACGGAACAGGAGTGTCTCGCTGTCGTGTGGGCCGTGAGGCACTTTCGCTGTTATTTGTATGGACGTCATTTCCGTATCTTGACCGACTGCCAGCCACTGAAGTAGCTTATGAGCACGAGAGACCAGAACTCACGGCTTGCGCGTTGGAACCTGCGTCTACAGGAGTACGATTTCGAAATCGTGTACCGTTCGGGGAGGACAAACCAGAACGCTGACGCGTTTAGCCGGGCAGTGGTGAGAGAGGTGAACGTGTTCCTCCCGTCAACCGATGGGTGGAGAGTGAGGGAAGATCAGCGGAAAGACGCCTGCCTCCGCGCTGCGATTGCCGCCTGCAAGGCCTCGGAGGAGAACTGCAACGGGCAGTTCAACCTCGACCAGGGTGGGCTGCTCAGACTGCAAACAGACAAACCAGGAGAGACTGGGAGGATGGTGATCCCCAAATCGATGGTTGGCGAACTGCTGAGAGTGCACCAAGATGCCCCTTGCGCTGGTCACCCGGGCGCCAGGAAAACGAGACAAAGAGTTGTAAAGCAGTACTTTTGGCGCGGCATGAGGCGAGACATTGTGGAGTACTGCAAAGCATGCAAGTCCTGCAGTCTACGGAAGACACCCAAGGGTCGAAGGCCGGCACCTTTTCAAGAATTCGGGCAGCTCAGCAGCCCGTTCGAGCGCACTGCTATGGACAATGTCGGGCCGTTGCTCGTCACCACTGCCGGGAGCAAATACATCCTGGTCTTTGTAGACCAGTTAACTCGATTCGCAGAAGCTTTCCCATGCCTGATCAGAAGGCCGAAACTGTCGCTAGGATGTTCGTCGAGGGCGTAGTGTTACGACACGGAGTGCCGGACGAACTCTTAACCGATCAGGGTGCAAATTTCACCTCGCGCCTAATGAAAGAGGTGTATGAGTCATTGGGAATCTCCAAGCTGCAGACGACCGCCTACCATCCTGAGTGCAACGGCGCAGTCGAAAGGCTGAATCAAACCGTTATCAAGATGTTGGGACACTTCGCGGCGCATGACCAGCGTGATTGGGACCTCTGGCTCCCCTTCGCGCTGTTCGCTTACAACTCTGCCGCCCACGAGGGGACCAGGGAATCGCCTTTTTTCTTGCTCTATGGTAGAGATGCGGTTGTGCCCAGCCTGGCTCGCACGACACCCGCAGCGAACTACGGGACCCTGGAGAACTACAGATCCGAGCTCGTACAGCGACTGGCGATATCACACCGGCTAGCGTCGGACGCGCTTTTTCAGGCGGCGCAAACAAGAAAAATTCGGCATGACAAAACGAGCAGGGACCCTCAGTACAAATTAGGAGATCCCGTCTACCTACAGGTGGCAGCGCATAGGCGGGGAACCGCGCGGAAGCTCGCCCCCAGTTGGTGTGGGCCTTTCCGAATAGTGGAGGTGCTTTCCGACATCACCTGTAGAATCCGGAGAATCGGGGAACGAGAGGAAAAGATCGTTCATGTAAATAGGCTCAAACCCGCGCACCTTTCCTTTCCCAGCGAAAGTGCGAGCACTCGTCCGGTAGACGACCCCCCTTCCGCAGCAGAGAGACAGCGGGCGCCGAACCCTGCAGACGTCACTCTCCGTGAATCGCAGGCTGATGCGACACTGGGGGCCGGCGTCGACCCGTTCTCTGCGGCATTTGGCATGCCGATGCCCATTGCCACGCATGGGTACTCACTCAGGAGCCGTGATTAGGTGGGAGTCTCCGGTCATCGCCGACAGCGAGCAGTCGTAGAGGGTATAGATATAATTTAATTGATGTAATTTTTGCTAAATTTTCTTCCATTTTTTTAATCACCTGTGTCTTAGTGCGCCATTTTAACGCTTTAACGCCTCGCTCTTTTGGTCTTATCGGTGCTGGCGTGGCTCACGTTGCTGTTCGTCACTCATCGTTATTTTGGCAGTGTGTGCTCTTCTTTTTGGCCAATGCACTTGACTGCTGAACTCCGGAATTTTTCCTAAGCGGAAGAAAATTTTTTTGAAGTTGGAGCGGTTGCGACGTCGTCTAGGGTGGTGGTTGGAGACGCCGGCGCGGCGCGAGCAAGTTCGGACGCACGCGGTTGGGGGTGACAGATGGGAGCGGGGAGGGCACGGCAGGAAATAGAGAGAGAGGGTCAGGGAAAACTGGAAACCGATGAGGGTCGGGGAGAGAGGGAGGCGAGCCGGGCCGAACGTGGGAAAAGAGGACTCTCTTGGAGGGAAGCGAGTCGAAGGCGGAGGACGGGTTTTTGGGATGCGGGCAGCGAAGAACAAGGGAAAGTGATCACGACGTGCGCGGTGAAACGTGAGAGCCAGCGCAAGAGCACAAGAGGAAGGCGTGCATCGACGGACATCCGAGCAAGCCCGATTTGCCGCATTCTGAGCCTCCTTGGTACAACCTGCCCGTCGACCCAGAGCCACGTTGATGACCGATCCTTCCAAGTCCCTTCTCCCAAGAAACCCCTGCGACGGGACACACAGAACACTCCGGGCGAGAGGTGAGCAACAGGCGGCCCCAGCACCGATATTAACATTCAGATTATTCTGTTGAGACTAAATATCGTCTTCTCGCTTCTCTTCTCCTCAGCGTGGACCGACCACAAAGTATTTGTGCTACCCCTACTGGGGTCGTCACAGCACTTCCCATGGCCAGACGCGCACGCTCCTATTGGTCTGCTGTGGTTGCCATTGACGCGCCGTCGTTTGCTAGTACGCTTCCATTGGTCCACTGTAGATGCCGTCTCCGCGCCGCCGCGACGAACTAGATTGGCGGCGACGCTCCGCCATTGTTGGCTTAAGTGTTTCTCAGCATGCACAAGCTTGGCAGTATTTGTTTATAAATCGATCCAGTGTTTTAGTTGAGAGTTGGGGGCCTATGAATCACGGAGCACACGTAAAAATCCGCAAGTGCGAGCTCCATTCAAAGCACGAGGCTCACGCTGCAGAACCTAATATGAAAACCGGGTTAAAGTGAACAAGAGGAGGGCTAGTGGGCTCAACGAGCGCTCACGGCTGCCGCATATCGTGTCGACGGCACGAGAGGGCGCCAGAAACGCATGGGCTGTAGTAGTTAATGCTTCACATTCCATTTGCAGCACTACTCGCGCTGTCGTTGTCATCACCGTGGTCGATTTGGCATTGAATTTCATTCGACGTAAACGACAGAAAACATTGGGAAAGATCTGAACAGGTGCCAATTCGTGCTGTCAAACCGCCAAGCCAAAGCCGCACGTCGAAGGACCTCGGAACGCTGCGATCCTCCAGCCCAGGCTAGCGCAGCGCCGCCACGTACATCCGGGAGCTTTCCACGCTCGCCGCTTCACAGCAATGCATGAGCGCACGTTTGCGCCTGATCTCCCTACACCTCCTCTAGTTTACATTTCCTGGGTTCAATTAATACCAGCGATACTTCGTTTCAGCTTAAATCCAGACTCAGCCGATGCTACAAGCAGGAGCATGGGGCCCTGAACAGTGATTGCGCTGCACGAGTGCGTATGCTTGGAAGGAACGCTGAAAGCTATGAGCTCGCGCTTTAAGCATCGGCTGCGTCTGGACCTAAACTACGGGTAAGCATAAAAGACAAGGCCTGCGCATGGAAGGCAAGCCTATCGCCATCTCTTTTTAAGAATCACGTTATTATTAACCAAGTGTGGGGTTGCACCTTAAAGGGGCCCTGCAATGACTTTTTGAATGGTCTTAATTTGCACCGAACCTGAGCGCACTGAACGTAGTAACTTAATCAAACTTTTCTTTTCTCAAATTTCGCTTTATTTTAAAAGTTATAGGCGAATTAGAATTACAAAAACAAGCAAAAAATACCCTCCTTCATGACGTCGTAGGTCCTGGCTTGAGTGGCCGTGAACTAGAGAAGGGGTAGTGAGCTCATCGAGCGTTCACGGTTGCCGCACTCCGGGCCGACGGCTCGAGAGGGCGCCACTAAAGCATACGTGAGATAGGCCCTATGAAGCGGGCGGTCGGGGCGGCTCGCATTGCATTTGCTGCGCGATTAAAGACTATTTCGGCTTAACACTTCATTAGCCACAAACGACAGCAAACACGGGGTAAAGATCAGTTCAGAACGGAAGCCACTTTGCGCTGCCATGCCGCCAAATGGCCAAATCGCCAGCAGGGCCCGCGCCGAAAGCCTTCGGAACGCTCGGAACCGGTCGGATCGTCGAGCCGGTATACGACCGCAGCGCCGCCGCGTACATCCGGGACTTTTTTACGCTGGCCGTTCGTCGTAGCCTCATCCCACTAGTTCTTTCTAGTATGCGCCGTTTTTTTTCCGCCGCTTGGTGGCGGGTATGTCGACGGGTCTTTTCTTGTTTCCGTACTTTATAAACTGCATTTGTTTCTTTTCTGATCTAAAATACTGAACAAAAACTTCGTTTATTAATAATTGAAACGGTTCGCTCCACTTATATTTAGTATTTCGACTACGAAAAAACTTTTAGCGGCTCTGACCAGTAGTAAGCTTAGGACCAAAGACGTCACATTTTGCGCGCTTTCGGTACCGCGGGTCGCCCTCGTCGGTGGAGGTGGTTTCCGCGTCGTCCAGTTAAAATATGACGCACTGATATTTAGTTACTCTCTCCGTGCCCGCTGGCTTGTCCGAACCCCAAGTAACGTGGAAACCGCAAAAAAGGTAGTTGCTTAAATATGATTGCAGGGCCCCTTTAAAGGGATTGTCCGGTCAGATGTCGTATCCAAGAAAACATTTAGACCTGATTGTCAATGGCTGTAGGAGCATCTACCACGACGAATCTGAATTTAATGTGGCTCCCTGGACGAGTGATTGTGGAACAAAAGGTTAGGATGCAAACGAGCTAGTGAAGGCTTAACATAATTTAACACAAACCCCCGAGACTGGGGAAACGACGAATGACAACACAACACACAAAGTCTCAAACACAGCTGAATTTTATTTCACAGAAGTTAGTGTTTATGTAGGGTTTCGCTGACTCCCCAAACCAAACAAAGAAAAAAAAAGAAAAAAACATGAGAACGCTTTTTACAAAAACGCATAAGAACTCAAAATACTTGGCACAAAGCCGAAATAAGTAACAAAACAAGTTGGGTTGAACCTTGATCATTTGACCCCAACACCCGGAAAAGACAATAAAAAAACAAAAAAACCACCCTTTTTTGGAACAAACGAACAGAACCGTAACCAAAAACTTCCATCATCAATACCCAAACGAACATAAAACAAAAGAAAGGCGCTGCGTCTCTCCTGAGCTAAAATAAATATTATATAATATGTCATATTGTTCAATAGATTCTACAATTACGGTCGGTGTCAGCTCCCGGTACCTATCGTCAGCATACAGACTCACGGGAAAGTTGAGACATGCTGCAGTGTTCCAGGTGTGTGGCGCCGATTCTCGTTGCATATAAAACACGCTCTACCGTCCTGGCGTGTTTTCGACTTTCTGTCAACAAGGGAGCAGCAGCAGCAATAGCACAATAAAAATCATTTGGCAACTGATCTCACTGACTCGATCCTGCAAACGCAAAAGAAGCACAATAAAAAAAAAAGCTTGTCCGTGCGTCAATTAGCTTCGAAATAACGTGTGGTGCGTTAACATAAAAAGCGTGGACATAAAAAGACCCCTAGGAATGTAAAAGCCATAACGTGGCGTACCGCAGAGCGACGCACAGGATCTCTAGACTGCCACTTCAAGTATTATCTATGTATTGCGGGCCACGACTCTACCAGGGTTCTAGACCATCCAGGAGGTATACAGACATTTTCAGCAAATGTAAACTTAGGAAATGCTTTCTTAATTTTTGTTTGTTGCCATCTTTTTCGGCAATAATTTTAATCTGCATCCGTCATCAAGTACGCAAAGAAAATTTATTTCACTCATATTTCCAGCATTCCCTTTTTGAGAGAGATATTGCATTTTTGTGAACGAAGCGAAGACTCATTTCGCGCACGCCGTTTGGCCATGGTATTCAAACGCGACTGATTCGTGTTTGAATACCATTGCCATTCGTGTCGGTGAAGCGAAAATGTCACCTGAAACTCTCTTAATTCTTGAATCAATATTGCAGACGGCATTTTTTTTTCTTTACTGGAAAATCATATCTCTGAGAGCCCTCACTTTTTGTAGAATGTTTCATGGGCTACAGAGAACCATTGCGCGTGCTCCAACAGCTCGACGCACGACTGATATAATTGGTGTCTTCGACCACTGGGTACCTTTGAGCTTATCTCCGAACACAAAATATATTCGATGCTCTAGTTATAAACGAAGAAAGCGATAAAAATAGCTATCACGGCCAGGAATATGTTAAACCTTGAAAAGCCGCGCTTCTTTGTTTGAAAGCTCGTGCAGTTGCTATTTAGCGGATAGAGCATTCTCATTTGGGATCCCAAGACGGCGTCTCGTGCTCCAGTCCATGAATGAGGGCCTTCGAGTCTGAATTGGTATGGCACACAAGGCCCCAGTAGGGCACGGAACAGCTTGTGGTCGGTGAAGAAGTACTTGAGCATCCTGGGACTGGCGCCAATCTTGTCCGCCAGCTCATCCATGTACTTCATCCTATCCACGTGTAGAATGGCATCGTACGAGCTTCCATAACGACGTCGCAGTGCAGCTCTTTTTCTTGCAATGTCCTGGTACATGTCGGGATGCGGTGGAAGCTTGCACTTGCCAGTGAGCAGCTGCGCCACCCATCGGGCCTGCGGGGAATTACAAGCGGAGTAAGAGATTGGATGCTTTGTTCGGCGGCACGTGCAGTTGTATGCTTCAGAGCTGTCAACTGTTGAATAGAAATTCATGTAAATTAAGGATGGACATTCTCACGGGTGAACCGTTATGAGCTGAACTTGGAACAATTGGCATGCGGGTTCTTAGCTTGCTAAAAGCTTCACAGTTTCACTGAAATATGAAGTTTAAAGTATTGTCAGCTTTCTTTATGGCCAAAGTGCACGTTGTTGTACTTTCACGCCGTTCTAAATATGGGAGTGAGCTGATCTGCTTAGGTTAGCGACAAAAAGAAACGTACCGGTGGTATCCTTCAGGTCACGTCCCAATTGAGGTTAAATGAAATTATAGGCTCTTAAATTGCATATTGATATAGAAGAAGAAAATATAAGGTGCTATAGAGAATTGTTAATATAAGTGCTGGAATTCTTACGTGACTTCTCTTTTTACAATTTTTGGAATTCTTAGATCTTCATGGTGGAATGGCCACTCCTCCGTCCGACTCAAAGGGGGCACTAAACCACTTTTTGCGATTCTGTGATAGTCTATTTATTATCATGGCCCAATATATGTTCTCTAAGCATCCAAATATGCAAACACCTTACTCATGCGATGCCTATTTTCCTATTAAAGTTGTCGTGTAACATTGCTTATATTAAAACTATCGCAGACGCCACAGGGCACCGTCGGACGAGCAGGAACCGTGCTCGTCCAACAACGCCCTCCGGTGTCTTCGAGAAAGAGCATGGCGGCCACCAAGCACTATTTCGCGTCGTGGTCCTCGCTGGACCATTTTGCACAGCATTCTGAGCCTGGACAGGATGCGGTTTGGTGGGCATGCCGATCGCACTTAAAACACCTGAGTGGATTAGGAATGAAAGTCCGAACTTCACGTCTCAGGTAGCAAACCTTGATGTGTGAAGGTGGGTCAAGTGTTCGGAAGGTGCATACCCCCGCGTGCATGGCAGAGAAGAAACGCTTTTCCCAGCATCTGGAAGTTTCTCGCTTATTCGTACCCCGAGTGTAAAAGATAAGGGAGCCAGAATGACTTTGCTTGGTCAGTCTAGTCCTAGCTTACTCCCAAACATTGTAGGTTGAATCGTCGAGATGACAATTGTAATAGATAAAGAGCCGAGCGCGGAATTGCAGATTCATGGACTGACTCTCTAACGATATCCAGCTCTCACACCGACGCAGCGTCGCTCGCTGGTGATGCCGTCGACCCTCGCTGCTGGTTTTGCGATGTGCACTCTTTTTTAGAGCGCAGCTCTTAGGCGACCGTTTCCGCATATAGCGGCGTCGCCGTCGCCGACACTGTCAGCGTAACCGCTCCTTTAAATTTAGCGGAAAATTAAATTGGTGTTGATGTCACGTTACGTCAGTTCTCCAGGTAAATTTAGCGGGGAAACTATTTTGGTGCAGAGGTCACGTGGCGTAAATGTTTCAGCTAAATTTAGGACGGAAACTGTGGAAGGAGGGGAGGGTATGGAGGAAGAGGTTGGGAGGGTATGAAGTAAGAGGGTGGGAGGATGGGAGGAGGAGGAGAAGGAGAAGGGAGACGAGGAGGAGCGGAGACGAAGAGGATGGAAGGAGGAAGGGAGAGGAGCAGAACAGGAGAGAAGAAAGAGGTGGAGGGAAGGAGAAGGAGGGTGAAGGTGAGGATTGATAGAGGGGAGAGGAGGGGAAAGAAGGAGAAGGAGGAGGAAGAGAGGGGAGGAAGAGAAGTGGAGGGTACGGATGAGGAGGAGGGGCATACCCTCCCCTCCGTACCGTCCCCTCGTCCCCCTCAGGAGCTGCGCTCTAATTCCGTATTACAGAGATGTTTAAACGTCTTTCATTTTTTTGTTTGTTTCTGGTACAAGTTCGCCGATTAAACATTTTTTTAATTCATTATTTTTCATCTCGTCGCCTTCATTTGTGACAATATAATGTGGTTCGTCTTACTCTATGTGCAATTTTTTTTTAGTTTTTTAGTTGTCGAACTGCCGTAACATTCTCATCTGCGAGGCCCTCGGAAATTTCTGATCTGAAATATCTAACAGGTAGTCCACAAATATCACCTGCTTGGACGAGTTTAACGTGCAATGACTGTGGCAGTTCTGATTTGAACAGCTTATTGCTTGGAGTCTCATACGATATTTCAAAAAACAAATGTTCTCCTGATATGATTTCATTTAGGTTTGCAAGAGTTGTATTTTTACAGCGGAGCTGTTAAGGGTTAGTTTCCCTAGAATCGTGTCCATTGGCAAAGAAATGATGACACCCAACTCTGTACAGCTACCGCCATCTATGACCGACGGAAGCAACAGGCTTGCCGGTTGTCTGGTTGCCGCCATCGCTCATAGATGGCGGCAACCTTTCCTCGGAAGATGAAGAGCGGTAGTGGAAAAAGCGGTGACGTGCGCAGCAGCGCGAAGGGTTCCGCAACCGCCGCGAAGCCGCTGTCGCCGCAAGTTTCACTGCGTCGAGCGCTTCAAATTTCCTTGCGAAATAAGAGCAGATCACTCGCCTGCAAAGCCGCCGCCGAGAAAAGACGGTTACAGCTACGCTGCTCTTCCTTCTTCACCAGAGTGGAAAGGCTGAACGTTTTTTTTATTGTTTTATATAACTAATGGCAAGGCTTTGCTCGGTGTGTGATAAGGATGTCTGCAAGAAATTACAAATATTTTTCCACGTGTTTCTTTTTTTTTTTATAATCAGCTTGTTTTCTTTCTCCGCGCCAAAGCCGTTTCCCGTCTCCGATCGTGAGAATTTGGCCTGCGGTTCCCATGAGAGGAGAGTTCACTTGAAGGAATTCTCCGGTAAACTTTCATGTTCAGAAAAAAACTTGAGTAAAGTATTGTCATGGCCTTTGGAAGTATCTTCCGCACAATATCCAAATACTCAGTTTTTCTATGCACAAGTGATTGAATTTTAAACCGAGCTCAACTGCTCAGATTGCACCCCAAAAACACACGACATTTTCATTGGCAACAACGAAAACTCTCAAATAACATCACGAGAAAAGCGCCACGACACCTCTTGACGACTGTCTCAGTAAAAGAACCTCGTTATTACAAAGACAAGATTTACGGTATGGAGGGAAGCACAGTTTTTCGCCGATTTTCTTTGTACGCTCTATCAACCATGCCGATCAAAATCGCAAAAACGTCAACGCCCGAGACTGATGTTGTCAAGCCTGATGTGACGTCACGACACGGCTAGTCATGCACACATGGGAAATTTGGCGTGCAGTTGTGTAACGATGTTCATGATTGATTTTAAAAACATCGAAGCGCCTTTTAAAGAAATAACTATCAGATCTAACTATATTTCAGCATCCGCTAAGTGATTAGTGAAAAAAACTTAGTAATTTTCGGATAGAACCGGACAATTCCTTTAATCTCACGCGGCTCAGCCACCACGCCCTCCAACCATGGGCCATCTTGAGCGTACTTAAACAGAATAGGTGACACCCCGAGAATTGAAAGGCTGAGGGAGAGGTATAACCAAGCACACGATCGTCAAAGACATGCTGATATCTCTCCAGGACTTTAGCCCTTGGTGCCTGGTGGAGAAGATGAAGTAAACGATAAGATAAAAAAAAAGAAAAAAAAGTATGTCCTCTCAAATAGCACCTGGTCTAGCCATACAGCACCACCTTCTCAGAGAAGCGAGGGCCCAAGGGGAGTATTGACTTCCCCGTCGAACCACAATGGGTCCAAACCAACCTCAAAGTCAACTCAATCACCAGGATGCCTTCTCTCACTTACACCTTGCCAAGGTCTCTCATCTTGCACCCCTATGTATGAAAACCACAGGTTGAGATTTTCTGTCAAATTACGAGCTCTGATGTAATTTCAAAGTGCTATACGGTACGAGTTCGTCCCTCGTACTCTTCGATCTATCCGACGAAAGAGAGCCGGTCGGATTGCCCGGGAGATTATCAAGGCAGCCAGTCGTTCAATCAAATGTAATGTTTATTCGAATTGTGTCTATTATAAGTGGAGCATGTTCCTTCCACGAGCCAGCAACCGCCAATGTGTGCGAGCATGCGCAAAAAAATTGACATCGTATTTCCCCATTCGCGTTTAAGATGACAATGATATTTATGGGCTTCCGGCCAAAGGAGAAGACAGACAGTCCTTTCATGTTGGGAGATGAAAGCTACGTACTTGTTAGACCAATTCATCGCTTACCTTTTACACGAGACACCACTGTGGAGATGAAAAGCCTGCCTTTATTCACCTTTTCCCTGGAGCCAACACATTTCACTGTCAACTTAAGCGGGAATGGGAGATTAGACAGTTTTAGTGTAGCGCTGCTGGCTCTTACGTACTGTTGGGACCGAGCGTTTGACCCTGGTTGGTGGTGTGTCGACTCATGCCAGGCACGGGAGCGGGAGTGGGGCAGGAGACTGGGAGCCGATCAGCGGTAACGAACTGTACAGTATGTACAGATTTAATTACATCCTATGTACAGGTTAGGCGGCTGATCGTCAGCAGCGTTCATCGAGGTTGCGAGTTCCAGCAAAAGATAAAAAAACACCACGCTCTTGCGCGCGCTCTTGCACCAGACCGTTTTCTTTCTCGTTGTCTTGCTACCCCCAGGTAGCTCGAGGCTGTAGGAGCGTCCTTTGTCCGGGACGTTCAAAACTACGCCAGATGAGTAGACTTCCCGGCGCTGCCAGTTCTGTCGGGGCAGCCGAGGCAGTTCCTTTCTTTCATGCCTCGGGAAAACGAGGGCGCCAGGTGTGACCGGTCCATCTCGCCGATCGCCGATACTTGGTGATGAAGCCGGACGCCCGCAGGGATACAACAGCTCCTCCGCCGACGGGTAAACGGTCTTGAGGTTGAGGGGTCTGCAACCGCTCTGCCGAAAGCCGATGGCTCGCTGCTGTCTTCCAGGCCCCAGAATCGGCGCTGCTACTTTTTCACCTCTCAAACATGCAAGCAGCGCATGAATCACTGAATCACAAAACATCACACAACAGAAATCAGCAAGCATTCACCCCGCCCGGAAATTCGCCAAGTAAAGATCACCCTAATTAATCTCACTGTCATCAAATTCTGCCGTCCGAGCGCGGCTGACCCACCAAACAAGACATCGAGAAAGCACTAAAACACTAGAATGGCTAGAAATCTCTCAAGGCTTTATAGCGTCTGTACAACCCCCTTTCAATACATGCGACTGAGAGTGTCTGCATTCGAGTTCAGCTTCCCCCGCTTGTATGTTACTCGGAAGTTAAACTCCTGAAGTGCTAAGCTCCACCTTAGCAGCCGTCCGTTTTTTGGCGACATTTGCTGCAGCCAGGTCAGGGGACAGTGGTCCGTCTCAAAGGTGGATTGAGCTCCCGCCAGGTAACAAGACAACTTTTGTGCGGCCCAGACTAGACAAGCACACTCCTTTTCGGAGGCGCGATACGCTTCCTCCCGTGTTGTCAGCTTGCGGCTCGCGTAGAGAATGGGATGCTCTTCGTCCCCTTCTTTTTGGCACAGAACAACCCCCATGCCCCGGTCTTTACTGCCTTGGCTATGACGGTGTCTACATCATACTCTCCCCTCTTCCCCTCCCAAGTAGGAATCTCCGTGGGGACTTCCTCTGGGGTGTTCCAAGCAAGGCTAACTATCTCTTTCCTCCCCACATAAGGTTTCAACAGGTTACAGTGATATATCCGTACTTTCTTTCGTTTCCCCCCCCGACTCCACAGCGTAGTTCGTCTCAGAGAGCTTTTGCAGCACTTTGGCTGGACCTTCCCACTGCACTTCTAACTTGTTTTTCTTGGAAACCCTCAGCAGCATCACTTGGTCTCCCACTTCAAACTTACGCTCCCTGGCTCCCCTGTCATAGTAGAGTTTCGCCTTCGCCTGCGCCCGCTGCATGTTCGCCTCAACTACTTCCTGTGTCTTATGCATGCGATCTAAGAGCTTCAACACGTACTCCACCACAGTCGGGTCTTCCCCTTGGCCTTCCCACGACTCACGCAACATGCGTAGTGGCGAGCGCAGCGAACGCCCATACACAAGCTCGGCCGGGCTGAAACCCGTGGCTTCATGTGGCACTGTGCGCAATGCGAACATGGTTGCCGGAAGACACGCCTCCCAATCTACTTTCTGCTCGAAGCACAGCGCGCGCAGAACTCGTTTGAAAACTGAATGCCATTTCTCTACGGCGTTTGATTGAGGGTGGTACACGGAGCTATGCACAACACGAATGCCACATTTCTCCAAAAATGTGTTCGTGAGGGCGCTAGTGAAAACACTACCCTGGTCTGATTGGATTTCAGCGGGAAATCCAATCCTCGCAAACACAGACAGCAGCGCGTCCACGATCTCGGCTGAACTCAACTCTTTCAGAGGACATGCCTCTGGGAACTTCGTCGCGGGACAAAGTAGCGTGAATACATACTTGTACCCTGACTTGCCCACTGGCAGTGGACCTACCGTATCTATGACCAGGCGGCGAAAAGGCTCTGTGATCAGCGGCACTAGTCTCAGCGGTGCTTTGTTCTTCTCGTGCGGCTTCCACGCTGACACGCGTCGCACGACCGTACAAAGTTTGCCGCGTCGCGGAAGCAGCCTGGCCAGTAGTACTCTTGTAACAGCCGGTCCTTCGTTTTCTTAATGCCGAGGTGACCTGACCAAGAGCTCCCATGAGACAACTCTAAGAGGTCCGAGCGGTACTTCTGGGGCACGACCAGTTGGTCGAGAACCCTGCCCTTACGATCTTTGTAATGGCGGTAGAGTACCCCTGCCTTGATCTGATACGAGACGTTCCGTCTGCTTATGCCATCTTTGGCGGTATCATGCAGTACTGTAAGGCTCGGATCACTCTGTTGTTGCTCAATGAGAAGCTCTCGGTCAACCTGTAGCAAGGCATGAAAGCTACGCGACGAAGGGGAGAGTACGAGTCCCCCCTCGTCCCCCGTTTCGCAGCCAGGCACAATCTTTCCCTCTTCTATCTCCGCCGCGGTATCGCTTCTCGCGAGTTTCCCGGTTTCCCCGGCGGCACTCCCGTGTCGCGTTGACCCCATTTTGTCCGTAGAAGTGGTCTCCGCATTGTCGGAGGAAGAGGGCCCGTCCGAAGTTGACTGACAGCTCGGTGGAACTTCATCCTCACTCCAACACACCACTTCCGCGGCTATTTGGCGCGCCCTGGCTCTCGTTAGCGCCTGCACCTTCCTTTCGCTAAACACTAGGCCCCTTTTTCGCAGCATCTGATCGGATTTGTTTGAAAACAAATAGGGGCAGCTGAGCGGCAGATTGCGGGAAACCGCGGCCTCGGTCTCCAGCTTCCCAAAGGGACCTTCTACACTAACGCGAGCAATGGGGAGGCAGACCTTTTGATCTTCGACTGCCTGCTTAATCCATGCACATTCCCCCGTGTAGTCATCTGGCCTAACCAGAGACGGGTGCATGACATCGATGGTTGCTGCGCAGTCGCGAAGAACTCGGCACGGGCTACCATTGACTCTTAAGTCGTGTACATAAGGCTCTAGAGGCCTCCGGTTCTCCTCGTCATCGACGTAGTGAAACACCACTTTTGGCTTCCGACATCCCGCCGCGATGTGCCCGCTCTCCTGGCAGTTATAGCACACCGGCGGTTTGCGCTTTTCAAACGACTTCTCTCTTTCGGGTTTCCCCTTCTCACTGGATCTCGACTCTTTTGAGACGTCTTCGCTCGGAAGCTTTTGTTCAGGTTGCCTACCTTCCCCATTACGTTTACCGGCCTTTGCCGCAGGCCATTTGCCGGTTCCGTCGGGCTTCTTAGGTTCCCCTCTGGCTTCCCTCTCGAGCGGACGCTCCTCTCCAGCTTTTCTACGTGAAGCGTATTCCTCGGCCAGCTCCCCCGCTCTCTCGACGGTGTTCACGTCAGGCTTGTCTTGAAGCCAGAACCTCACCGCGTCAGGGAGGCAACGGTAGAACTGCTCAAGGGCCACGCATTCCACTACCTTATCGTGCTCTCCGTACACATCGGCGCTTTTTAGCCACTCAATTAAGTTTGCCCGCAGGTCGTACGCGAGCTCCGGGTATCCTTGTTCGGGCTTCTTACGCATGCTACGGAATCGCTGACGAAAGGCCTCTGTGGTCAGGCGGTACTTTCGGAGCAGACTCGCCTTCGCCTTCTCATACACTTCAGCGTCCTCCTTGCTCAGACGCGCGACAACGTCCGCGACTTCACACGGGAGGAGCGTCAGCAGTCTCTGTGACCAAGTTTCGCGTCTGAAACCCAGTTTTTCGCAGGTACGCTCAAAATTCACCAAAAAGAGGCCAATGTCCTCGCCTACTTTGAACGGCTGCATCAATTTAGACATTTTGAAACTCTCGACCTTCCTTTGACTTGACCCCTCTGAGCTAGCCCGCCCGCTGTCGAGCTGCCGCTGCTCCAACTCGAGTCTCCGAAGCTCGAGTTCCTTTTCTTTCTAGTCAAGTTCCCTCCTTCGGTCATGGTTTCTCTTCTCTACTTCTTCCCAGCTCTCAATGATCTCCTCATTTTCTAGATCTAAAGCCCGAATCTTAGCAATGAGTTTTTTTTTTTAGGGTTCTTACTACTTCTAATCCCAGTTCCTCTGATAGCTGAATCAGTTCCGGTTTCTTCAATTTCGCCCACTCCATGTCTATCGTGAATGCCACCCACGCTCGGAATATCCCTCTACTGAGAAGTACTCTAATGTCACGCTTCTTCAGTAGCCACTTAGGTACCCAAATCTCACCGATAAATTCCTAGCTATAAGGAACGACACTTGGCGAACCTCCGAACGAAAATGAACACCCACCCACCTCCGATGTCCGACGCATGTGACCCGATCTCCACCGCTGCCTACCAGTTGTTGGGACCGAGCGTTTGACCCTGGTTGGTGGTGTGTCGACTCATGCCAGGCACGGGAGCGGGAGTGGGGCAGGAGACTGGGAGCCGATCAGCGGTAACGAACTGTACAGTATGTACAGATTTAATTACATCCTATGTGCAGGTTAGGCGGCTGATCGTCAGCAGCGTTCATCGAGGTTGCGAGTTCCAGCAAAAGATAAAAAAACACCACGCTCTTGCGCGCGCTCTTGCACCAGACCGTTTTCTTTCTCGTTGTCTTGCTACCCCCAGGTAGCTCGTGGCTGTAGGAGCGTCCTTTGTCCGGGACGTTCAAAACTACGCCAGATGAGTAGACTTCCCGGCGCTGCCAGTTCTGTCGGGGCAGCCGAGGCAGTTCCTTTCTTTCATGCCTCGGGAAAACGAGGGCGCCAGGTGTGACCGGTCCATCTCGCCGATCGCCGATACTTGGTGATGAAGCCGGACGCCCGCAGGGATACAACAGTACGCAATACGCAATAGTACAGCGTAGGCTAAAAACGACCCGCTCAGACCGATTTTAGTTGTGAGTTACGTTTCCGAGTGAACACCTCACATGATCTTGGTTAAATTTGCCAGAGAATTCCGCGTGCTAATAGCGCCACCATGCTCCTGATAATAAATATTGAAAATGAAAACGTGTCCAAGCATTTTTGTCCAAGTTAAACCAAGCTGTAGCGGCCTCGTCCAGCGCGCTTTTCTGCGGGGTACAGAGGCTACGAGAACGAGTGCGTAGCCAAATTCCATCACGGAGGTTCCTTCACTCGTCCCGTGGAAACGACACTTTTCATCAATCCTATCGCGGAATGAAATCCATGACCTACTGATGTCCAGTGCATAGCGAAAACTTCGCTGATTTCTTGAAGGGTCGTTCGTCCGTCGGCGATGAACTGAGCGAATAGGCTTATCGTTGAGCAGATCGCAGCGTTGGCACACAGTGCGAGCGGTGAACACTTTCACTGTGCACAACTTCAGCTGCACGGCGATCTGATTTGACCGCTGTACGTCCCGGAAACGATTGCCGCGCTAATTACCACGTTATTTCACCGTTCACGTAACACAAAACTTCGAGAACACCACGACGCCGTTGATGCGGCAATCGAGGTAATCGCTATCTTGAAACTGGCGCCCTCGTTGGGCCCGAGATTTCTCGAGAGCTTCCTGCAAAGCCCCCTAGCCCGCAACGCAACATCCCCAGCATTGCGTGCGTACGCAATACGCTAGCCCTTCTATTGCGTTCTGGGCATGCGCACTCATGATCCGCAATTTCTTGCGTACGCAAAGCTATAGCGTACGGTCCACTAAAACTGTCTATTATGACATTGATTGCGTTGCGTGTGCTCGCGCACAACATCTGTTACTGGCTCGTGGAAAGATCGTGCGCCACTTATTATAGACACTGAAATGCTTGGTTCACTATCCCTTCAAGGGGGATTCACCCGGTCGTTACTGAATGGAAACTATTGCTAGACAAACCTGAGTTTCAGGAATGCCCGAGAATGTCAATTCTTTCGGAGGTTCATTATGAAGGCGTAATGAAGATCGTACGGCTCTTAGATTTTTCGCAGAAGGCACTGTAGATATTTATTAAAATCTAGAAATATGACAGTTTTGACTGTTTTGTGCACATTTTCGGGGAATTTTCGAAATTAATGTTTCTTAGACGGAAAAACTGGCAAAACGTATAGTAGTACGCACTGCAGGTTTCTCTAACCTTAATTATGAGCCCATGGTGAGAAGGCTTCATATTGTAGTATTTGTGTATTTGCGTAAAAACATTTGACAGAACAGATTTGTTTTCCCTAAGTTCAACGAGCTGGCGATACCAGCATCAAATGCCCCAAACAAGAGCATTTGTTGTTTTCTTCTCGAGCTCGCCCCGCCGGCGGCTCGCGGCACGAGTCTCCAGCCAAAACCGGGTTGGCCCCTTGGTTTGTCCATCGCCGAGATTTCTCCGTCTGTGGTTATGCTGTCGGCTGCGCTGCACAATGAATGCGACCAATGAGAGGCAACAGATGTATAACATAGTGATGCCATGGCAACATGCAAACAGCAATGTCTCACCACCGCGCGCAGCGCTTCCAATTTCAAATTGGCGACGTGCGCGACCAAGAGCGTCGCTGTTGTCGGCCTTCCACGATTGGCCGAACGCTGACTATGACGTCAGAAAAGCATTTACCATCGACATAAATAAGAGGAATGAAAGAACTTTAACTTTGACGGTGTTGGCAGTGTTCCTTTGAGAGCGCAATAATTTCAAGCTTCCACCATGCTGTTTACAAACACCGTCGAACTTGTTGTTTGTAAGGATGTGACGTCACAAAGCAGAATCATAGGAGGGCGCCACTAAAAAATCTCGCCGCTATTAGACCGCAGATAATACTACGAGCTATGCAAGCCAATCTCGCGATAGGAGCATGCCATGACCTCGTGCTCTGCGGGCCCCCAGGCCAAACCGAAAATTCATACGTTCACAGTAGAGTACCTTGGTGTGTGTGTATGTGGGGGGGGGGGGGGGGGGGGGAATCGGTGGCCGAGTGGGCTGGCGCACACCAGCTTGGCGCACGTGGAGTCAAAGCTCGCGCTGCTGAGCCCCGGGATGATGGGTTCAATCTCCACCCCTTCCTGTTTCAATCTGGATGAGCTAAGGTGCCTTCATGTGCTCTTTGCTTCAGGTGGAGACATCTCACCATTTTGTTCCACAATTTTATTTTTATTTTTTGTTCAAACGCGCGTGATAGAGTGTGTCCCTACACGCGTTTGTGGCGCTGACTGTGCTATGGCAGAAAAAACAGAGAAAAAACAGCGAGTGCGCAGGCGAGCTGGTGGATGATGATCATGATGTAGAAAACCCGACACTGTGGTAAAAGCAGGGAAACTAGAGACGTTCTCTTCCCCTGTCTTTCTTCTTTGAATACATTTTAGCGCTCAAAAACAAGGACAAAGAGACGAGAAACAGACAGTACAGTGCGCTTGCTGTCTGTTTCTCGTCTTCTTGAGCGCACTGTGCTGTCTGTTTCTCGTCTCTTTGAGCGCACTGTGCTGTCTGTTTCTCGTCTGTTTGTCCTTGTTTTTTGAGCGCTAAAATGCATTCCAAGTTCCAAAACCAACTAGCCCAACAATCTACTCTACTGAAATTTATTTTTTCTTCGACCATGTTAAATTTTCAATTTTAAAGGGGGCTCTGAATTAACTCTAGCCCAACTGAAACAATTTGCGAAAAGGAGACGAGTTTTGGGTTATTAATAGCTAAAACTTTGCTTTTCGTCGCCTGATTAAAAACAGCGCGCTGGACAGAGCGCAGGATGCTATGCTTACTTATTCGCTTCAAACGAACCGTTGGGAGCATGATGCTGGAGCATGCACCAAAGGCACGCTCTCAAAAGTGCAAATTTCTTCATGCTGAATTTGACAGAACTTAATGAGGGTTGTAACTTCACTACAAAATAAATAATGCATAAACTCCAGTATGAGAAGTTCTCGCTAACATAAACAAACATGCCATCACGGACATGCCATGTCAAAACCGCTAAGTCGCTCTCCACTTTGCCCGCCCCTGCCGCGCGTGGTTCTTCAATCGAGGGAAGAAAGTGCAAAACTTGATAAAATAATATCTCAAAGCCCCTTGCTGTTTCGTGAATAGATTTGATTGGGTCAGGCTCTAATATTGACTGCCTCTAAAACAGCAATAATAAAAAAGATAAATTTACGTATTTTAATTACTTAACAAAAATGTTGCCACGGCTGTTCACCCATGTAATGTCCGCCGAGTCGCACGACGCACTAAAGTCTGCATCAACATGGCAGTGAGCCCCCAATTTTCTAAAAACCTGCTGATTAAAAATATCACCGCGTATAGCTGACATAATGTGAAAAACAGATGCTTCATTTCTCATTTCACTGCAGACCACGTGGTCCAAAAGTTCCCTGGGGAAACGACCGGCACTGTCAGAGCATACTTAGGTCGCAAATGCAACATGAACTTACGCCTAAAAAAGCACAAATAGAAAACTTAGCTACATTGTACGCCACGGAAAGTAGCATTATCTAACTTGTCAATAATTATTTTAGCCAGTCATTTCTATGTATTTACCAATTGAAAAATCTACTCTTATTGCAAAGATAGCTTTTATTTTCCCTGAACTGCATTTGTTACCTTCATTGAAGAATAAAAGTTCATTGTCAATAACTGGTAGAACTATTCGGAAGCTAGACGATCGAGGGCAATTGCACCAAGCGTTTGATGCTGCTGATGCAAAAGCATGCACATGACTTTGTTTTCAAAGTGCACTGTCAATTGCGTGCTGCCTCATTGGTTAGTAGACAAATTACGTTTGCAGGGTTTTGCAGTGTTGTTGTAATGCAGGTGTCAGCGCACTATACGCTGTTTCCGATACCTGCATCCACAGCGAGCAAAAGGACAGGAGGCAAAGGAAACCACGGCTAATAATGGGGACATAAGATGCTCCACCTTGCATAGTCGCATGCAGCGCAAATAAACATCTGAACCGCATAAGCGAAGTGGTGTTATAAAGGGAAGCTCGCTCTGAAATTAACTGGAGAAATCGGCGCCGTCACGTAACAACCTCAAGCTCTCACCGAAAGTTTTTCGTGGTGTAGATTTATCTTGCAAAACTCCAATAGATCTCAATTCCCGTAAAAATAGCTTGAAAATTGCAACAACAAACACGCCAACACAGTCGATTGAGAGTTCCACACTGTAAAAAATCGACGTAAATTTTACGTGTCTTTCCCTCGCCAAAAAAAAAAAAAGACGGGCACGCTCATTGTTTCAAAATACAAGGTTGCCCTCATTATTTAATTGCCGCGAAATCCGCGCCTTCCAGAAAGGCCGAAATCCCAGGAGTGCAAGCATGCGCAGATGAATCAGAAAGGCCTATGCGACGAAGGAGAAATTGCATGTGATAGTTTCTGTATTACACTGAAAAAGAAAACTTAAAAGTTTAGATAAAACCTAAGACTGAATAAATTTTTGTTGATTTTTACAAAATAATATAGTGACATTAATATTATTATTATACATTGGCCTGCTTAGTTTTGTCTTCTAAAAAAAACAAAAAAAAAATAAACATCTCTACGCGGCGAATGATGTTGATTGGGGCGAAACTCTGGTGGTGCTGATGACACTGATTTTATTGTTCATAGGTAGTAGTGATGGTGCTGATTTTTTTTCTTGCTTATTGGTGGTGCTGGGTTCCGGGTTGCGTTTCGACCTCATTCTTACCGCTGTATGGTCGGTGAAATGCAGAGCCAGTGGTTCTTCTAGCGGATCACCTTGGATCCGCTAGAAGCCGTGGGAACGCATCTCCACCACTTAAGTCAACGGTCCATGTCAGAAAGAGAATGTGTGGTATGGAACGTGGTTATGTACGCATTTGAGCATTTGACCGCAGCGCCCTCTCGTCTGTAAACGTTCAGCCAATGCATGCAAAGTTTAACGCGATTATATACGCATCTGACCGTAGTGCCCTCTCCTCTATAGACGTTGAGCGGCTACATGAAACGTTTCATCCAATAAAAAAAAACCCAGCTCTTGAGTTACTACCACATCTCAGAGTCCCCCACTCGTCCCACAGTCGTGGCCGAGTGGTTAAGGCGATGAACTAGAAATCAGGGTGTCGAACCGGAACCGAACCGAACCGAAAGCCGGAACATAACCGTTATTCTTAGCCGAACCGGAACTGAACCGAACCGAAATCTTCGCCGCCATCTTAAAACTGAACCGGAACCGAACCGAACAAAAATATACCGGTAACCGGTTCAAAACGGTTCAAGGTAATTTCTTTTTTCTTTCTTGTTAGTATCGCACATTGAAAATATGGGAATAAAAAATTGGCTGCTGTATTTCAATTTATTAATCAAATCGTCATATACAGAATTGCGATGCATGCTAAACTGTGGGTTTTCGTGGCGTTTTTGTATTGGCACTATGATTAACCATGTGTCACGTTGTCACGTGACGTCATGGTGTCAATACATGCTGTCAAGTGATGTCACGTGAACCCGTGACGTCACGTGACTCACTGCGTTAAATCGATTTAATTTAAGGAAATCACTGAATGCATTAACCTTGCTGACAGCGGGACGTAACATGACATCACGATTTTGCGGCCAGAGTCAGGTGACACCGTGACGTAAGCGATTTTCATAACCCCGAGTCAAGTGCTCGGGTTCATGACAATCAGCATCGGCAAACATTCGGGTAACGGCTCATGTCAATTAAACATGAAAATATTTCAGCTCTAACAATATATGTAGCTCAGCCCGAGCTTTTGCTTTCCAAACCCTAGCGCAGTGGTTCTCGAATGGGGGTCGGCGAAGGCATTTTAGTGGTCCGCGAAGCTCTGCCTCATCAGTCAAGCCCGGCAATAAAAGTTTTATTTTTTTCAAATTGAGAAGAAGCGTTTCAATTTTCGGTTGAGTTTTCTCTTGTGTATTTTAATGAGGGTGGTCCACTTCACACAGCCCCAAGTTATATCCCTTGATTAAATCATTATCATATTTAACCTATATCTTTACCTTCCCCTGACCACGAACAAGGTCCTCCATCATCTCCGCCGACCTACAAGGGGGCCCCCAAACATCAACGGTTGAGAACCACTGCCCTGAGGCATGACTATGGTGAACACTGACGGTATCTAATTAGCGTCAGATCACGCGTCTGGTTGTTCAAATTACGAGTTGAGGAGGGAATCGACAGCTCTCTTTTTCCTTTATTTTTTCTGCATCTGCTATTAGGGTAAACCTAATGGATGTTTTCGCAGGCTATCAACGCCAGGGGTTACTTCTTAACAGTATTTATTGAAAGCAGGAAAAAATGTTGCAGGACCAATTTTACATCATTGAAGCACCAAACATTTTTTTGTTGTTGCTGAACTGACCGAAAGATGTCCCCGCAGATAGAAGTATTGAAATGACTAAATGCGACTTATTAATAAGACCTAGAACTACATGTGTACGGAAGGAATACCTAAAAAAAGATTTTAGTGACCTCTGAGTGACAGCGGAACGTTGGCAGTCGCTGTAAGTCTCACATGAGTGTCGTTCTCAAGTTATTGCCCAAGTTTCGACCCCTTCTGTATTTTGCATAAAGGAGCTATAAAACGATTTATATGCATCACTAAATACAACTCAACATCACTCTCTAACGTTAATAACTGATTGAACTTGGCTGTGTTCTTTTTTTCTAGGCAATGGCAGTCGCCAAAAATTAGAGAAATATAAGCATCGTGCACCCCTCAAGTCGGAACCAGAAGCGGACACGTGGCCTGGTGCCTATCTTATGCCGCCAACGTTAATCATACCGCCGCGCTGGGGTTTTAAAAGAAAAAAACGCGTGCTGGAGCTCCAGGCATTGCTTGAATTCGAATATTCCCGTCCCCGCAGTGGTTGGACTCGAGCCACTACGTAAGTGTCCGCCGAGGCATTGATTGTTACGAGCCGATGTACAGTGCTCACGCAATTGTCGAGTCCAATCTACGAGCCGCGCTCGACTGTCGTCAGGCGGGTGGTTTTGATCCAACTATTACGACATCAATCTTTGGGAAGGCAAGACAAAGAAATGGTCACGTTTTATTGTCGCAACTTCACTGCGACAAAAAAAGCTTCTGAATCAGTGGCGGCCTGTGCGAGTATACTTGGGCCAGACTAGGACCATGCAGTACACCTCGAAAACGTCATGAACATTGCAACTCCATATCGTTTTATGAGCCCTTTAAACTTCACAGGGTGCAAAATAAAAGCAATGAAGGGTTGCTGTTAATAAGTGACCAATAAAATTTTCGAATTAGCACACACAAACGCAGGAGGCAATCCCTCAGCAATACTTTCACCCTTTCCACTCTGGTGATAAAGGAAGACCAGCGAAGCTGTACTGTGGAGAAAATGAAGTAAGGGCCGGCCGCAAGTGGGCAAACCAGAGTGGAAAGGCTAGAGAGGTTGCCGCCATCTATGCGCGGCGGCGGCAACCAGACAACCGGCACGCCGGTTGTCTGGTTGCCGTCTTCATTTATAGATGTCGGTAGCTGTCCAAAATTTAGTTTAATCATTTGCTTGCTGGTGGACACGATACTGGGGAAACTAGCCTTTAACAGCTCCGCTGTAAAAAGAAGTGTGTGTGTCTGTGTGTGTGTGGGTGGGTGTGCGCGCGCGCGTGCGTGTGTGTGTGGTGGGAGAGGGGGGGTTAGTTTTAAAAATATACTGTGTTCTAAAGGTTCCTTTTCCCTGCATCTTTGGCGCAGACCAAAAAGCGTGGCCCCGGAAACCACTTTGTTTGCAAAAACACTCTTGCCAAAAAGCACGTTTTTGTCGTGCCAGACGCTCGCGCCGTTCCTCACGATGATGTACTAAGAATAATAATACGTGCCGTTCAAATCCTTGGCTTTCACTGAGTTTGAACCTCCTGCAGCGTGCATTTTGCACCATCGAATTTGATTTTCTCAGCAAGAAGAAATCACAATGACCACAAGCAGATAGGGTGATGACGTCACGTGCATACGATGCTAAAGGTGTATCCACACGACGGACCGGGCCGCGGACCGATCGATCACGTGATGCGCGGCCCGCGGGCCGCCCGGCTGCAATGGGCATCCATACGGCGGACCAAAAGAGCAGACGACAGAACGAACGGGCCGGTCTAACCGTCGACCTCACAACTCCGCCAAACGCATGCAGCGAGCTGCTTTGAGGCTATTTGTAAGGAGCCAAGATAGAGGTTGAACGAAAGAGACCTTTGGCCGCGGTGGCCCTGGCGTTGACTATTGAGGACGAGGAGGACTTAAGTGAACCCCAAAAGGGCATACAACTATCGTCCCACAGAGCGTGAATTGCTCCACGAGCGCGGTGAAGTAAAAAGTTGCATCGTCGCACCATGCCGTCATCGTCGCACAACAAAAGGTTGGTCTTCTTCGTCTTCAACAGTTGGCGCCAGAAGAAAACGACTTTGGATTTGGATTCCAATCCAAACAGCAAAAGTCAGCTTGTTGCCAGACAGCGCTTCAATTATACTAAAAACACCGTGGTCCGCCGCCAAGGTCCAGGCGAGAAAAGTCGCTTGGCATTTCTCAGAAGCGCGGGCCGCGGACCGCCGTCGGACCTCGAAAAGCGGTGACGTAAGATCACGTGATGCGCGGCCCGCGGACCGAAACAGCGATTTGGTCCGTCGTGTGGATATACGTCAAGCAGTTCAGCTTTATTGGTAAAATGTGATGTTCTCAACACTAGCAATATATGCCCTAATTGTAAAGTTGCGCAGTATTTATAGCAGTCTCGCGATGATATATGGCAGCCTAGAGAAATGTTAGAGCGCATGACTATTCAAGCAGCATGTTGTAAAGTGAGGGCCAAAACAAGTGCAGGTAAAACCTAATATAACAGTAGCCTCCAGAGGCAGTATCTTTAGGAGTGCATCCAGTACTAATTTCTGCAGCACACTGGCACATGCGGAGAAGCGCACTGAACAAAGGAAACCCATCGCAATGGTGACTTTGCGAGCGCTTTGAAAGCTTTGAATGGCATAAACGACTTTATTTTTGCGAGCTATATATTTCTTTCATTTTATAAAGTGTTAGTGTTGGGAATACTTTCTAGGTACAAAATTTCGCATTCAGGAGTAATGTTCAATGCATTCGTATCCATGGGGTTGCTTTCTTTACATGACCAATTTTGAGCAATTTCGATAAACTCGCAAAAACTAAGCCTTCGAAATAATTAAGTTGTTTACATTAGTACTATTAATCTTGAAACCACTACCGAATACCGTATCATACTAAACTTCTAAAATAAAATTTTATTATAGCACAGCATTGAAATTGGCCATTCTCGGATGTTTTCCCCTGTGGCCGTCATCAATGCATATGTGCTTAAAATATAGAAACTGTTCTGTTCTTTTTTTCCTTTCTTTATGGTGCCTACGATTCGGTAATAAATGTTGTGCACTGCAATGAATACTATTACCTGTAGCATATAGCCCTGGTCACGCAAAGGAGGCACACCACCAATGTCGGACATATCAGGCTCTCTGAAATGATATTGTCCGGTTTTCCTCACCCTTGTGTCAGGATGAGGTTTTTACTATCTTGCCTTCCTCACATAGTGATCCTTTGAGCGAGTTATGCGATGTTATATCATAGGGTGGCTTAGGGTAATTTTCTCTTCTCTTTTTACGCAGGATGGAATGGCACACCATCATAACAAAGGAGAGTGTACAGTGAGGCAGGCTCGGGAACTTGATTAAAGTGATAAGTAGGATTTCAATTGCTCTCTTATCAATTACGCGAAGAACACTGATCATAATGTTTCTATGCTACACATACATGCTTTCAGTTGAAAAATGCAATGCTCCTCTTCTTTACGGCTTTTCTAACACAGTTTCAGAAGCCGCTGGTACGACATTTTCAGGAGGAATGTTTGGAAATAGAGCTGCCAATGATTTCCTCGTAATTTCACCTACGTAGCCGCCAATCAAAATAACGACTCTCCCAGTCAATGTTGGATAGCGGCAGTACATTATTTTCACGAGGGAAGATTTGGAAATGATTTAATTGACATTTTCACGTCTATGCTCGCAACTTAACAATGCGGTGCCTTTTTATAGAACTTTCCCCGCGTAATTTCATAACATGGTTGTAAGTTATTTTGACGATAAATGTTTGGAAATAGAGCTGCCAAGGACTTTCCTTGTAAATTTCCTGACTCATTTTTAATAGCGCGTCTCCCAATGGTGGCGCCTCTGCATTATCATCATCAATTAAGTTGTCCACGGCGATTCTTAACATTTCACGAGAATGGAGCTTAATGTCATAAAATTTCACAAGTTGTAATCCAGCCGTTCAAAGAAACACTTTTGAAAAGCCAGCTTTTTAAATGCAGGCGCCGATTTTTTTTGGCCAATTTTAGACTGTTCTTTCCATTCAGAACTCCCGGCATACACGGCGTCCCAGATAACTTGCATCATACTTAAAAGAAAACACCCCAGCGCTCTGCAGGAGTGAAATCAACTGTCGTTAGCAAGCGTCTTGAGAGAGTGCACGGATTTTCTTAATGCGCCTGGTTATCTAAATTACTAAGATTAGTCAGCTAGCCTTTCAAATATTCTTTTAAGGGTCAAGATGTCAATTGTAAAGTTGCAGGGCGCATTGAGAAACATCCAAATAAAGTGTTTGCAACATAATACGTTTTCGTGCTTTTTTCCGGCCTTCAAAGAACGCCCATTCTCGGCGCACCCGCGCGCCGGGATTGGGGAAGCGAGTTGTCACGCTGTATTCTTTGTACTTCGCGGGCGTACTTTGAAAAACGGTCTGTTGGGACGCCGTCTGCTTTTGTGTGCTATCAACAATCCGCTCTCCAAAGACGTTGCTATGCCGACAATTATCGCGTTCATTTAGGCTTAGGAGTGCCCAGAATCGAAACACTATCTAAAAAATGCGGCGATGTCATTGCCCATGCTTTGCGGTTTAAGTGAAATAGGACAAAGCGAAAGCCTCCTGCACCATTCGTTGCTGACTAACGCGCCCAATATTGCAACCACAACGACATATTAGTTCCAAAGCGAGCCGTGCTCATTCACTGGGGCACCGCCATGTTTCCCCGCATCCCCACCGAGCCCAGTCACGTGATATCAAAATCCCTCTCCAAGGTACTGCGGCTAACTTTAGCCGCGGTTAGCGCTTCGAGCAAACGGGCCCTGATGTGTCTCCTGCTTCCCACACTGACACGAACCTCTCCAACCTGATATGTACATACCTCTATTCTCTTTTATGAGTGAGAAGTGACCCAAGAAATTCGTTTCGATACACATCAAAAATTGATTAATTGATTTAGATGCTACCGCGGTCCTGGACAGCGCATTTTATTATATGATGACTCTAAGAAAACAAAGGGAGTTTAAGACAATAATAAGGTGCGTTATAATCTAACGGCTTTATAAAGATGAACCTGAACTACGCATTATATCAACTATCGTCCCACTTGTTTGCTTTTAAAGGAACAGATGCAAAAACGCTTTGCACATATCTAAAAATGACTAACAAGTTCGTCAAGAACCACGCACCTGCAGTTCAATAAGGGGGAGTGGAGATCCAGCGCCCTTCACGAGTCCAATGATAGCCAGGGTCGGGTGTTCCAAGCCGGGCGGGAAGACGTGCTTGTAAAGTTGTACCTGCTTGTCAACAACCGGCATCACGTCCTCGGAGAGCATGGGGAACTTGATCTGGTAACCCGTGGCCAGAATGACGGCGTCTAACTTTGTCACCTGTGCACGGGTGTTCATATTGTCTTAAAAAAAGTAAAAGCCGTTTACAACTCCCAGTAACGCCGAAAGAGAGCGCAGCTCTTGATAAGGAAGAGGGAAAGGTACTGAGGGTCACGTGTTCTCGAGAGGGGGGGGCGGTGGAGTCACGTGACGTCGCGGGGGGGGTCCCTCCCCCCCCCCCCCGAGGTCACGGGACCCCTCCCCGGTGGAGGGGTCACGTGACCCCTTCCCCCCTCCCCCGAGGTCACGTAACCTTGGGGGAGGGGGTCCACGTGGAGGGGTCACAGGGAGGGGGATCACGTGACCTGGGGGGTTTCACATCACCTCGGGGGGTGTCATGTGACCCCCAGAGAAATTTTTGCGCTAGATTTAGTCAAGAATTTTCTCCGCTAGATTTAGCGGGGAAATGTTTCCATTAGATTTAGCGGGGAAACTTTTCCGCTAAATCTAGCAGGGAAATTTTTCCGCTAGATTAAGCGGGGAAATTTTTTCGCTAGATTTAGCGGAGAAAATTTTCCGCTAGATTTAGCGGGGAAATGGGTCCGCTAGATTTAGTTGGGAAATTTTTCCGCTAGATTTAGCGGGGAAATTTTTCCGCTGAATATAGCGGGGAAATTTACCCTTGATGCACCGCCCGGCTACGCCGACGGTGACGGCGACGGCGACGCCGCTCAAGCCGGAAACGGGCGCCAGCTGCGGTCTAAAAGCTCACCCCACTAAGCTCATGAATCTTGCATCTACTGAGTGTTAATTAAAATGATATGTATACAGTCTTTTGCCTGAGTGACTTGCATTTCTCCTCATTTTATTGAAGACTAGTTTATCAAAACTTTGATCAAACCATTTTCTGTCTAAATAATAAAATTCAAGAACCTTTGTGCTTAGTATCTATGATTGCAGCGATGAGCAACAAATTCGCAATCGATTACTTTATATCCTTTTAGTAAAATCACCACAAAAGATATTACGAGTACCTAAATTTGTTTGGTCAGTCCAAAAACGATAAATATCAAAAGTTTCTGTTCGCTTACTTCTCGATCGTTGCTCTACTCGGTTGTATGTTTTGTAGTTGATTGCTTTCATACTGCTATTGTATACTTTTCTCTTTTGACCCCAGGTACCGACTGTAAGAGGCGGACTTAATTTGCTATTACAAATCTTTTTTGCTTCCCACATACTCTTTCGGACAAATTATGGCCTATGTTTCTTCATCAGAATCAAATAATCAAAGATATTGGCAGCATTCCTCAATGCCCTGAAGTTACAAAGCTGCCTCTACTTTGATGCTTTTCAGCGAAAACTTTCAATGCGCCCATCAGTGTCCGTTTTAACCTTACCTCCTTGTCATTCTCGAAGAGGACGCCGTCCTCCGCAAACTCGACCACGTTCCTCTTGAGGATGACGATGCCACTCAAGATCAGGGATGGCAGCACGTCGCTCATGCTAATACGCTGGCTGTTTACGCGGTTCTTGGGTCGGAGACCATAGGCCTCGTGGCTGAAGTAGTTATTGAACCGAGCTTCCGATTTTTCGAGGTTCATGCATGTAGGCAAAAGGCGTTTCCTGAAGTCCATCGCTCTTGTTGATAGAGCTGCGTCATGCGGCATGCCGTTTGGCCCAAGCCTCTTCAACATCCAAACTCCCCCTCTTGATGACAGGTAGACCTGCAGCACACGAAAAGGGTTTTTATAATAATTAACAATAGGCGCTGTTTATTGGTTATTACGCTGAATCGCTAGGTTTTCTACCGCAGTCGTTAAAGCACAAACGAACTCTCATGGCAAAGAACATTTGTCACGTTTACGTTAATAGTGATGGAGATCCTGTCACCTCTGCTCTATACTCCCCCTCCCCCCCCCCCCCCCCCCCTTTGCTTAGTCAAACAATCGTCGCCCCCTCTCCAGAAAGAAAGGATAGGTGTGAGAAGTGAAGAAAGACATTATTTTTAAATAAATAAAAAATCTCGCCTACATCAGTTATCGAAAATTTCATATGCAAAAAGGACACAAATTGTTTCAAATTCTGATCCCCAGAGTCCCTCCCAGCAAGTTTTATTTGATTCCCATTTGCGGGTTGTTGTTGAGCTAATTGCTTTAGAGTTGTAAATGAGGAAAAATAAATTTTGTCGCTACATAAAAGGAACATATAAGGAAGACGCTGAAGACACATTTGTCAACTTCTTCCCTTGGTGTTTCGTGATACTTCAGCCGCCTACATTAACACACCCCGGCATGTGTTACAATGAGTTACGTCGGCACGCGCTTTTCAGTAAACGGCGTAGAGCTTCATGAGTATACAGTGAAGAGCTGCGATAAGTTTTGTGACAGTCTAGCCGTGGGTTGATTTCGAAAATCAAAAGAAAGCTATTGTATGATGCAGATTTTGTGTATTGCAAAGAACTATGTTGGCGAGAGTTCTCGGGCAATGGAGGACTAGGAGGACCAATCTAACTCAAGATTATTGGATGCTCGTGCACCACGTAGGCCAGAAAGCACAACTTGTAGCTTGGCGAGATCTGTGCGCGAGGCCAGGGCTGACAAAGAAAAACGCGAATCGAGCGTGGTCCGTCTTTGGCGAGAACAAATTGTCATGTGAGTAGCGCGTACTGCTGTAGTTTTTTCAGTGTTTTGTTGGCTGCTCTGAATGCGAGTCGCCTTTACTTACTATGCCATATCTCACTGGGAGTTTGCCTAAATAGAGATAGCAGTGATGAACCTGATGACTCCCCCTCCTTTTTCACCGAAATTCTTTGGTCACCGTAACCCTGGAATCTCTGTGAATCCAATAATGAATCCTTTGGGCATAAAATGAAATAATATGACCTGACCGATATCAGCAAGAGGAAGTTAAGACGGCCGGCTAAAAGATTTTATCTCCTTGCGAAGGTGAGTTGGAATAAAGTGGTTTGAAAATCGCTTGTACAAGAGTCCCTGAAAGAAACAGCCTCACGCGACTTAAACTTTTAGGACTAAGTGACTTAAAAACAAAGAAACCCAGGAATCTCTTCTTGATTCCTTTGGATTCAGAGTTATATCGTGCCCTTCTGTCGCTCTGGAGGAGAGAACACTGAATGACCTTCCTGTCCTTATAATTTTCTCAGCTACGGGAGTTGCCAGCACTCAGTACACCAGTTGGCTCTGGCGAGGCGACAAGACCGCAAGCGCTAGGTGATTTGTTCATGTCAGCATTACAGGGGGCGGTGCGCTGCACAACATTCGAGGGGGGATCTACACTCTTTTCGGATACTTTATGCCCAAAATTACTGCTACTAAATTTGCCAGTGCGTAATTTATAGCTAAATGCGCTGCTGGATGTTCAGTGCGTTCTATTTTTTTTTTGTTTGTTTGTTTTACTTGAGGCACACGAATTATAAAATTGAAGTTCGAATCCCTACTGAAAAAAACCATTTGGCGCCTGTATGAAAATGAACGCGTCCATACCGGTAACAGTTTAGCCATACCGGTCACCAGTTTGCCAAAGGGGTCGCCCGTATGGCTCAAAGGGGTCCCCCGTATGAGCCATAACGGTCACCTATTTGGGCAAACTGGTCACTTCTTTCGCAAACGGGTCACTTGTCGGGGCAAATGGGCGACTCGTTTGGGCAAAGTTGTCGCACGTTTGCTCAAACCGGTGAACATGTTGCACAAGCGGGTGACCGGACCGTCAAACTGTACCGGTTTAATCAAACGGCTCTCGGGAGCCCGTTTGATATTGAACGTACAGATCGGCGGCCTGGGCACACCTAGCTGTTTGAGCCGTGGCAGCCAATGTTTCCGGAAGGCTGGCTGGTTTCAGATCGTCAGCGTAATGCAAGTAATTGTATTTATATTTTAAGTGCACTGATGTGCGCTTATACTGCAACTAAAACGAACACATTTTTTTTTTTTTTTTTTTTGCGTAAACGCGCGACGTTGGTGAGCCGATATTTTTGACAGAACTTTAAAACTTTGCCCATCTTTTTTGCCTCAATTTTCTTATTCAGCTCGAATCTCTCTCGCAGAAGACGCGACCGCATGAAAGAATGTACTTCTAGAGTCTGTTTCACTTCATTTCAAGATGCAGCGAAGGTAGCGCGAACACGTGCCTGCAAGAACATTGAGCATTGCGAGAGCACGCCCGCCGTTGCAGCAGTCAAATTACGAGCTCGTGCTGGGGGCTTTTTTGGCTCGGGCGCAAGCCGAGCCCATAGCCGACGCCACTTGCAGCGAGCGTGCTGAAATGCGCGCGTTTCGCCTGCTTTCCATGGCTGCAAAGGCGACGTCCAGTGGCAACTCCAAGAGAGAAGAAAAGCGCGTGTACAGCGGTCCGTACACCCTTCTCCCCTATAGTCGGTTACAAGTCAAGAAGGTAGCGGCAAAAGCCCCTCAAAGGGAATCTTGTATTCCTCCGCCACCAATCACGTCCCGTTGTTTCCGTGACGTCACGACCTGCCCGAACCAATCTTGTTCTGGCAAATGAATATTTTCAACATGGCTGCCGGGCAGATTTTCTACGACTCGAGTATCTTGCAGCAATTATTCTGTTTTTAATGCGGTTTTTCACTTACCCGAGCATACGTCGCTAAGTCGTAACCGCGTCCACTTTTATTCGCAATAGGTTCTGCGCGACAGCGTGAGAATCCAGCGATAGCATTGCCATCGAAAATTTTCGATGCGGGAGTAAGGCCTAGCATCGTACATACGTCGAACGCCGTCTGCTTCTGTGCCTCGGGTTGCGCCTCAACATCGTGAAGGCATCGGCTTTTCTTCGCAGTGGTTTCCGTGGAGCGACGTTAAAATGCAGCGGTCACCAAACTCTTCTTTATAAGTGTGGGCTGTGCGGGAGGGGCATAAGTGAACCGCGAACACAGTAAGTGTCTTTACCCAATTTCGACCGTACCTTTGCTGGCGTTAATAAATAGTCTGTCTACTGAAATGACGCTTTCGAAGCAGTATGCATTCATCTTTGAAACGTGGCGTCCTTTTCAAGTTTCCGCGTCGCAATCGGCTGCACGGTAATCTATGATTGCGATAGTACCCGCGGGTACACCCTCGTTCGCAATAATGAGCTGTTACATACAGGTGGCACACAAATGATAAAGCCAGTGATGCGTATGTTACAAACATTCAATTGATATTGTTTTGGACGTTAAGAGGCTGATGTCTTCTTTTGGAAGAAATACCAGAGAATTTGAGGGAAGCAGATTCGGTTCTCTCAAATGCTTCCGAACATTCTGTTTGCTCTCGAGGCGCTCTCAGTCGTATGTTTATGCTTCGAAACCCGGATACGTGACGCCTGTACCTCCGCTCGCTTTGCGTCGCGGCCTGAGGTATTACCGGTAAACACGCACCAATTTTTCCAATTTACTTAAGAAGGAAAATGTGTTCACAATACTGGATAGCAGCGTTGGTTTAATAATTTGTAAAAGATGAAAAGTATGGTCAATAAAAATTGATTTCAAGGGCAGCTTCCTGCTTCATGAATTGTGGCTTTCTTATATGCGAAATATTTGTTTAAATCAAGAATTGAAAACATACCGAATACTCTTGATCTTGGTCCGAATGCAGGTGGCAGAATGATTTGTCTTTATATAACAATAAAATCAACAATGTTTGAATCAAGCAGCAGCTCAAACCGCCTAATTGCATTTCTGATGTACGTTTATCTCTGGATCATACCAGGCCGTAGCCGCGAACGAGCTCTTCAGAATCTGCCATTGTCTTTCTGGTCTACCTTGGCAAAGACAGACTCGTGTAAAATCATTGAGCTTCTTGGAGGCAACCTTGCAGTCCTCATTGTCAGAGCCTCCATGGAACCATTGGAAAGAAGGGTCCCTGTTGTTTCATCGACACGTTTCATCAACTTTTTACGACTCGTTTCATTGATACTGCCACACTGTGCTGTGAAGTTTCATCGACACGAAAATTTCACGCTGTAGGAACATTTTGTTGTGCGTTTATCACTGAAGCACATATTAAACTATCCGACCGACCCAGTTCACGACGCTTTGCGGCGACAGTCTCCAGCAGTTCATTAGAAAGATGTGGACCCACCCAGCCCACCCGTACATGCCGCTTCGCAGCAGCGTGTAAGGGTGGTCGTGCCCCCGTGCATGTACCCGTACCCTTGCTCACCAACTAAGCAGCGCACCCCTAACCAAACCAAGATCTTGTCGACGAAACATAGCAAGATATGTCGATGCTCGTTATTGTTATTCTCAGAGTGGCCTCGGACGTGTGGATGGCCACTAACGTCCAGTTTATGCTTCAAAACAGGTCACTGGCAGTTAGAGTTAGCTGCCCGCAGCGCTGATGCTCGTTATTGTTATTCTCAGAGTGGCCTCGGACGTGTGGATGGCCACTAACGTCCAGTTTATGCTTCGAAACAGGTCACTGGCAGTTAGAGTTAGCTGCCCGCAGCGCTGATGCACGTTATTGTTATTCTCAGAGTGGCCTCGGACGTGTGGATGGCCACTAACGTCCAGTTTATGCTTCGAAACAGGTCACTGGCAGTTAGAGTTAGCTGCCCGCAGCGCTGATGCACGTTATTGTTATTCTCAGAGTGGCCTCGGACGTGTGGATGGCCACTAACGTCCAGTTTATGCTTCGAAACAGGTCACTGGCAGTTAGAGTTAGCTGCCCGCAGCGCTGATGCACGTTATTGTTATTCTCAGAGTGGCCTCGGACGTGTGGATGGCCACTGACGTCCAGTTTATGCTTCGAAACAGGTCACTGGCAGTTAGAGTTAGCTGCCCGCAGCACTGATGCACGTTATTGTTATTCTCAGAGTGGCCTCGGACGTGTGGATGGCCACTGCCGTCCAGTTTATGCTTCGAAACAGGTCACTGGCAGTTAGAGTTAGCTGCCCGCAGCGCTGATGCACGTTATTGTTATTCTCAGAGTGGCCTCGGTCGTGTGGATGGCCACTGACGTCCAGTTTATGCTTCGAAACAGGTCACTGGCAGTTAGAGTTAGCTGCCCGCAGCGCTGATGCACGTTATTGTTATTCTCAGAGTGGCCTCGGTCGTGTGGATGGCCACTGACGTCCAGTTTATGCTTCGAAACAGGTCACTGGCAGTTAGAGTTAGCTGCCCGCAGCGCTCATGCACGTTATTGTTATTCTCAGAGTGGCCTCGGACGTGTGGATGGCCACTGACGTCCAGTTTATGCTTCGAAACAGGTCACTGGCAGTTAGAGTTAGCTGCCCGCAGCGCTGATGCACGTTATTGTTATTCTCAGAGTGGCCTCGGTCGTGTGGATGGCCACTGGCGTCCAGTTTATGCTTCGAAACAGGTCATTGGCAGTTAGAGTTAGCTGCCCGCAGCGCTGATGCACATTATTGTTATTCTCAGAGTGGCCTCGGTCGTGTGGATGGCCACTGACGTCCAGTTTATGCTTCGAAACAGGTCACTGGCAGTTAGAGTTAGCTGCCCGCAGCGCTGATGCACGTTATTGTTATTCTCAGAGTGGCCTCGGTCGTGTGGATGGCCACTGACGTCCAGTTTATGCTTCGAAACAGGTCACTGGCACTAAGAGTTAGCTTCCCACAGTGCTGGCTCGCATTATTGTTGTTTTCAGAGGGGCCTCGGTCATGTGAATGACCATAGGCGTTCCCTTTAGACTTAGAAACAGAGTACTGGTACTGCGATTTCGCTCTCCACTGTGCTAACACACGGCTTTGTTATTCCCAGAAGCCTCAGTCACGTAAATGGCCACAGACGTCCCATTTATGCTTTAAAGCAGAGCACTGGCAGTGATATGTTGTGTCGTTTTTCTTAGACAAAAAAGAGCTTATTTGCAATCAAAATTCCATTTGCTGCGTAGCAAAGATCTTTAGACAGCGGGAAGGGTCAATATGGCATCTGATGTCTTTGCCGTAGATGGGCTGCAAACTTTTGTTTTCGTGAAGTTGAAATCTATACTGGTGATTTATGGCACAGTGCAATGTATAGACCAGCTTAGACATTATCGCAACAAAAATAAAAAAGTTTGTCTGGTGGCTGCATATCGAAATGCTATTCGGCAACGAGCAGAGAAGCATGACAACATGAGACACGGGAGGTTAGTGGTGGTCAAGAACAACAATCCGATCTTAAAGCAAATAAGTGGTCCTTAAAAGGACCGTTTTGTGTTCCGAGATGTTCCACGCTTGATGAAAGTAATCCCTGGAGAAGGGGAACAAGCTTAAGGCTTCGTCAAGCTTAAGGCTTGACGAAGCCTTAAGCTTCGTCAAGGGGCTCGACACCAGACAGGTCACTCTCGGATGGGGTGTCCTCTCCATCCAGCTGGATGACGATGGGCTGGATGTGGGCACTTGTGGCACCGCCTCGTGGGAACGTTGCTTCAATGTCAATAACGTGCCTGACAGCATTAATCCAGTTGTCAGTGGTGACCTTGTCAACTTCTTCGTTGAGGAGTCTCCCCACGTCGACAATCTTGAACGTCGTGTTTCGGGCAGCAACGCCGTTCTTGATCTGCGCCCATATCAGTTCAATGGGGTTGAACTCGCAGTGATACGGTGGGAGCCTGACCACAGTGCAGCCAGCTGTCTCGGCAGCAGTGTCCACACGATACTTTAGGTGCTGTGGCTTCACCAAGGCCACAATGTCGAGCAGCTGCTTCTTCACCATCTTGGGGTCCCATGAAATTTTCTTAGACGTCAGCCACTGTCGGATGTCGTCCTTCCGGGAACTCGTCGTCGGCACTGCTTCCAACCGCCGTGAATGGTAAGAAGCGTTGTCCATGACGATAACGCTTCCTGTCGGCCGTTTGTCGAGGACACCGTCGAACTACTTCTCGAAGCGGGCGCCATCCATCTCCTCGTGGTAATCACCGGTTTTTTGTCCACGGAACACGTCCAGGCAGCCGTCGACGAAGCCTTCATCGCTGCCGATGTGGGTGACAATAAGACGCTGGCCCTTCCCCGATGGCTGCTTGAGGCCAGTCGAGAGACCACGCATGAAGGCGTCGTGAGACGAGGCCACTGTCGTGTCTACCCACACCTTTGAGACAGTGTGCCCTGCTGTCACCCACGTCTCGTCCAAGTAGAAGATCTTCCGACCATCTTGTCGGTGACGTGCGATCTCATGCAGGTACTTCTGCTGCCAGGCGACTATGTCCTCTCGTTCAATCAACCGGGAGTTTCGTTCCCTCTTGTCATGCTCGAATCCGATGTCGTGGAGAAG
Source organism: Ixodes scapularis (assembly GCF_016920785.2). Lineage (NCBI taxonomy): Eukaryota > Metazoa > Arthropoda > Arachnida > Ixodida > Ixodidae > Ixodes > Ixodes scapularis. The sequence continues at coordinate 95,308,551 of NW_024609882.1, forward strand.
GCGACGCACAGTCCAAGCCTTCAACGAGGAAAGTTCAGTGCTCGCGCAGAATTCGGCCGTTATCTTCTTGACCGTGGGGACCTCGTTCCGTCGAAAGAAACGGTGGACGCACGATCTTAGCGCGCACAACGTGAACTCGCCGTACCTGACTTTGCGCCGCCTCTTGCCTTCACTTGCTGGGCGCTTCCGAGAAGGTGTCACAACTTGTCCCTCGGTTTCTTTCGCCTGCTTCCTAATCTCGAGGACGGTGCGCACACCAACGCCAAGCAGCTTGCTGACTTTGATGCAGGACTCCTCCACAGTGAGGCCGGGCTGGCCGGGCTTGGCGGGCGGTTCGTGTCGCACCTGAACGTACGCGTTCATTATCAGCTGCCGTGCAGCTCGGTTGAGGACATCGCCGCTCTTATGCTTCTTGTAGAGGCGCCTTGGCGTAGGCGGCGAGGCTGCACCAGACTCTCTTGACGAAGAAGAATCAGAGGAATCGCATTCCGCTGTCTCCACGTTGGGATTCATAACGGAAAACGGCGACTTCGGCATTGTTAAAACGCGAATCGCAGAAACTTTCAAAACCCGAAACGCAGGTTTTTTTTTAACAAACGCAGAAAATACACGGAATGTACCTAATTCGAGTAGGAAGGTTATCAAGCTAAAATCAACAACCATATATGCATTACTTATAAAAGTTACAATTTTCGTTGCACTGAAGCCTTCTTTTTACGTCAACCTTCCGGAGCGAGTAATTTGCCTCGGCTAGGTGGTGCAAGCTGCCGCCCGCTACAAGGTCTGTCTGTTGTCAATATCCATCCATTGAAGTAGAAGGGGCGTTTTCAGCGAACTATCTTCTCGACTGCGGAGGCGTCTGAAGCGGGCGCATCACGCTTATGGGGAGGGGCTTCTACTACCTTCTTAACTTGTAACCGACTATAGCATTGACTGCATTGCCACAAAAAACCAGCCGCAATATTTTTTTTTTTTTTTATGGAATGCATGAGGCGAGAGGGTTGCGAGGGAGGGGGGTGGGGTGTCCCGGTGTCTTGCTCCTTGACCTCGCCGTCGCCCCTTCCTCCTCTCTGGTCGGCTCTGTCACGTGACCAGAGAGAGGGTAGGGCACGCTCCACGCTGATAAGCATAGCTTGTTTTCCGTTGCAACTTCGTTTGTCCTGCCTGATTCTATCTGCCGCCTTTCCCTGCGGTCTTATAAGAATGTCTCTGGACAACGTATGGGATGTGCACCAAATGTTCGAAAAGTCCTACGCGTATATCGGCGACAAGCGATTCTTCAAAGAAGTCAGGAATTCTTGCGGTTTGGCTGGGTTCGGCAAATGACAGCTTGTGCGCCGCATCGTGTTGAAACTTCAACGAGATTTCCTTCTTCTTGTTGTGTTTGTGTGGTTGTCCTGCTTTGACCGTGACGACAAATATCACGGATTACATCTGTCAAGTCCGCTATTATTATGGTAAGTGCACTGCAAAATACGTGTTGGCAACGACTGACCGCTCTTCTACGCGTATTCTTCCAGATTATCCGTAGAATTATGCAGCGCCTATTCACGCGGCAGCCGGGAGAATAATTTCCCCGAAAGTCTAGCTGTATAGTTTAGAATTAGCTCGGTTCTTGTTTGCTTTGCAATCTTCTCAGTTGTATAAAAGCTTAAAGTGTCTCGCACATTTCACAGATCGCTTGCACGTTTGTACTTGTCGTCAGAAGAGGTAATAAACTTCGAGGAGAATTGAAAACAATCCTTTGTGTCTGTTTTCCTGTCCATTTGCAAGCACCTACGGGAGCGCATTTGTTCTACGTGTTTTCTCCATGTTATAAATACGTTTATGAGTTTCGGGACGTCTTAAATAAGTTTAAAATAACCAACCTCCCAGACGATACCCATTTAGGGCTAGCGAATCCCAATGGCACGTTCAAACGTGTGGTCACGTGCCAGGTCGAACGGGCACCCGTATCAAACGGGCACCTGTATCAAACGGGCATCCGTATCAAATGGGTACCGTTTCGAACGGGTACCGTTTCAAACAGGTACCCGTATCCCATAATCACGTTTGATTCAAACGGATCGACAGGTTTGATTCAAACGGGTCGACCAGTTTGAACTTCAAACGGGTTTTTTCAGTAGGGATTAGATTAAAAGGTGCAAAATAGTGTCCAAAATGATAACGTCGAATTAAATATCGATTACTAAAGCATGTATTTGCAGTTGAAGAAAATTAAAAAATGATTTGTTAAAGGGTAACTGCAAAGAAAAAGTGTTTTTTTAAACAGCCTAATTTGGGCAAGCATGTCACAAAACAAATCTTCCGCGAAAAAACAAATTTTCTTTAGCAATATTTAGGCCACAGGACGTAACTTCTCCACATTTGAAACTCCCGGCCGCTCTTTCGACGCGCGCGGAGTGGCTGCTACACGTCACCGGTAACGTATAGCAGCCACTCCGAGATGTATAATACCAACTTTGTGGCGCACGATTTAAAACGGACGAAATCGTCGCAAACTAAAATCAGTCTGGCGCAATAAATATTGCTGCAAAAATTTTTGTTGTTGGCGTTAAAATTGTTTTGTGACATGTTTGTCCTAATTAGGCTGTTTAAAAATACACTTTTTTTCTTCGCAGTCTCCCTTTAAGATTAATCACCTGTCTGCTTATCCCATCTTAAAGACCGCGTGCCTCCGAATTCCGGTGAAGTATTAAAAGGGACCGCATAAATCGGCATGGTGCCGTACCTTTAGAGTGATAGAGTGTAACGTAGGGTGGCCACTCACTTAGGCTTAGTGGCTCACTCAACTGCCTGCGCACCTAGAGGCTGGTGTGAAGTTCGACTCGGCTAGGGCTGTGTCGAAATTTTGTCTAATCTAGATTTGGACGTCGAACCTTAAGGTTCTAGTGGTTTACCAAATTTTCCACCTTTTAATAAAGTTCGAAGCAGTTGAACTTTTGGACAGTGTTGCCCGGCTTCTACCCGAATATATCCAATTTTGGGAAACAAGTAATTTAGAAACTTCTTAGTGAGCGCGTTGGTAAGGATCCAGGTTTAGAAAGGGTTATATTGTCACGGGTGGTGACCAATAAACAAGAAATAAACAGGAATAAATTAACGTTTAATGTGGCGAACTTGTGCCAAAAATAAAAGGGTACAAAAGATATTAAGAGAGCGTCGCGGGCGTCGAAGTCGGCGTAACAGCAGATTCGAACGTTGGGGCGAAACACAATCCGCTCGCATTGCGGAATCCCTAGGTACCCTTCGTGGGTTTCTGGATTGATCAGCAAGACGGTTCTCGAATTCACTAGAACATCAGATTACACTGTCAACAAAAGTGTGTAGTCGCGGCCAGGAATCGAACCCTGGCCTTCTGCGTGGGAGGCAAGCGCGATAACCGTTAGGCCACGCGCGCGCTGCCTACATGGCGAGCTGCGCGCGCGGCAATATACGTAAAGACAGGGTACGGGAGAACACATCTTTCAACTTTCAACAAACAAATGATTTATTGCCGGACGCTTCGCTTTCGGAGCTCTACTATGGGAGAGGGAAAGTTAAAAGGAGGGGGAAGGTGAAGGAGGGGGGGGGGGGGGGGCAAGACAAGGCCCCGGGAGAAAAACTGGGGGAAAGTAAAGCGCAAAGACAGCGGGAAGGAGAGGATTGAAGGAAGCATCCCGATTTCCCTCTCAAGGCCCGTTCACACTCTTGCGGCCGGGTACGACCGAGAGAGACCAGACCGGTTTTTAAGCCTCTTGCGACTTCTTAGGACCGGATCCGCGGAGCTGGTCGTAAGACGTCGCAAGAGGCTTAAGAGCTGGTCTGGTCTCTCTCGGTCTTACCCGGTCGCAAGAGTGTGAATGGGCCTTCAGGTGCAAGGAGCGCTCGCCCGGCCCGCCAAGGCCGTCAACTCCGGTCTCAGGGATGTCACCTCTCTCTCGAACAGCGACAACGAGGCCGAGGAAATGTTTTTCGGCGTCTCTTTTATGGCGTATGCCTCCACGATCTCGCGCCCATAGCGGTTCTTGTTGGCCCCCAGAACACGCGCGGACAGGAACTCGGGGGCACATGGAGCGCAAACCTTGAGGTGATGGACCACGGCGCGTTGGGAGTCTTCGTCGTTTTTTTCTATTTCTTTCTCATGTTCGCGCAGGCAGTCGTTGAGGCAGCGACCCGTCTGTCCGATGTACTCTGCCCCGCACGACAAGGGCACGGAATACACCCGTCCGACCGCGCAGGGAACAAAAAGGGCCGCATGCCTCTTGGCGCAGCCGATCTTGGGATTAGGGGGAGAGTTTACCAGGTGGCACATGGCGCTCAACTTGAAGGGGCACGAAAACGCAACCTCCATGTCGAAACGTCGAGCCACTGTTTTTAGTCGGTGGGCGGTGTTGTGGAAATAGGGGATGGTTGTATACCTCTGCCGGGCAGGCTTCCGTGCGGCGGCTTTTTCAACTATTAGTTTTCTGAGCGTGGAGGCCAGCAGGTCGCGCGGGTATCCGGCGTTTGTGAGGCGGCTGAGCTGTCCCTCCAGGCTAGATGAGGAGAGGTGTTGACAGGACTTTGTGCGGGTGGAGGAGATGAGACTTTTTGCGATGCCTGCTTTTACTGTCTTTGAATGGTGGCTTGTAAATGGTAGCACCGGCTTCCGCGTCCGCTGCTGGAAGCGCCAGCTTCCGCGTCCGCTGCTGGAAGCGCCAGCAAGTGCCTCCCTGGGTGGCCACGAGGCGCACGTCCCGGAACTGGAGACCCTCCGGCGAGGGGTCCTCCCTGGTGAAGCTCAGACCATTTGCGTTATCTGTGAAGGCTTTCTGGATGGCGGCGGTGGGCGTGCCGGAGTCGTGGAGCACCAGATAGTCATCCACATATCTGAACACCTGGGTTCCTGGGGCGACGCTGTCCAGTTGCTCCTTCACGGCCTGATCCACGAACGAAAGGTAGACTTCGCTGAGCGCAGGTGTCAGGCAGGACCCGATGCAGACACCAGATTTTCGTAAATATATTTTCCCGTCATGCCCCACCATGGTCGACCGAAGATATACTCTGATTAATGGCAGGAACGCGCTGAGGGGGATGCCGGAAGAGTTTTGGAATTTGACGATACCCTGTGTGGTGATGGCTTTTTCTACCGCATCCAGGAGGATGTTGAAGTCGAAGCTGTAGTACATGTCGGTGATGTCTAGGGAGAAGAAGGTGGTACCTGGGCCTGATGTGTGAAGAAGCTGGAGAGGTGGGAGGAGTTCCTGAGAGCTGCCCACGCGGAAAGGCTGGTCCAGGGGGACGGCTGATAGGTGCTTCTGCAGGTAGAGAGCCAGAGGATTCTGCCAGCATCCATTTTCTAATACGATGCTCCTTAGCGGGATCTCCACCTTGTGGGTCTTGGCGGTGAAAAACACTTTTAGTTACTGGTTCGCAGGGACCGACACTCTCGTGAGAAGCGACGAAAAGGTTGTTGGACCTGCAGATGTCTTTGACTTCCGAACGGAGGGTGCCGGACGGTCTTTTGTTAACGAGGACGACGTTTTTCTTGATGGCGAGTTCAACCTTTCACCGAAGTGAAAAGGTTGAACTCCAAAGCCAAAAAAAAAAAGATTATTATTATATTATTGTGAGGCGGCCGCCGCAAAGCGACGTGAATGCAGACAGGTGGGTGGGTTCACGCGCGCCCCAGTGATACACGCGTGACGAAATGTCCCTTCAGCGTGCAATTCGCGTAACAAGTGTCGATGAAACGTTCGGGTCAACGCAACGTGTGTCCATGAAACGTGTGTCCATAAAAAATTGTCCACGAAACGTAATTCAACGAAATGATGGGTACCCCTCACCCGCCACGTTGGCGGCTGCCAAGTCGTCCGTCTTGCTAAAGCCACACTCGTTGTAATATCATTTTAAAAGTTCGAAGCTACTAACAATTTTCGAAAAATGTTAATAAAATAAAAAAAACTATTTATTGAAGGTACACATATAACGAACGTATAATTAGGCATCGCTTCGCCAGCCAGTGGGTGTTGCGAATAGTAAAAGTCGTACCACGAGAGGCTGCAGTGGCCGCTATTTACACATCACTATATTAGACTATGACGTAGCGTGCCACAATTTACAACATAGGTGTGTGAAGGTAGTGTAAGCATCGCATGAAAATTTCAAAGAACGAGCTGTCTTAAGTAAAGAGTAAACAAACGATAACTATTGTTTTTCTTCTACGTACGGCACCGTCTGGTAACGGCGCACCTTCTGACTGGCGAAACCAGCGACAGATGACGGCACCGGTCTCGCAGCTTATGGAGCCTTTCCTCAAGCGGCTGTGACCTTTGAACTTTTGATAAGCTGCTTCCATCACCTCTAGCACCTCTAGTAAGTCTTAGCAGGATACGTGAACAAGCCGATTTATGGGGTCACCTTAAAAGCTTCACCCGGATACAGGGGCAAGTGGACACATTGAATGAATAGCGGCTGTGTAGTAATCTGAAGTAATATTTATTTAAAAAAAAAACTAAGTAAAAATTATAAACGTGCAATGACGCAATGGAAGCATAAAAGACGAACGGAGCTCGAGTTCCGTCATGAATTTCTTCCATCACCCCAGGGGTCGGTCTATATAGACCCTTTTAAAAAATCTATCAAACCAGACTGGTAGTCCCCATTTTGGGGGCAGCAATGGGTGTGATATGATCCGAATCCTCGCCAAACGCTGACTCAGCACTCGTTTTCGATACAAGCCGAGCCGTGTTCACGCCGACTCCTCAGGCACCCCTGGTGTCCAATTCACTTAGAGTACGTGTCCTAACCATGGCAGACTCGTATAATGGGCGCAGCTGCTGGTAGATGGCGCCCACTTTCGAAAAGGCTGTAATCCTGCGACGGCTTGAGCGCTGCCAATCCCTTTGTTCCCGCTGCGTTCCGCCTGTCATTGAACCCGGCACCGACCCCCAATATAAACACTGGCAAGCCTCGCAGCAGCAGCAGAAATTGTACGTTAACCCAAAATACCACCGACCAGCGCCAACAAAAATGGCGTTAGGAACAACTTGACAACGACAAACTTGAGACGCAGCCGAACACTCTTGTTCAATCATACACGTGTTGATATAGTAGATACACAGCGTCACCAGCATGCTGTTAGGGGCAGACCAGTGGCGTGTCCAAAGGAGGGGGGGGGGCGGCCCTAGGGGGCTCCTTCCGAGACATATCAGCCCCCTCCCCCCCTCCGACCTAGGCTTCCCCCGGCGATGCTGCGCGGACTGCGCAAACCAGAACCTGGCGCGAAACGTTAATGAATTAAAAAAGGTTGTATCCGAGCAGAGGAAATTCGAACTTTCAAAGTTCAAAATTTTAATACTTACAGTCGAACCTCTGAAATGTTTGTATATTAGTGGCATTTCCTACGTCGAAGCGCACCTAGATCCTCTTGGCAGTTACGTGACGTAAAAAAAAAAAGAAATAACGAGCCTGTTTTCATATGTTAACTTTCACCGTGGTCCTCGGATGCGTCGGCCGACCTGAGGGGATAAACGTCGCGGTCCCCGAATAGAAGAAAGAATGTCGAAAATAAACAGATTTGTGCACGACGAAAATATGAAACTCTTTCGCGGTCATCAGGGTGATTAGTCTTTGAGGGTGATTACTTTCGTTCGAGCACCCTGTGCAGGCACGCTGCCTTCAAGATTAACACCGCTGAGAAAGAAAGGCTCCGGATTACCAACTTCGAAAACCTTTTGTTGCCATTCCCAGGAATTCATTCAGAGAGTCAAAAAGAGAGGAGCTAGGTTTATTGTGAACAATCTCAACATTATTGGCTGTCGCTCCGATTTATTCAGGACCACGCGTAGAGTCATAAAATTTATGTTTGGCTTAGACAACGGTGGTGAAGCCTACACCCTATGGCCACACTGATTGACAACGAGCAGTTGAGTTTGATTCCCGGGATTTGTAATTGCCGACCAAGAGTGTCTTGCCCTTTTCAACCCTAAGATACATCACATGCAGCGCAGCGAAGATGGAAAGCCTTTTTATATTGTCCTAAATTTATTTAGTGCTTGTTTTTCTGGTTATATGTTAAAACAACCGAGGAAGCCTAAAAGTGTAGTCATGACATTATTTAATAAAATATTCGAAGTTATTTCTTGGGCCTTATTGTACCAGCATTCTGGTGTAGAGCTTTTTGGCTAATGTTTCGTCGCATAATAACACACACACAAATTTCCTGTGGCAATCGCAAAATCTGGAATTTATTTTAAGGATCCGACAGAGATGTTGTTTAATTGAACTCCACAACGGGGATCAGAGGTTCCGTCGCACATGAGTAAGGTTCCGTCTTTTTGGTCAATACATAAAAACCCGAAAATTAACTTTCAAACTGGTTTTACCAAAATAAAAAAAAAAAAACACACACACAAAAAAAAAACAGAAAACTCCCGAATTAGATTCGTCCTGGAACAACTGAAAACCCATATTCATGGGTAGAAAACCGGTAATTACAGCTTTAATTTCATTTTGAACGAAACACCGCCCACACTGAACTGTCCACGAGACTGCTTCTTCCTTCGGACTCCTTTTCACCTTTCTTTGTCTTATCGGTATGGGATTCACGCATATGCTCCATTGGGAGTAAAGGAATCCCATGTCCTTTCTTCTTCAACATAAATCCTGATAATCGAGTCAGCGTGGTCTACCTCCAGAGCGATGTCTATTCCTCCAGAGCTTTCATTGCTTCGAGCGCGTCTCCACGCGCTGGTGCATCCTAGCTAGTAGGTTTGGTATGGTTTCGTGTTTTTAGTGTTCTATTGTTCTTTTATTTCGTGGATGCGTATTCGCGCGCCTCTTTTTCCCGCAGATAAGGTGTACTTCGGTGACAACGTTTGGTGTTGGGGAAACAACTCGGTCAATCGGAGATTATGTTGAAGAATATAAAGCATCTGATTCCCCAACCCTCGCGGAACATTCGCGTGGCTCCAATAATCGGAAGACGCCCCTTACAGACGAGGAAAAGAAACAAAGAGTGGGTATCCAGAGCAAAAACTGACCTCGCGGGATGTTCATCAGAGGCAGTGCTTTGTGCCAACAAAAAACTGTAGATGACGATTTCCTTCCTTCAAATTTTGGAGTTTTCTTATTCAAGGACTGATTTTGTTAAAACGAACTTGGGGGTAATTATAATGCAATTAAATGCAAAGGTGCAAGCGAGCTGGACAAGAATGATGAAAATAATCCCTGGAGAAGGGGAACAAGAGGGACACAGGACAAACGTAAATCTCCAAACACAGCTAGGTGATTGGTGAGCGAACGAAAAAATCCGCCTGGTCCGGGTATCGAACCCGGGACCTCTCCCTTACAGGTGGAGTGCTCTACCAACTGAGCTAACCAGGGGTTAGACGTCAGTAGAGCAAACTGGTTTTATCAGCCGCCACCAGTCTAACACCAACAACGGTGAAGCTTGCGATTTAAGGTTGCAATTATAATGCAATTAAATGCATAGGTGCAAGCGAGCTGGACAAGAATGATGAAAATAATCCCTGGAGAAGGGGAACAAGAGGGACACAGGACAAACGTAAATCTCCAAACACAGCTAGGTGACTGGTGAGCGACCAAAAAAATCCGCCTGGTCCGGATATCGAACCCGGGACCTCTCCCTTACAGGTGGAGTGCTCTACCAACTGAGCTAACCATGGGTTAGACGTCAGTAGAGCAAACTGGTTTTATCAGCTGCCACCAGTCTAACACCAACAAGGATGAAGCTTGCAATTTAAGGTTGTAATTATAATGCAATTAAATGCAAAGGTGCAAGCGAGCTGGACAAGAATTATGAAAATATTCCCTTGAGAAGGGGAACAAGAGGGACAAAGAACAAACGTAAATCTTCAAACACAGCTAGGTGACTGGTGAGCGACCGAAAAAATCCGCCTGGTCCGGGTATCGAACCCGGGACCTCTCCACTACAGGTGGAGCGCTCTACCAACTCAGCTAACCAGGGGTTACCCAAGCAGCACCAGAAAGTGAATTTCGATCGGCCGACGGTTGGCCAGTGTCTGGACAGCTTGGCCACTTTAAGTGCTTGGCCACCGGGGACATAAACAAGGCCGGCAAGAGTCCGGCCACAAACTAGCTGTTTTTAGCTTGTCCGCCGGAGACATAAACACTGCCGCCAAGCGCCTGGCCAGAGGTGTTGATTTTCAGCTTGGCCGCCAGAGACATAAACATGGCCGGCAAGTGTTTGGCCAGCAGTGCTGATTTTCAACTTGGCCGCCAGGGACATAAACACGGCCGGCAAGTGTTTGGCCAGAAGTGATGATTTTCAGCTTGGCCGCCGGAGACATAAACACGGCCGGCAAGTGTTTGGCCAGTAGTGCTGATTTTAAGCTTGGCCGCCGGAAACATAAACACGGCCGACGAGTGTTTGGCCAGCAGTGCTGATTTTCAGCTTGGCCGCCGGAGACATAAACACGGCCGGCAAGTGTTTGGCCAGCAGTGCTGATTTTCAGCTTGGCCGCGGAAACATAAACACGGCCGGCGAGTGTTTGGCCTGAAGTGCTGATTTTCAGCTTGGCCGCCGTGGACATAAACATGGCCGGCAAGTGTTCAGCCAGAAGTGCTGATTATCAACTTGGCCGCCGGAGACATAAACACGTCCAGCAAGTGTTCGGCCAAAAGTGCTGATTTTCAGTTTCGCCGCAGGGACACCCGTAATCTAAACTTTCATCGCGTTGACGAAACTTTGGCATAACGACGGGCAGCGAGAGAAGCATCATGAGCGAGTGGTTGGCAGGATATTAGTGCGTGCATCGCGCGAACACTGTTAGCGCAAGCAAACGATCACCGTTTTATCAGTTACTTTTTTTTTCGTTAGACTTTAAAGTCTTAACTAGCACTGTCGTGTGATATGTTCATTTAGAACATTACCAGAAGTGGGAAAATACTGTGCCCGTCTTTGTTCTATGAAAATAAAATACGAAAACAGCGCGGACGTCATCTTCGCGCTAAAAATACCGCTCTGTCACTGCGCGGCACTCTTAGCGCGAATACCACATCCGCGATTTTTCGGTTAGTGCTGCACATATTTACTTCCCAACTGCACTCGAAGAAAAAAACGTTGTAGTCGGGTGCATCGGGCGCACATGCTCCCCTTTCCTGGAAGACGCACCCTCCGTTACCCAGCCACTGCAGTGTACTTGTACACCGACCATAAGCCCCCTTCTCTACCTTAAAAACCTATATGTGTATCAGTGCACTCAGCCTAGTAAACCGCCACTCTAGCCACGCTTCCCCATTAGCTTGTGCTTGAATCAGATAAGATTGGATATTTCAGGCTTTGTGTTTTGGAAGAGCCTAAACAAGGCGTCTCTCATATATTGATTAAATTTAAGCTATTCTCAGTAATGTTTTATATAGGTGCTAGGATACTGATTTCCTGAGCCAACGAAAGCTGACAGCTTCGGTTAAAACCGCAACGGAAACGTTCAAAACCGAACCACACGTAAAAGAAAAAGAAAATGAACATCTCGACCTAGATGTGCAGAACGCTGGTTTTGTTGTTAACAACGTGGTTGTTGGCGGGTGGTGGGCGACGCCGTGACGCTATTGACGCTATCGTGGTGATTGACGCCAGTGATGCTCGGCCGTACTACACAGTAAAAGTTTTTAGACCTTTAAGGGTGTAAAGGGGGTGTTGTAGCAACTTACACCCTCGGCTACACCCTTTTAACACCCTAAAAACTAGGAATACAACATCATAATTTTACCGAAAAGGGTGCTGTTTCGTGTTACAACCTACTTTTAGAGAAGAATGTGAGAAGGGTGTAAAAGAGGGTGCTAAATAAATAATGTGAAATGGTTTTGGAAAGCTTATATATGACTCTGTCCATAATGTACAGGTAAGATTTCTGCTTGAAAAGCAACAGTTGTTAGCAGTCTAGTTTTTTATGTCATTTGTAATTCATGCAAATAGCTGATAATAAAGTGCTTCTTTTGCATACAATTTTTATGTTTGCAAACAAAATTTTATATATGAGTTCATATTTCATTTTCTTACAAATCACTCCATGCTCAGAAATTGGAGAGTAGGGTGAAATGCTCTATTCTAGCATTTTTACAAATATTTATTGATGGAAGTGTACAGTAAAAAAATCAGTTAGTTTCGAGGTTGTATCTGGCAACATGAAATCAAAATATACTGAAAATGTTTGACAAATATTAATGACATGCTGCTAGAACCTGTCACATGACCATGTCAACGTGAGTAAAATGTTCATTTGAGAATATGGTGGCATGCACAAAACCTCACACACATAAAGAGGCAGATCCCATAATAAACCAGTCCTAGACATCCCATACAAAAATGGCCTATGGTCGTCAATGGAAAATTCAATGGCAGGCTATCACCCCCTGTAACTTTGCATGGTCGGCCTGAGAAATTTATAGATACAGCTACAGCCAGCTATACAAAAGTTTAGGGCCCTGTGCCTAAAGACTCAGGGCTATGTTTCAATAATAATAATAATAATAATAATAATAATAATAATAATAATAATAATAATAATAATAATCTTTTTATTCACACAACGCTTTCGGTATGTCAAATGACGGGTCCGTCTAAGCCGACAATGGCTTGTAGGACTGGACCCAGCAAATTCGCATAGGCGAAAAAAAGAACACATGAATAAACAAACACGTACACAAGGCTTCGGCTAACCAGCTTCCCAAATCAAATCCAAAAAAAAAAAAACACAAAACAAATATACATAAGCGAGAAAATAATGAAGAACGCACATAGAAGCAAACACACGATCATGAGCTTCAACTAACCAGCATCCCAATTCAACTCAAAACGGCAATAGCACAATAATTAGCTTTCACAAGCATAATGACGAAGCCACTTCTTCAACTCTCCTTTGCCAGTAACACTGATAATGTCTTTAGGAAGGGTATTAAAAATGTCTGACACGTAAAACGACCGCATTCGTTTTCCATATCTGGTGACACATCTTTGCACTTCTTACCGAGGAGACGTTCTGAGGAGGCGCGATGGTGTATGAACTGTTTTAAAACTTTCACTCCAAAAATGGCGTAGCACAACAGTTTCAGTATACAAACAACGTAATCTTGGCATCTGCAAATCTCTAAAAAAATCCTCACTGGATGAAAAACATGAGTTATACGCTACACTTCGCAAAATTCCTTTCAAAATGCTGTCAATTTTAGAGTGCCAAGATGTTGTGCAATAGGCATGTAGCGTCACCCCATATCGCAGTACACTGTACGCAAGCGCATGGACAATCGTTTTTCTAACCTTAAAAGGAACAAACAATCTCATATTATACAACATACATGCAACTCTCCTTAGCACACAACACAGATGTGCCATTTGTTTGTTCCACGACATATCATATTCAAAAATCAGACCCATATATCTTGTATAGTCCACCCAGGGAACAGGCTTACAACAACAAAGTTTGCAACCAGAACTGTGTAGAAGAAAAGGGGCATTGGAGAATCCGGGTTTCAGGGGATTACGGAAACAGACGAGTTTAGTTTTTAATGGGTTAACTCTTATACGGTTGGCCGCATACCAGTCCATAACTTTAAGCACATTTAACTGCAGAGCGTGAACCGCCTTTTCGAAATTGATGTGTCGTGAAACAAGCAAGGTGTCGTCGGCATACTGAAAAATATCACATCCAGAAATAACAGTTTCTGGGTCATTTACATAAACATTAAAAAGTAATGGGGATAGCACCGAACCCTGAGGGACGCCGGTTTCGAGCAACTGGGTTGAGCTATTAACTTTATCTATAGAAACCACCTGGGCCCTACCTTCTAACAGATTTTTCAAGAGCGAGTAAAAAGGTCCACGGAAACCGAACCTCCAAAGCTTCTCTAATAATATCTCATGATTTACCGTGTCGAAGGCCTTGCTGACGTCTAGAAAAACGGCACATGAAAACATGTTGCCCTCAAAACCAGAGTAAATTTTGTCAGCTACATCCTCTAAAAGTAACTGCGTACCACTCCTAGAAATAACCCATATTGCCTAGAAGAAAACAGCGAACACTGATCAATGAAACTGGTCATTATATGGAAAATCTGTTTCTCAAAAACATGTTCTAGCACGGGCAAAATCGAAATCGGGCGGTAGTTTTCTACCTTTTTAGGATCCCCGCCTTTGAAAATCGGTCGCACTATAGCAGTCTTAAGCTCATTAGGGATCACGCCCAATTCGATAAATCCGTTTAACATGAAAAGAAGTGTATCCTGCAGATATCTGAAGTTTCTTTGAAGACAACCAAGAGTTATACCATCCACGCCTGGAGACCTAGTGGGCTTAATGCTGAAGAGAATCGAACGTAAATCGTCCAAGCTCATGGGATAAAGAAAAGCGGAGGTTGCGTTCATCTCTATTACTGCTTCCGAAATACCAACTCTTTCTGGAGCAGAAGTGGATCTAACAAAGTAGGAATTGAATCGTTCAACAATATCTCTCAATTTGTTACCGAAATGTTTTTTTACAACGTCATCCACGGATGGCTTTCGCTGATGACCACGAACAGTATAAACAAGTGACCATGTCTCTGAAGAGCTAAAGCGCGCCTTTTCAAACTTGTTCTTGAAGTGCTTTCTTTTCGCCAGTCGAAGCATAGCATTAGCTCTGTTCCTCGCGATCCTAAATTCAGAACGAAGTTTATTATTCTCTGGTGCCCGCCGACTCCGTGCCCAAGCGAGTTCTTTTGCTTTTATGGCGGTAAGTACCTCCGTGTTCAACCATGCGTGATCCGGTCTTCGTTTTTTTATTCTAACTGTTCGTTTACATTTCTCTGTGAAAGAAATAGTGATCTGTGTGAACTTTGTGTACAGGTCGGATTGGGATGTGGACTTACGAAATGAGATCCAATCAAATGTCGAAATGAGGCGATCTAGTTTTACATTATCGATAATTTCTATTTGCTTTGTTTCGGCTTCAGGCTTTGTCTCCCCAGAGTTTGCAAACTGACATCCTACAAAATAATGATCGGCCATTTTTTCCGTGATAACCGATGACATTGTAACGGTATTCTCAGCTCGAACGCAGATATGATCGATGCAGGACGTGACTAGTTTACCTGATATTATCTCTTCTCTTGTAGGAGCTTTAATAGTGCTTTCAATACCCTCGTTTGCAAGAATGTTTAAATAATCACACACATCAGATCGTTCCTGTTTCGCTACATCGATGTTAATATCGCCAACCAAGCAGAATAAACCCCTGTTATGCATTTTATTGAGTGTTTTTTTCAATTCCTCTAGAAAACTTCTAACGCTTTGTGAAGGAGGCCTATAACATGCTCAAATAAAAATAATAAAATTGGAATTCTCAATTTTAAGCGCAATCGTTTCTGCATGAGAAAAGGAGATCTCGAGTTTAGAAACCAGCCATTTGTCCTTAATGAAAACCGCGATCCCCCCACCCCCCACATTTGACCGCGAAAACCAGAAGGAATTATAGCCAGCTAATTTAAACAGATCCCACCAATCCTCAGACACATTAGTCTCGGTAAGTACAAAAAGGTCCGTGTTTGCTGTCACGTCCTTAACAAGAAGGTTGAAGAGGCTCCAATATTTCCTTATGCTTCTAATGTTCACGTGTAATACCAAGAAAAGTTGGCTCTTTATATTGAGCCCCTGTTTGAAAACCTTGAAATCTCCACATTCTTGAAAATTTGTCGACATTACTTTAGCTTATATTCTCAAGGTCGTTGATTGTGTTTACCCTGACTAGCGCTGAGCCTTGTTCTTTTTTCGCAAAAATTTTCCCTCCCTTTACCCAGACATATTTAAATAGCACTTCCTTGGCTTTTGACCTGGCCATCCAGAATAATTCTCTGTTTGCTCGAGTCAGGTTTTCGTTAAAGTAAACCTTCGGCAGTTTACCTGAATTATAAAGTGAGCTCAATCGTACGCGACGGCTCATCTATTCATCGTACACCTTCACGGACGCAAACCTTATCAAAACTGGGGGCGCAGGGCCAGGCTTCGTTGCAAGACGGTGGATGGCAAGGACGTCTCCTGCTTGGAGTGGAGGCAAATCTAATTTGTCTCCAAGATCGGCGATGATTCTTTCCAAATTTTCATCCTTGTGGCATGGCAGTCCGTGGATTTCCAGGTTTGTCGAACGACTCCGCTGCTCCAAGTGGTTCAAGTCTCCCTGCAGTCGCTGGATAGTACGCGATTGTTCGTCCACAACACTGCACACCTCAGCCAACCGGACCTGGAGTGCTTCGGTGTTCTTTTCGTTTTCGGTTACCTTAGCAAGCACCGAGTCATACTTCAATGAAAGGTCGTCAATAGATTGTTGAAGTGTCTTGACTGTTTCTTGCAGGCATTGAACTGCCGGCTTCAAAGTTAGCAGCTCATCGACCTTGGAAGGAAGCGTGAGGAGAGTGTCGACGTTCGCCTTGAGAGAGACCAATAAGTCCAACTTGGTATTGACCGCGCTGAGAAGTTCCTCGGATGCACAGATGCCTTGAGGTTCCTCAGACACACTTCCCTGCGTCGAACTGGAGTCGGCAGAACGGCAAGACCGCCAGCGCCATTTCTCTCTTCTTTCTTGGCCCATCGCGCCGAAGGTGGATTCTTTTATTCCGGCACAAGACCCCAAGTGGTAAAGACTCTTGCAGGCACCGCACGTCATGAATTTACCATCTGATGGGACAGGTTTCAAGCACACTGAACAGTCACCGAGAGAATTCATTGCGGGTAGTAGGCTTACCGATGGAGCCCGCGTCCGATCAAGGTGTAGTGAACGAATTTCGAGCAAGGCTTCTGCTTGTGATGAAGTCGGCGTTTTACTTGAGTCCGTGAATGCTCACTGGGTTCATATGTCTCGAGATGCAGAAGAACACAAATGCTAACAAAATTTGTTTCCGGAGTCACTTAAATAGAAAAAAAAGGTAATTTAATATGATTGCTCACACTATGTGACACAGCATTACCATCAAACCTAATGCAGAGATACACAAAACATGAGAAATTTTTTTCTCGATCGGTCTTGAGAAGGAAGGGCCTTAGCAAACACACTTCAGAGCTTTCTTTAATTTTTGCACCGACTCTATGTTATCTAAGTCTTCGTGAAGCTCATTAAATATCTTTGGTACGTAAAATGATCTTACGCTTTCTCCATAATGCGTTCTTCTTCTGGGCAATTCAAACAGTTGATTGCTCCTGAAAGACCTAGACACATGCTTGGGATTCTTAAAGGAACTGTCCCAGTAGTGCCTGATGATAATGATGTGCTTGAACAGGGTCTCAAAATTAGACAACTGAAACGGTTTAAACAAGTTGTCCTCTGCGAGAAACTCCGAGTTGGAAGCTACACTTTTCAGCATACCTTTCAAGATACCAACAATCCTGGTATGTCATCGCCTGGGACAGTTTCCAAATAAAGTAATACCATACCTTAAAATATTGTATCCCAGTGTCTGCATAATAAGTATCCGAATTGACATCGGGACAAACACTTTAATAGAATAATATAGACAGGATACTCTTCTCATTCTTTTGCAATATTTGCCATCTGCGTGTTCCAGGATAAATCAGAATCGAACACAATTCCCATGTACTTAACATCACAAACATATTCAACAGGAACACATGTACAATCGGCACAACATGACGTATGCAAAATCAAGGCCCTATCTAGGCAAACACTCCTCAGCGGGTTTGAAAAACAGACAAGTTTTGTTTTTGAGCAATTGATATTAATAAGGTTTGACGTAAACCAATCCATCAAGTGTATGGCGTCATCTCGTAGCATATCTATCGCAATACTATATTGCATATGGCGAGATAAAAGCAGGGTGTCATCCGCGTACTGATAAAGGGTACAGTTCTGAATAGAACATTGCACGTCGTTAACATAAATGTTAAATAATAGAGGTGTCGAAATAGAGCCCTGCGGCACTCCCGCTCTCAGCCAAGCCCTAGAACTTTTTCTGTCGCCAACCAAAGTCCTCTGAGACCGGTTGGTTAAAAAGTTAGTTAGAAGTGAAAGAAATGGACCTCTGAAATAATAATAATAATAATAATAATAATAATAATAATAATCAATAAGTTTGTGTTTTAACAGTGTCCAGGGACATCCAATTGTTCTTCTTGCGGGCGCAGTGCAATAGAACGCACAAACAGACGCTTGCGCGCTCGCAGTCGCACTCGTACACGTGCGCACGCACGTACACACGCATGCACACGCGCAAACCCACGCCTGCGTGCAGACGCACACGCACGCACACACAGAGACACACACACGCATGCACGCGGACGCATCCACACGCGCGCGCACAAAGATGCACGCGCATGCACTCACACACACGCAAACAAATACGACGAAGGAAACGTTGCATAAGTTAGTTTCGGTTTCGGTTTACACAAAAAAGAAACAGCCTAAAGTTTAAATAAAACCTAAGATTTACTCACTTTTTGTAATGTATTACATTATTATTTAAGGACATTCTTATTGTTACTAATATAATAATAATTTGCTTAGTATCGTTCTAAAAAAAATAACAATAAATAAAAGGGAAAAGAGACTCTTGAAGACTGCGCAAGACCATCGCTATTGCAATCAGCTTCCGTTGGGCTCGGTTGAATGTTCGTTGAAGTTCCAGAGGCTTCGGAAATCTCCGTTTTTTTACGTTTTAGACGTTTTAGTGGATATTTTAGATATCTTCCTTGCGAATACCGTGTTCAAGAATAGCAATCGATGACTGAGAGCTGGGAGACGCTGCGTCTTGCCAACGCCCGTAAGTTCAGAACCGCCCATGGATGACTCGTGCAAACGCCGGTAAGCAACTTTCTTTTGTTTCTGCGAAGTGGGCTGCTGTTTCAAACTTTGTCGTGTACCGTGTGCTTGCTAAGCTAAGCTTGATTCTAACTATGCTTCTGCCTCATGTTATTTCGGTATTTGAAAGAGCGTATCTTCTTCAAAACCTGTGGCGCGCTCCGCAGTGTGAGAAAGATTCCCGTGCGGCGAAACCGTGGGCATGTTCCGGGCGCCGTCGTGCGGCGCTCGTCCGACGACGCTTTTGCGGAGCGTTCAAGTGCCGTCTGACGGCAGTTCAAACATTCAGTCGCCGTCCCGAAGTGTTAATCATAGGTCATGCTAGTTCTGACGTCTTGTCCTAACAGCCGCTCGCCACCGATTTGTTCCATAAAGCGGGAGCGAGAAAAACGTTACAAGAGCGATCATGCAGCATGATTTTTTGCATAAGCTAAAGCCTGTGCCGTAGGGACGCGCGGTCTCTTCGTCATATTTCCGAGGGTAAAAGCGCTAAAAACAACGGACAAACAACGCCCTGTGTTGTTTGTTTCTTTTACTTGTTCATTGTTTTTAGAGCTTTTACCCTCGGAAATTAGGTCTCTTCTCGTTTACCGAACCGGCACACTTTTTTCGTTTACGATTGTGTGATGCAAAAAATAAAAGAAGTTTAGATGTCACGTTTTTTAGTAGTGGCGAAGGCCCTTACAAAAATCCGAGCAGCTAGAAAAATCAAAATCATGAAAAAAGGTGGAAAAAATTAACTAATCTCAAACCTGAATACTTGATGGAGTTCAAAGACTACCACCGTACGAACTCGCCCGGTGATTCTTTCTGTCAAAGAATAATAGCCAATAGTAATAAACAAATAAATGCCAACTATTAAGTGGTTACAAAGTCGTAATTGGTGCAGTGCGGCCCTACGCTACTCTACTCTTTCGATGATATCAGGTAATGTGTAAATGTATAGGGCAGTTCATAGCAACCATTTATGCCCGACCCATTATATTGAGTTTTTTCTTTATATAAAAGTTATATGAAAAAAAGTGCTCTTCCTAAATTAAGCCGCACCACTGAATGTACAATAGCGTGTAACGTTTATATGTGTTCTCAGCAAAAGAAAAGGATACATTAAAAAAAGGCCAATCATTTTGTTTCCTCTCTGTTAGAGCTTCTTTCACGTACACGCAAAATGTGGGTGTCTACGTCTAGAAGAGTGGAATTGACATTTCCTGCAAGGCTGGAAGGCCTGACTCATTTTGGCTAGCAGCTTGAAACCTATGGGAACCTGGGGAACTGAACCACAAGAGTGAGAGTGACACCCGCCTTGCACTTCCTGAACGATGGCACCATGAGGAAGGTGGAACTGCCCTAAAGTGAATGCAATAGCAGGTGGGTCGTTCCAGTGAACCCCTATACAGATGATACCAAGCAGAAAATTATTAATAAATGTGTTATTAAAACATGGAATGTGAATGGCGCGGACAAGAAGGAGGAGATTAACAGAGCGCTGTGTTGTGTTCATATCCTCTGTTCCCATATTCTTCATGATTTCCTTTCAATAATTGGCTACTAATTAGTCCAATCATCAGCACTAGTCAATAAAAGTATGCTGCTATTTATTAGTATGCATTAACACCGTGCTTGCAGTTGAATCCTACAGTCATTTATTAATAAACAAAAACGAGGGTGCAAGCTAGCTAAACCGGCTAAACACAATTTATTAAAGACGGGTTCTCTGAAAGATGACACAAACGCAGAGAAGTATCAAACACAGCTGAGTATTAATGGGCAAAAAATGAATAGGCGACCCAAAAAAGAAAACGTAGGGGAAGACATGAAGTCAGTCTTTATAATTTCTCTTCTGCTTGCCACCACTTTACAAAGGGAATTCCTTCTTGGGCCTTACAGCGTTTTACTGTTCACAACCCCTGACATACCCAAGGACAGTAAACATTAAAAAGCAACCTACTAAGATTTGGGTAAATGTGATTGAACAAACAGGGAATGCCTTGAGCTTTCAACCTAGGAAATAAACAATATGCACAACATCAAGATTGAAAAAGAAAACAGACGGACGCATCACACCTGTTTCTAACAAAAATATAGGCCAAGAAACTTTTTCCACTCGATGGCAAAACACAGGGAAGGCACTAATAGATTTCTAGGTTTCATCATTGTTAGTGATTCTTTCAGTATACACTTCTGGTCACTCTCTTTAGTCAAAATTATTTCATCATCATCATTCATTAAATCATTACAGTTGTGTTCTTTAAAGGGGTACGGAAACAAAAATTGAAATATTCAAATTTCGTTCGGAAGTGAGTCAAGCATGACGGATAATAACCGTAAATGATAATCGCACGTTTGTATTTTGAACGACTGGCTATATTTTTCGATCCAAACGGTGCACTCGAGCAAGCGCTCGAAGAGAAGCGAACGGAGAGCGCGATGCGTCATGGGATATCCGGCGCAAACAAAAACAGAACGAAAAGATTCCCCGCGTTCGTTGAGTAGCAAGGCAGGCGTGGTTATGAGCTTTGCCCTTGGTGGCGTTGTCAGCGTTGTGGTGGTGTCAATAGCGTCAGCGCGTTACAACCGAGCCGTTCGATGTACCCGTGGCGTGACGAGCGTGTGGCTGGCCCACGTGGGCTGGCCCAAGGAGCACGTAGCTTCCACAACACTGTCAGCTTAGGGCTGAACGGGATGGGGAAAGCAACTTTTGTTCCAGTTTTGAGCGACGGGCTAATCTTCTAGGGGGAGAATGGCTGTTTCCGGTTGCACGATCGAGGGTCCGAGATGAGGAAAGTCCTTCCTTTCCGTCTTCTTGGACTGTTTGCTACAATGCGCGATTTGTGAGTTGAGCCAGGAGGAAAGATAAAGAAAATGTTTAAATTCCAAAGGGCGGCGCTGCTCCGAAGGAATCTGCTACGTCACGACTACGTAGCAAGTTCCTCAGTGCTGCTAGATTACCTCCCAAGTAGGCTCCGCATGCATCCACCAGGTGTACATTGAGAGATCGTTTATTTAGCTTTAAAATTAGTTTTCTTGTGCCTTTCAACGGAAGGCTGGTCTTTTTGAGATTAGGGTGCAACATGCAACACATTCAAGCTAGAAAATGAGCACTGAAATTTTGTTTCCCTACCCCTTTAAAGGGATACTTCAACGAAATTTGAAATATTCCCGTCTTGCTCAAAAGTAGGTTGAATATGATCCACAATATCCGTAAATGACAATCGCACGTTTGTATTTGATCCTGGTGGCTGTATTTTTCGTTATAAACGGCCCACTCTGGCAAGCGCTCGGAGAAGGCCCAGCTTAGAGCACGTGACATCCAACGCAATCGTGACGTAGGTCGTCTCAAGACGAGCAAAGCTACGGCGAGGCTTACGTAGAGAGGATGGCCTTGTCGTTCCAGCCACCGAAGCGGCTGCTTTTGTACGGATTTTGAGTGACGGGTTAATCTTCTATGATCTTCTAGGGGGACAATAGAGACTTCTGCGACACACAAAAGGGATTCTCGGGAAGAGGGGAGTTCCTCCTTCCCCCCTTCTCTCGTCGTGGCCGGAGACGAGACAACCTCCGTCACTAGCTGTCAAGGTTCCTAGACGAGCATTACAAACGAGGCGTTAGCGACATCCACCAGGTGCTGTTTGCTAATTGTTTAATTCGTTCTAAAATTACTTTTCGAGACTTTTTTAACAAGATATTGGTATGTTTTATGTGATACTGCTCTTTTGAACACATATAGACCAAAAATATGAGCGCCGAAATTTCGTTGTAGTATCCCTTTAAGGCGACACAATTATTGCATTAGATCACGTGTTTTGACACAGCTGAATGCAGATCCTTATTTTTCTGCAACATTTATACTAAGTTCAATCGGTCCTTAATGCAGGGTTTTTTCGCATGAAGTGTTCTACGAGTCGAGCGAGAATTTCTAGCGGTCCTTGGGACATGTCGTGCTGAAGACTTATGTATTACTGGCTTTTGTTTGTTACTTTGTGGGATATGGCAAGCGGTATTGAATTTATTGCAGGTCCCAGCTGCACCAAGCGAGTAGACTCACCGTCAAAGACCGCAAGCCGCTATCTTCAAGCCGCGCAGAGTGTTCTATGAGGTGAGCAATCATGTTTGGCAGTCTTTGGTACATGCAGTGCTGGGGGTTTATGTAAAAGTGGCCTTGTCCGTTTGATCCAGTTTTACTTCAGAAAAAAGTGGACCTCTATAGTGGCATGGTGCACGGCTGCATGCACATGCACCCGGTATTTATTATATTTATATATACACAAATACAAAGCTTTCTATTTTGATTCAAACAAAGTTGAAAAAATAAAAAACGGCGTGGGTGTTACTTGGATGTTGACTTCAATGTGTGTTTGTGGGGCTCAGAGGACATTACATGAGGGGAAAACCCTCAGCAGTATGTTATTCAAAACTAATTAGCCAACATTTTTAATAATGGTTTTATGGGATATGTTTCAATTCTAGTTTCAAAGGCAGTGAATATTAAAGACTAGCACAATTGACGCAATTTGCGAATGGCAACAAGTTTCGAAATATTCAGTGCTAAAAATCTGCCTTTTCGTCGTTCAATTCCAAAATCTTGCGCTCAGAAGGCCTCAGGATGTTGTGCGGACGTGGTTGCTTCGGACGCACCTTCACTATCCTGGAAGTATGACGCCGATGCTTCCGCCAAGGACACACTGTCGAGATAGTGACGACGTACCCGGTATGACTAGGTCACTCTTCTGCCCAGTATTAAGGGCACGAAATCTTGAGCTCAAGCTGAGCACGGTTTTTGCATCCGACATTAAAAACGCAAAAGTTGGACAATGAATACCTCCAAACCGCTTGGCTTTTTATGAATGGTTTAAATAGGGATAGCCTTTAATATTGACTGGCTTTTAACACTGCAGTTGCAACATGGTCCATAACGCCATGAATTACAAAGCTAACAGATTTTGGTCAATTAGTCAACGTACTGTGACAGTTATCCCCTTTACTAATGTCCGCCGAGTCCCACGAACACGCAGTGAAGAAGACATCGACAGAACTCTCACGGCCTTTTTTTTTAAATTTTGTTAGCTTTCAAACAGAATGCTGTGCAGAGTGTATACACGTAAAACGACTTGTAGAATGTAATCATGCACATAATTGTTACAAAACTTTGCTTTTCACCCAATTAAGTAGTGCATTTGTCATTGCAACCTTCCAAACATAAGCAAAGCATCCAGTTTGATACTCAAAGTGTATTCTATTCGGCAATAAATCAACGGACTACTACTTGGTTCGCCTTTGGCTTCATTGTGAAAATATTAGGCATGTGCGAATCACGGATTTCGGCTTAAAATGGATAATAATTTGAGCTTATTAACTTTTCAGTTGAATGTCACATAGTTTCTGCACCTCTCTCCAAGCCCGTGAATTCTGGGTCCGTTTACATGAAGTAATTCAGCA
Source organism: Ixodes scapularis (assembly GCF_016920785.2). Lineage (NCBI taxonomy): Eukaryota > Metazoa > Arthropoda > Arachnida > Ixodida > Ixodidae > Ixodes > Ixodes scapularis. Next base: position 95,332,771 of record NW_024609882.1, read on the forward strand.
GCCGCAGGTTACCTTTTGGGCCACCGAGATTGCTCTTCTCTTGACGCAGACAGCTTATGGTATATTTTGTCAGAACACCTTTGTCTGTCACGGATTCGAGGGGTGCATTGAGGTGGAAACGCAACAATGTATCATAGATAGCTCTAGAAATATATTATCACGAGCACCTTTTAATATGTAATCACCCCCTCCACCGTTGAAAACCGCAGCCGTCAACCTCGACACGCGGCATGCTGGATTTTTGCTGCACCGGTTGGTGTTCGGACGGGGGAGTTCATATGGCCGGCGACTGTACTTAAAATGTAGCCCTTGAAAATTAATTTCTACAGCTACATGCGAAACATTTTTATGTTGGCTGTTTTCTGTAACCTTCATCTTTGGGTTTTTCAGTGTAGAGGAGGAGGCAAAAAAATTAACATTGGCCAAGGGAAAAATATTAGCATGTACCGTTATGGTTAGTCGACAGCCCTATACGGTTCATAAATGCAGGGTGGCGAGGTGAGAAGGGTGCGTCTGTGGCAAACTTAGATTGCAGCACCTAAGTCCCCGCCTTCTGTCGGTGTTTGTCCCTTTTTTTTTGCAATTTGACTTCCCTTGGCTATGTTCGCTGATACCGAAAGGAACCCATTATCGCACCCAATGAACGCTGACGACCGATGACAGCGCCTGACAAAGCGTGTCTGCCCAAACGTCCCTGCTTTTTGCCTTCTTCTTCTTTTAGACATATTGTTTCTCATCTGTGCATTTGTTGGTGGCCTCTTACCCATACAATAACCTCAAATGTACACAGGAAGGCTGCTGTCAGCAGAAAGAAAACCGGCCGCTATAGAAGTTAAAAGTGAGAGCAAATCACTCATTGCGAAAATAAACCAGTGATGCGTCGGATTTTTCCGTGGCTTTTTTTTATCTCCAAACCTGTCAGCTCATTTCTAACAATAATTGTAACAAGATACAGAAGTCTAGCAGCGTATCATAATACATCGTAAAAGTATTTCACTACTGAAACTCAAATAGATTTCGGAAATGCATTTCGGTACAAAAATAGAGATACTCACAAGTGCCCCTAAGATTATATCGCAATACTTGCATGTTGTGATGTTGCCCCGATTGTAATTCCCATTTCGTTTTACATTGCTCCAGACGCCGGTTACTTGTTCCAACATAAGCACTGTATGCCTGTGTGGAGGCTGATGCTCATGGCCTTAACTGCAGCGAATAATAGCAGCTGACAAGGGCAAACATGTTTTGGCCTTCTACATTAAAATATGTTTTGCTTTATCCTTTTACCTAACGCAGGACGAGAACACCCCACCAGCACTATGCGTCCTCTACAACAAGCAAGAGCTGGACGATGCAGACTTTCTTCACCTTGTTGAGGATCGTGAGAGCTTGTTCTCCGTTTTCAGTGCAGAAGAGGGGCGGTGCATGTTGTTGGCAGCATGTTGGCTTTTCAGTATCCAGTACGAATGCAAGGCCTCCAACACACTGGTTGCTCTGGAGAGGATTTTCCTTGGCTTGAGCGACACCAATTCAAGGACAGTCGTTATTAAATTTTTGAACAAAGTTTGCAGAAAGGTATGTTGTTGAAAAAATGTTTTGTGAGCCGTTTTAAAAGTGTATAATCCACTTTTCTCGGCAGGATTATCAGGTTAATTTTTATTTTGCTTCCAGAACGAATGATACAAGGTTTTGGGCACTTTCTGTTGGGCACTTTATGTTGGGCACTTTCTGTGGGCACTTTTGTGATAACTAATGCTGACCTCCTGTAGACGAGGTGCTTAGAATTTAGCTGTATGAGTTCCTTATCCATAGTCGTCTTCCAGAACTTTATAATTTTCTTTGTACGTGAGCAAGAGGATAGCGTCTTCTACTGAAACGTTTGCTTTTTTGCCGTAGAGTGCAAGTTCATTCTGTAATATTTTTCATTACATGTTTGCAAATAGCATTCTTTATTTCATGGAATGGCATACATTGTGTTTTTCATTTCTCAAGGTTCAATAAATGTTCAATTTAACCCATTCTAATTGATGTCATAATGAGCTTCACCTAATGAAATACTGCTGTGGTTCAGTCAAGGGCTAAACCACCCCCCTGTACCCTGCTTCCAATTAGTAGACAGATGCGCGTAGAAGACAAGTGATAAGCGAAGCGTGTTGCCTGCAATCCTTTGAGACAAACAAAACATGTCACTTGATCTCCAAACAGGAAAACTTTACATGCTTCGTTTTTGGCAGACCATGATGTTCACAATGGTTCAGCCGTGCAGTGCGATCCTTGGGGCCACTGCTTTCTCACTTGGAGATCGAGAAAGGGGGGTGCCGTAGCACTTCCCAATTGCCCACAGGGTTATAATGTGGCTTGCAAGGAGCTCTTTTGTATTACTACTTCATGAAGTGAGTTGTGTTTAGTGTGACTCATTATTTCTTTATCACATGCCTCGTATGTTTCGATGTGGCAATCCCTCTAAGTAAAAAAAGTGCAAATGTGTTCAGTAAACATGATAAGCTGAAAATCATATATAATAATAATATAAGAATATGCAATACCATATATGATTTTCGTACAATTTACAAGTTCTGATATGTGTATTGGACACATTCCAATGAAATGTTCACTGGGGTCTATACTTCATTTCACCCTTCGTCCGAGCGCGGCGGACGCTACCAGCCAATCCAGCGTCAAGAGAGCGTCATGTGACCTTGAACTCATCATAACCAAAACGTCGCATGATACTCTCCAGGCGCGAGATTGGCTGGGGTGGCCCAGCATCTACTGAGCCACCCCAGCAGGTGCCCATTTCATACCAAGCACCCTTTACCAAGGGTGTTAGCAAGCACCCTTTGTGAAGGGTGCTTCCCTGAACGCCATAAGGGGGTTAGCCCAGGGACAAACTGATATACACCCTTAAGTGTGTAAAAACCTTTACTGTGTACTCAAGGCTTTTCTTTCCCATTAGTGCCAGTAAGCTTGTGTAAAGTGAAAAATATTGTAACTGTACAGTAGAGAGTTTTAGTAGATCGCTCCCATGACTCCGATAACGAAACCCGACACTCCGCCACCGCCTCCCTTGCGCATGCATGGTATCGTTATCGGGGCTATCGGAGGTATCGGAACGATTTACTAAAACTCTCTATTGTTGCACTGTCCCTTCACCTAAAGTTACTTCTTTTTATTTTTTTTTACTGCTGCACTACAGGGTGATCTTAATGGTGGGACAACATGCCATCCCTGAACCCACGACGACTGGAATGGTGGTCGCAACCAGCGTCGTAAGACTTAGTACTCAAAAAGTCCAGTAAATATTGAACAGCCTTGCAGCAGCTTCGCGTCTCATTACTATGTAAGAGTTTCTGGGGTTGAGTTCTCAAACTTGACCTCCCGAAACTCTTGACAGTCTTCTGAGTAACACCCACATTTTCAGGCTGTCTGTGATAAATTATGTATTAAGTGTATAACTACAGCCACTTCCGGCAAGTGACTGGCCGGAAGTCAATGGCCAGTGGCTGGCCAAACGTGAATGGCCAGTGGCTGGCCGAAAGTGACTGGCCAAAAGTGAATGGCAAGTCACAGGCCTAAAGTGAATGGCTAGTCACTGGCCAAATGTGAATGGCCAGTCACTGGACAAACGTGAATGGCCAGTCTCTGGCGTAAAGTGAATGGCCAGCCACTGGACAAAGGTGAATGGTCAGTCACTGGCCTAAAGTGAATGGCCAGCGACTGGCATAAAGTGAATGGCCAGCGACTGGCATAAAGTGAATGGCAAGTCACCAGACGAGGACGAAAACACTTCTATTGCCGAGCACTTTGGCCAAGCTTGGGCCATCGAAAATCTGGTTGGCCATAGTACACTTGCCAGCGATGGCCCAATCACAACGTGCTGCTTGGGTAGACGTCAGTAGGGCTAACGGGTTTTGTCAGCCGCCACCAGTCTAACACCAACAAGGGTGAAGCTTGCGATTTAAGGGTGTAATTATAATGCAATTAAATGCAAAGGTGCAAGCGAGCTGGACAAGAATGATGAAAATAATCCCTGGAGAAGGGGAAACAGAGGGACAAAGGACAAACGTAAATCTCAAAACACAGCTAGGTGACTGGTGAGCGAAGGCTGATAAAACCCGTTTGATCTACTGACGTCTAACGCCTGGTTAGCTCAGTTGGTAGAGCGCTCCACCTGTAATGGAGAGGTCCCGGGTTTGATACCCGGACCAGGCGGATTTTTTCGGTCGCTCACCAGTCACCTAGCTGTGTTTGGAGATTTACGTTTGTCCTTTGTCCCTCTTGTTCCCCTTATCCATTGATTATTTTCATCATTCTTGTCCAGCTCGCTTGCACCTTTCAATTTAATTGCATTATGATTACAACCTTAAATCGCAAGCTTCACCCTTGTTGGTGTTAGACTGGTGGCGGCTGATAAAACCCGTTTGCTCTACTGACGTCTAACCGGTGGTTAGCTCAGTTGGTAAAGCGCTCCACCTGTGATGGAGAGGTTCCGGGTTCGATACCCGGACCAGGCGAATTTGTTTGGTCGCTCACCAGACACCTAGCTGTGTTTGGAGATTTACGTTTGTCCTTTTTCCCTCTTGTTCCCCTTCTCCAGGGATTATTTTCATCATTCTTGTCCAGCTCGCCTGCACCTTTGCATTTAATTGCATAATAATTGCAACCTTAAATCGCAAGCTTCACCCTTGTCGGTGTTAGACTGGTGGCGGCTGATAAAACCCGTTTGCTCTAATGACGTTTAACCGCTGGTTAGCTCAATTGGTAAAGCGCTCCACCTGTAATGGAGAGGTCCCGGGTTCGATACCCGGACCAGGCGGATTTTTTGGTCGCTCACCAGTCACCTAGCTGTGTTTGGAGATTTACGTTTGTCCTTTGTCCCTCTTGTTCCCCTTCTCCAGGGATTATTTTCATCATTCTTGTCCAGCTCGCTTGCACCTTTGCATTTAATTGCATTATAATTACAACCTTAAATCGCAAGCTTCACCCTTGTCGGTGTTAGACTGGTGGCGGCTGATAAAACCCGTTTGCTCTACTGACGTCTAACCGCTGGTTAGCTCAGTTGGTAAAGCGCTCCACCTGTAATGGAGAGGTTCCAGGTTCGATACCCGGACCAGGCGGATTTTTTCGGTCGCTCACCAGTCACCTAGCTGTGTTTGGAGATTTACGTTTGTCCTTTGTCCCTCTTGTTCCCTTCTCCAGGGATTATTTCGATCATTCTTGTCCAGCTCGCTTGCACCTTTGCATTTAATTGCATTATAATTACAACCTTAAATCGCAAGCTTCACCCTTGTCGGTGTTAGACTGGTGGCGGCTGAATAAACCCGTTTGCTCTACTGACGTCTAACCGCTGGTTAGCTCAGTTGGTAGAGCGCTCCACCTGTAATGGAGAGGTTCCGGGTTCGATACCCGGACCAGGCGGATTTTTGCGGTCGCTCACCAGTCACCTAGCTGTGTTTGGAGACTTACGTTTGTCCTTTGTCCCTCTTGTTTCCCTTCTCCAGGGATTATTTTCATCATTCTTGTCCAGCTCGCTTGCACCTTTGCATTTAATTGCATTATAATTACAACCTTAAATCGCAAGCTTCACCCTTGTTGGTGTTAGACTGGTGGAGGCTGATAAAACCCGTTTGCTCTTCTGACGTCTAACCCCTGGTTAGCTCAGTTTTTAGAGCGCTCCACCTGTATTGGACAGGTCCCGGGTTCGATACCCATACCAGGCGGATTTTTCGGTCGCTCACCAGTCACCTAGCTGTGTCTGGAGATTTACGTTTGTTCCTTGTCCCTCTTGTTCCCCTTCTCTGGGGATTATTTTCATCATTCTTGTCCAGCTCGCCTGCACCTTTGCATTTAATTGCATAATAATTGCAACCTTAAATCGCAAGCTTCACCCTTGTCGGTGTTAGACTGGTGGAGGCTGATAAAACCCGTTTGCTCTACTGACGTCTAACCCCTGGTTAGCTCAGTTGGTAGAGCGCTCCACCTGTATTGGACAGGTCCCGGGTTCGATACCCATACCAGGCGGATTTTTCGGTCGCTCACCAGTCACCTAGCTGTGTTTGGAGATTTATGTTTGTCCTTTGCCCCTCTTGTTCCCCTTCTCCGGGGTTATTTTCATCATTCTTGTCCAGCTCGCTTGCACCTCTGCATTTAATTGCATTATAGTTACAACCTTAAATCGCAAGCTTCACCCTTGTTGGTGTTAGACTGGTGGCGGCTGATAAAACCCGTTTGCTCTACTGACGTCTAACCGCTGGTTAGCTCAGTTGGTAGAGCGCTCCACCTGTAATGGAGAGGTTCCGGGTTCGACACCCGGAACAGGCGGATTTTTTCGGTCGCTCACCAGTCACCTAGCTGTGTTTGGAGATTTACGTTTGTTCTTTGTCCCTCTTCTTCCCCTTCTCCAACGATTATTTTCATCATTCTTGTCCAGCTCGCCTGGACCTTTGCATTTAATTGCATAATAATTGCAACCTTAAATCGCAAGCTTCACCCTTGTCTGTGGTAGACTGGTGGCGGCTGATAAAACCCATTTGCTCTACTGACGTCTAACCCCTGGTTAGCTCAGTTGGTAGAGCGCTCCACCTGTATTGGACAGGTCCCGGGTTCGATACCCATACCAGGCGGATTTTTTCGGTCGCTCACCAGTCAACTAGCTGTGTTTGGAGATTTACGTTTGTCCTTTGTCCCTGTTGTTCCCCTTCTCCGGGGTTATTTTCATCATTCTTGTCCAGCTCGCTTGCACCTTTGCATTTAATTGCATTATAGTTACAACCTTAAATCGCAAGCTTCACCCTTGTTGGTGTTAGACTGGTGGCGGCTGATAAAACCCGTTTGCTCTACTGACGTCTAACCGCTGGTTAGCTCAGTTGGTAGAGCGCTCCACCTGTAATGGAGAGGTTCCGGGTTCGACACCCGGAACAGGCGGATTTTTTCGGTCACTCACCAGTCACCTAGCTGTGTTTGGAGATTTACGTTTGTTCTTTGTCCCTCTTGTTCCCCTTCTCCAAGGATTATTTTCATCAATCTTGTCCAGCTCGCCTGGACCTTTGCATTTAATTGCATAATAATTGCAACCTTAAATCGCAAGCTTCACCCTTGTCTGTGGTAGACTGGTAGCGGCTGATAAAACCCGTTTGCTCTACTGACGTCTAACCCCTGGTTAGCTCAGTTGGTAGAGCGCTCCACCTGTATTGGACAGGTCCCGGGTTCGATACCCATACCAGGCGGATTTTTTCGGTCGCTCACCAGTCACCTAGCTGTATTTGGAGATTTACGTTTGTCCTTTGTCCCTCTTGTTCCCCTTCTCCAGGGATTATTTTCATCATTCTTGTCTAGCTCGCTTGCACCTTTGCATTTAATTGCATTATAATTACAACCTTAAATCGCAAGCTTCACCCTTGTTGGTGTTAGACTGGTGGCGGCTGATAAAACCCGTTTGCTCTACTGACGTCTAACCCCTGGTTAGCTCAGTTGGTAGAGCGCTCCACCTGTAATGGAGAGGTCCCGGGTTCGATACCCGGACTTGGCGGATTGCTTCGGTCGCTCACTAATCACCTAGCTGTGTTTGGAGATTTACGTTTGTTCTTTGTCCCTCTTGTTCCCCATTTCCAGGGATTATTTTCATCATTCTTGTCCAGCTCGCTTGCACCTTTGCATTTAATTGCATTATAATTACAACCTTAAATCACAAGCTTCACCCTTGTTGGTGTTAGACTGGTGGCGGCTGATAAAACCCGTTTGCTCTACTGACGTCTAACCACTGGTTGGCTCAGTTGGTAGAGCGCTCCATTTGTAATGGAGAGGTTTCGGGTTCGGTACCCGGACCAGGCGGATTTTTTCAGTCGCTCACCAGTCACCTAGCTGTGTTTGCAGATTTACGTTTGTCCTTTGTCCCTCTTGTTCCCCTTCTCCAGGGATTATTTTCATCATTCTTGTCTAGCTCGCTTGCACCTTTGCATTTAATTGCAATATAATTACAACCTTAAATCGCAAGCTTCACCCTTGTTGGTGCTAGACTGGTGGCGGCTTATAAAACCCGTTTGCTCTACTGACGTCTAACCGCTGGTTAGCTCAGTTGGTGAAGCGCTCCACCTGTAGTGGAGAGGTTCCGGGTTCGATACCCGGACCAGGCGGATTTTTTTGGTCGCTCACCAGTCACCGGTCTGTGTTTGGAGATTCACGTTTGTCCTTTTTCCCTCTTGTTCCCCCTCTCCAAGGATTATTTTCATCATTCTTGTCCAGCTCGCCTGCACCTTTGCATTTAATTGCATAATAATTGCAACCTTAAATCGCAAGCTTCACCCTTGTCGGTGTTAGGCTGGTGGCGGCTGATAAAACCCGTTTGCTCTAATGACGTTTAACCGCTGGTTAGCTCAATTGGTAAAGCGCTCCACCTGTAATGGAGAGGTCCCGGGTTCGATACCCGGACCAGGCGGATTTTTTTGGTCGCTCACCAGTCACCTAGCTGTGTTTGGAGATTTACGTTTGTCCTTTGTCCCTCTTGTTCCCCTTCTCCAGGGATTATTTTCATCATTCTTGTCCAGCTCGCTTGCACCTTTGCATTTAATTGCATTATAATTACAACCTTAAATCGCAAGCTTCACCCTTGTCGGTGTTAGACTGGTGGCGGCTGATAAAACCCGTTTGCTCTACTGACGTCTAACCGCTGGTTAGCTCAGTTGGTAAAGCGCTCCACCTGTAATGGAGAGGTTCCGGGTTCGATACCCGGACCAGGCGGATTTTTTCGGTCGCTCACCAGTCACCTAGCTGTGTTTGGAGATTTACGTTTGTCCTTTGTCCCTCTTGTTCCCCTTCTCCAGGGATTATTTCGATCATTCTTGTCCAGCTCGCTTGCACCTTTGCATTTAATTGCATTATAATTACAACCTTAAATCGCAAGCTTCACCCTTGTCGGTGTTAGACTGGTGGCGGCTGAATAAACCCGTTTGCTCTACTGACGTCTAACCGCTGGTTAGCTCAGTTGGTAGAGCGCTCCACCTGTAATGGAGAGGTTCCGGGTTCGATACCCGGACCAGGCGGATTTTTTCGGTCGCTCACCAGTCACCTAGCTGCGTTTGGAGATTTACGTTTGTCCTTTGTCCCTCTTGTTTCCCTTCTCCAGGGATTATTTTCATCATTCTTGTCCAGCTCGCTTGCACCTTTGCATTTAATTGCATTATAATTACAACCTTAAATCGCAAGCTTCACCCTTGTTGGTGTTAGACTGGTGGCGGCTGATAAAACCAGTTTGCTCTACTGACGTCTAACCGCTGGTTAGCTGAGTTGGTAGAGCGCTCCACCTGTAATGGAGAGGTTCCGGGTTCGACACCCGGACCAGGCGGATTTTTTCGGTCGCTCACCAGTCACCTAGCTGTGTTTGGAGATTTACGTTTGTCCTTTGTCCCTCTTGTTCCCCTTCTCCAGGGATTATTTCGATCATTCTTGTCCAGCTCGCTTGCACCTTTGCATTTAATTGCATTATAATTACAACCTTAAATCGCAAGCTTCACCCTTGTCGGTGTTAGACTGGTGGCGGCTGAATAAACCCGTTTGCTCTACTGACGTATAACCGCTGGTTAGCTCAGTTGGTAGAGCGCTCCACCTGTAATGGAGAGGTTCCGGGTTCGACACCCGGAACAGGCGGATTTTTTCGGTCGCTCACCAGTCACCTAGCTGTGTTTGGAGATTTACGTTTGTTCTTTGTCCCTCTTGTTCCCTTTCTCCAGGGATTATTTTCATCATTCTTGTCCAGCTCGCTTGCACCTTTCCATTTAATTGCATTATAATTACAACCTTAAATCGCAAGCTTCACGCGTGTCGGTGTTAGACTGGTGGCGGCTGATAAAACCAGTTTGCTCTACTGACGTCTAACCCCTGGCTAGCTCAGTTGGTAGAGCGCTCCACGTGTAATGGAGAGGTCCCGGGTTCGATACCCGGACCAGGCGGATTTTTTCGGTCGCTCACCAGTCACCTAGCTGTGTTTGGAGATTTACGTTTGTCCTTTTTCCCTCTTGTTCCCCATCTCCAGGGATTATTTTCATCATTCTTGTCCAGCTCGCTTGCATCTTTGCATTTAATTGCATTATAATTACAACCTTAAATCGCAAGCTTCACCCTTGTTGGTGTTAGACTGGTGGCGGCTGATAAAACCCGTTTGCTCTACTGACGTCTAACCCCTGGTTAGCTCAGTTGGTAGAGCGCTCCACCTGTAATGGAGAGGTCCCGGGTTCGATACCCGGACTTGGCGGATTGTTTCGGTCGCTCACCAGTCACCTAGCTGTGTTTGGAGATTTACGTTTGTCCTTTGTCCCTCTTGTTCCCCATTTCCAGGGATTATTTTCATCATTCTTGTCCAGCTCGCTTGCACCTTTGCATTTAATTGCATTATAATTACAACCTTAAATCGCAAGCTTCACCCTTGTTGGTGTTAGACTGGTGGCGGCTGATAAAACCCGTTTGCTCTACTGACGTCTAACCACAGGTTGGCTCAGTTGGTAGAGCGCTCCACCTGTAATGGAGAGGTTTCGGGTTCGGTACCCGGACCAGGCGGATTTTTTCAGTCGCTCACCAGTCACCTAGCTGTGTTTGCAGATTTACGTTTGTCCTTTGTCCCTCTTGTTCCCCTTGTCCATTGATTATTTTCATGATTCTTGTCCAGCTCGCTTGCACCTTTGCATTTAATTGCATTATAATTACAACCTTAAATCGCAAGCTTCACCCTTGTTGGTGCTAGACTGGTGGCGGCTTATAAAACCCGTTTGCTCTACTGACGTCTAACCGCTGGTTAGCTCAGTTGGTGAAGCGCTCCACCTGTAGTGGAGAGGTTCCGGGTTCGATACCCGGACCAGGCGGATTTTTTTGGTCGCTCACCAGTCACCTAGCTGTGTTTGGAGATTCACGTTTGTCCATTTTCCCTCTTGTTCCCCCTCTCCAAGGATTATTTTCATCATTCTTGTCCAGCTCGCCTGCACCTTTGCATTTAATTGCATAATAATTGCAACCTTAAATCGCAAGCTTCACCCTTGTCGGTGTTAGACTGGTGGCGGCTGATAAAACCCGTTTGCTCTACTGACGTCTAACCCCTGGTTAGCTCAGTTCGTAGAGCGCTCCACCTGTATTGGACAGGTCCCGGGTTCGATACCCATACCAGGCGGATTTTTTCGGTCGCTCACCAGTCACTTAGCTGTGTTTGGAGATTTACGTTTGTCCTTTGTCCCTCTTGTTCCCCATCTCCAGGGATTATTTTCATCATTCTTGTCCAGCTCGCTTGCACCTTTGCATTTAATTGCATTATAATTACAACCTTAAATCGCAAGCTTCACCCTTGTTGGTGTTAGACTGCTAGCGGCTGATAAAACCCGTTTGCTCTACTGACGTCTAACCGCTGGTTAGCTGAGTTGGTAGAGCGCTCCACCTGTAATGAAGAGGTTCCGGGTTCGATACCCGGACCAGCGGATTTTTTTCGGTCGCTCACCAGTCACCTAGCTGTGTTTGGAGATTTACGTTTGTCCTTTGTCCCTCTTGTTCCCCTTGTCCATTGATTATTTTCATCATTCTTGTCCAGCTCGCTTGCACCTTTGCATTTAATTGCATTATAATTACAACCTTAAATCGCAAGCTTCACCCTTGTTGGTGTTAGACTGGTGGAGGCTAATAAAACCCGTTTGCTCTACTGACGTCTAACCCCTGGTTAGCTCAGTTGGTAGAGCGCTCCACCTGTATTGGACAGGTCCCGGGTTCAATACCCATACCAGGCGGATTTTTCGGTCGCTCACCAGTCACCTAGCTGTGTCTGGAGATTTACGTTTGTTCCTTGTCCCTCTTGTTCCCCTTCTCTAGGGATTATTTTCATCATTCTTGTCCAGCTCGCCTGCACCTTTGCATTTAATTGCATAATAATTGCAACCTTAAATCGCAAGCTTCACCCTTGTCGGTGTTAGACTGGTGGAGGCTGATAAAACCCGTTTGCTCTACTGACGTCTAACCCCTGGTTAGCTCAGTTGGTAGAGCGCTCCACCTGTATTGGACAGGTCCCGGGTTCGATACCCATAACAGGCGGATTTTTCGGTCGCTCACCAGTCACCTAGCTGTGTTTGGAGATTTATGTTTGTCCTTTGCCCCTCTTGTTCCCCTTCTCCGGGGTTATTTTCATCATTCTTGTCCAGCTCGCTTGCACCTTTGCATTTAATTGCATTATAGTTACAACCTTAAATCGCAAGCTTCACCCTTGTTGGTGTTAGACTGGTGGCGGCTGATAAAACCCGTTTGCTCTACTGACGTCTAACCGCTGGTTAGCTCAGTTGGTAGAGCGCTCCACCTGTAATGGAGAGGTTCCGGGTTCGACACCCGGAACAGGCGGATTTTTTCGGTCGCTCACCAGTCACCTAGCTGTGTTTGGAGATTTACGTTTGTTCTTTGTCCCTCTTGTTCCCCTTCTCCAACGATTATTTTCATCATTCTTGTCCAGCTCGCCTGGACCTTTGCATTTGATTGCATAATAATTGCAACCTTAAATCGCAAGCTTCACCCTTGTCTGTGGTAGACTGGTGGCGGCTGATAAAACCCGTTTGCTCTACTGACGTCTAACCCCTGGTTAGCTCAGTTGGTAGAGCGCTCCACCTGTACTGGACAGGTCCCGGGTTCGATACCCATACCAGGCGGATTTTTTCGGTCGCTCACCAGTCACCTAGCTGTGTTTGGAGATTTACGTTTGTCCTTTGTCCCTCTTGTTCCCCTTCTCCGGGGTTATTTTCATCATTCTTGTCCAGCTCGCTTCCACCTTTGCATTTAATTGCATTATAGTTACAACCTTAAATCGCAAGCTTCACCCTTGTTGGTGTTAGACTGGTGGCGGCTGATAAAACCCGTTTGCTCTACTGACGTCTAACCGCTGGTTAGCTCAGTTGGTAGAGCGCTCCACCTGTAATGGAGAGGTTCCGGGTTCGACACCCGTAACAGGCGGATTTTTTCGGTCACTCACCAGTCACCTAGCTGTGTTTGGAGATTTACGTTTGTTCTTTGTCCCTCTTGTTCCCCTTCTCCAAGGATTATTTTCATCATTCTAGTCCAGCTCTCCTGGACCATTGCATTTAATTGCATAATAATTGCAACCTTAAATCGCAAAGCTTCACCCTTGTCTGTGGTAGACTGGTAGCGGCTGATAAAACCCGTTTGCTCTACTGACGTCTAACCCCTGGTTAGCTCAGTTGGTAGAGCGCTCCACCTGTATTGGACAGGTCCCGGGTTCGATACCCATACCAGGCGGATTTTTTCGGTCGCTCACCAGTCACCTAGCTGTATTTGGAGATTTACGTTTGTCCTTTGTCCCTCTTGTTCCCCTTCTCCAGGGATTATTTTCATCATTCTTGTCTAGCTCGCTTGCACCTTTGCATTTATTTGCATTATAATTACAACCTTAAATCGCAAGCTTCACCCTTGTTGGTGTTAGACTGGTGGCGGCTGATAAAACCCGTTTGCTCTACTGACGTCTAACCCCTGGTTAGCTCAGTTGGTAGAGCGCTCCACCTGTAATGGAGAGGTCCCGGGTTCGATACCCGGACTTGGCGGATTGCTTCGGTCGCTCACCAGTCACCTAGCTGTGTTTGGAGATTTACGTTTGTCCTTTGTCCCTCTTGTTCGCCATTTCCAGGGATTATTTTCATCATTCTTGTCCAGCTCGCTTGCACCTTTGCATTTAATTGCATTATAATTACAACCTTAAATCGCAAGCTTCACCCTTGTTGGTGTTAGACTGGTGGCGGCTGATAAAACCCGTTTGCTCTACTGACGTCTAACCACTGGTTGGCTCAGTTGGTAGAGCGCTCCATTTGTAATGGAGAGGTTTCGGGTTCGGTACCCGGACCAGGCGGATTTTTTCAGTCGCTCACCAGTCACCTAGCTGTGTTTGCAGATTTACGTTTGTCCTTTGTCCCTCTTGTTCCCCTTGTCCATTGATTATTTTCATCATTCTTGTCCAGCTCGCTTGCACCTTTGCATTTAATTGCAATATAATTACAGCCTTAAATCGCAAGCTTCACCCTTGTTGGTGCTAGACTGGTGGCGGCTTATAAAACCCATTTGCTCTACTGACGTCTAACCGCTGGTTAGCTCAGTTGGTGAAGCGCTCCACCTGTAGTGGAGAGGTTCCGGGTTCGATACCCGGACCAGGCGGATTTTTTTGGTCGCTCACCAGTCACCTAGCTGTGTTTGGAGATTCACGTTTGTCCTTTTTCCCTCTTGTTCCCCCTCTCCAAGGATTATTTTCATCATTCTTGTCCAGCTCGCCTGCACCTTTGCATTTAATTGCATAATAATTGCAACCTTAAATCGCAAGCTTCACCCTTGTCGGTGTTAGACTGGTGGCGGCTGATAAAACCCGTTTGCTCTAATGACGTTAACCGCTGGTTAGCTCAATTGGTAAAGCGCTCCACCTGTAATGGAGAGGTCCCGGGTTCGATACCCGGACCAGGCGGATTTTTTTGGTCGCTCACCAGTCACCTAGCTGTGTTTGGAGATTTACGTTTGTCCTTTGTCCCTCTTGTTCCCCTTCTCCAGGGATTATTTTCATCATTCTTGTCCAGCTCGCTTGCACCTTTGCATTTAATTGCATTATAATTACAACCTTAAATCGCAAGCTTCACCCTTGTCGGTGTTAGACTGGTGGCGGCTGATAAAACCCGTTTGCTCTACTGACGTCTAACCGCTGGTTAGCTCAGTTGGTAAAGCTCTCCACCTGTAATGGAGAGGTTCCGGGTTCGATACCCGGACCAGGCGGATTTTTTCGGTCGCTCACCAGTCACCTAGCTGTGTTTGGAGATTTATGTTTGTCCTTTGTCCCTCTTGTTCCCCTTCTCCAGGGATTATTTCGATCATTCTTGTCCAGCTCGCTTGCACCTTTGCATTTAATTGCATTATAATTACAACCTTAAATCGCAAGCTTCACCCTTGTCGGTGTTAGACTGGTGGCGGCTGAATAAACCCGTTTGCTCTACTGACGTCTAACCGCTGGTTAGCTCAGTTGGTAGAGCGCTCCACCTGTAATGAAGAGGTTCCGGGTTCGATACCCGGACCAGGCGGATTTTTTCGGTCGCTCACCAGTCACCTAGCTGTGTTTGGAGATTTACGTTTGTCCTTTGTCCCTCTTGTTCCCCTTCTCCAGGGATTATTTTCATCATTCTTGTCCAGCTCGCTTGCACCTTTCCATTTTATTGCATTATAATTACAACCTTAAATCGCAAGCTTCACCCTTGTTGGTGTTAGACTGGTAGCGGCTGATAAAACACGTTTGCTCTACTGACGTATAACCGCTGGTTAGCTCAGTTGGTAGAGCGCTCCACCGGTAATGGAGAGGTTCCGGGTTCGACACCCGGAACAGGCGGATTTTTTCGGTCGCTCACCAGTCACCTAGCTGTGTTTGGAGATTTACGTTTGTTCTTTGTCCCTCTTGTTCCCTTTCTCCAGGGATTATTTTCATCATTCTTGTCCAGCTCGCTTGCACCTTTCCATTTAATTGCATCATAATTACAACCTTAAATCGCAAGCTTCACGCGTGTCGGTGTTAGACTGGTGGCGGCTGATAAAACCAGTTTGCTCTACTGACGTCTAACCCCGGGCTAGCTCAGTTGGTAGAGCGCTCCACGTGTAATGGAGAGGTCCCGGGTTCGATACCCGGACCAGGCGGATTTTTTCGGTCGCTCACCAGTCACCTAGCTGTGTTTGGAGATTTACGTTTGTCCTTTTACCTCTTGTTCCCCATCTCCAGGGATTATTTTCATCATTCTTGTCCAGCTCGCTTGCATCTTTGCATTTAATTGCATTATAATTACAACCTTAAATCGCAAGCTTCACCCTTGTTGGTGTTAGACTGGTGGCGGCTGATAAAACCCGTTTGCTCTACTGACGTCTAACCACAGGTTGGCTCAGTTGGTAGAGCGCTCCACCTGTAATGGAGAGGTTTCGGGTTCGGTACCCGGACCAGGCGGATTTTTTCAGTCGCTCACCAGTCACCTAGCTGTGTTTGCAGATTTACGTTTGTCCTTTGTCCCTCTTGTTCCCCTTGTCCATTGATTATTTTCATCATTCTTGTCCAGCTCGCTTGCACCTTTGCATTTAATTGCATTATAATTACAACCTTAAATCGCAAGCTTCACCCTTGTTGGTGCTAGACTGGTGGCGGCTTATAAAACCCGTTTGCTCTACTGACGTCTAACCGCTGGTTAGCTCAGTTGGTGGAGCGCTCCACCTGTAGTGGAGAGGTTCCGGGTTCGATACCCGGACCAGGCGGATTTTTTTGGTCGCTCACCAGTCACCTAGCTGTGTTTGGAGATTCACGTTTGTCCTTTTTCCCTCTTGTTCCCCCTCTCCAAGGATTATTTTCATCATTCTTGTCCAGCTCGCCTGCACCTTTGCATTTAATTGCATAATAATTGCAACCTTAAATCGCAAGCTTCACCCTTGTCGGTGTTAGACTGGTGGCGGCTGATAAAACCCGTTTGCTCTACTGACGTCTAACCGCTGGTTAGCTCAGTTGGTAGAGCGCTCCACCTGTAATGGAGAGGTTCCGGGTTCGACACCCGGAACAGGCGGATTTTTTCGGTCGCTCACCAGTCACCTAGCTGTGTTTGGAGATTTACGTTTGTCCTTTGTCCCTCTTGTTCCCCATCTCCAGGGATTATTTTCATCATTCTTGTCCAGCTCGCTTGCACCTTTGCATTTAATTGCATTATAATTACAACCTTAAATCGCAAGCTTCACCCTTGTTGGTGTTAGACTGCTAGCGGCTGATAAAACCCGTTTGCTCTACTGACGTCTAACCGCTGGTTAGCTGAGTTGGTAGAGCGCTCCACCTGTAATGGAGAGGTTCCGGGTTCGATACCCGGACCAGGCGGATTTTTTTCGGTCGCTCACCAGTCACCTAGCTGTGTTTGGAGATTTACGTTTGTCCTTTGTCCCTCTTGTTCCCCTTGTCCATTGATTATTTTCATCATTCTTGTCCAGCTCGCTTGCACCTTTGCATTTAATTGCATTATAATTACAACCTTAAATCGCAAGCTTCACCCTTGTTGGTGTTAGACTGGTGGCGGCTGATAAAACCCCTTTGCTCTACTGTCGTCTAACCGCTGGTTTGCTCAGTTGGTAGAGCGCTCCACCTGTAATGGAGAGGTTCCGGGTTCGATACCCGGACCAGGCGGAATTTTTTGGTCGCTCACCAGTCACCTAGCTGTGTCTGGAGATTTACGTTTGTTCCTTGTCCCTCTTGTTCCCCTTCTCTAGGGATTATTTTCATCATTCTTGTCCAGCTCGCCTGCACCTTTGCATTTAATTGCATAATAATTGCAACCTTAAATCGCAAGCTTCACCCTTGTCGGTGTTAGACTGGTGGAGGCTGATAAAACCCGTTTGCTCTACTGACGTCTAACCCCTGGTTAGCTCAGTTGGTAGAGCGCTCCACCTGTATTGGACAGGTCCCGGGTTCGATACCCATACCAGGCGGATTTTTCGGTCGCTCACCAGTCACCTAGCTGTGTTTGGAGATTTATGTTTGTCCTTTGTCCCTCTTGTTCCCCTTCTCCGGGGTTATTTTCATCATTCTTGTCCAGCTCGCTTGCACCTTTGCATTTAATTGCATTATAGTTACAACCTTAAATCGCAAGCTTCACCCTTGTTGGTGTTAGACTGGTGGCGGCTGATAAAACCCGTTTGCTCTACTGACGTCTAACCGCTGGTTAGCTCAGTTGGTAGAGCGCTCCACCTGTAATGGAGAGGTTCCGGGTTCGACACCCGGAACAGGCGGATTTTTTCGGTCGCTCACCAGTCACCTAGCTGTGTTTGGAGATTTACGTTTGTTCTTTGTCCCTCTTGTTCCCCTTCTCCAAGGATTATTTTCATCATTCTTGTCCAGCTCGCCTGGACCTTTGCATTTAATTGCATAATAATTGCAACCTTAAATCGCAAGCTTCACCCTTGTCTGTGGTAGACTGGTGGCGGCTGATAAAACCCGTTTGCTCTACTGACGTCTAACGCCTGGTTAGCTCAGTTGGTATTGCGCTCCACCTGTATTGGACAGGTCCCGGGTTCGATACCCATACCAGGCGGATTTTTTCGGTCGCTCACCAGTCACCTAGCTGTGTTTGGAGATTTACGTTTGTCCTTTGTCCCTCTTGTTCTCCTTCTCCGGGGTTATTTTCATCATTCTTGTCCAGCTCGCTTGCACCTTTGCATTTAATTGCATTATAGTTACAACCTTAAATCGCAAGCTTCACCCTTGTTGGTGTTAGACTGGTGGCGGCTGATAAAACCCGTTTGCTCTACTGACGTCTAACCGCTGGTTAGCTCAGTTGGTAGAGCGCTCCACCTGTAATGGAGAGGTTCCGGGTTCGACACCCGGAACAGGCGGATTTTTTCGGTCGCTCACCAGTCACCTAGCTGTGTTTGAAGATTTACGTTTGTTCTTTGTCCCTCTTGTTCCCCTTCTCCAAGGATTATTTTCATCATTCTTGTCCAGCTCGCCTGGACCTTTGCATTTAATTGCATAATAATTGCAACCTTAAATCGCAAGCTTCACCCTTGTCTGTGGTAGACTGGTGGCGGCTGATAAAACCCGTTTGCTCTACTGACGTCTAACCCCTGGTTAGCTCAGTTGGTAGAGCGCTCCACCTGTATTGGACAGGTCCCGGGTTCGATACCCATACCAGGCGGATTTTTTCGGTCGCTCACCAGTCACCTAGCTGTGTTTGGAGATTTACGTTTGTCCTTTGTCCCTCTTGTTCCCCTTCTCCAGGGATTATTTTCATCATTCTTGTCTAGCTCGCTTGCACCTTTGCATTTAATTGCATTATAATTACAACCTTAAATCGCAAGCTTCACCCTTGTTGTTGTTAGACTGGTGGCGGCTGATAAAACCCGTTTGCTCTACTGACGTCTAACCGCTGGTTAGCTCAGTTGGTAGAGCGCTCCACCTGTAATGGAGAGGTTCCGGGTTCGACACCCGGAACAGGCGGATTTTTTCGGTCGCTCACCAGTCACCTAGCTGTGTTTCGAGATTTACGTTTGTTCTTTGTCCCTCTTGTGCCCCTTCTCCGGGGATTATTTTCATCATTCTTGTCCAGCTCGCTTGCACCTTTGCATTTAATTGCATTATAATTACAACCTTAAATCGCAAGCTTCGCCTCTGTTGGTGTTAGACTGGTGGCGACTGATAAAACCCGTTTGCTTTACTGACGTCTAACCCCTGGTTATCTCAGTTGGTAGAGCGCTCCACCTGTAATGGAGAGGTCGCGCGTTCGATACCCGGACCAGGCGGATTTTTTCGGTCGCTCACCAGTCACCTAGCTGTGTTTCGAGATTTACGTTTGTTCTTTGTCCCTCTTGTTCCCCTTCTCCGGGGATTATTTTCATCATTCTTGTCCAGCTCGCTTGCAGCTTTGCATTTAATTGCATTATAATTACAACCTTAAATCGCAAACTTCGCCTCTGTTGGTGTTAGACTGGTGGCGGCTGATAAAACCCGTTTGCTCTACTGACGTCTAACCGCTGGTTAGCTCAGTTGGTAGAGCGCTCCACCTGTAATGGAGAGGTTCCGGGTTCGACACCCGGAACAGGCGGATTTTTTCGGTCGCTCACCAGTCACCTAGCTGTGTTTCGAGATTTACGTTTGTTCTTTGTCCCTCTTGTTCCCCTTCTCCGGGGATTATTTTCATCATTCTTGTCCAGCTTGCTTGCACCTTTGCATTTAATTGCATTATAATTACAACCTTAAATCGCAAGCTTCACCCTTGTTGGTGTTAGACTGGTGGCGGCTGATAAAACCCGTTTGCTCTACTGACGTCTAACCCCTGGTTAGCTCAGTTGGTAGAACGCTCCACCTGTAATGGAGAGGTCCCGCGTTCGATACCCGGACCAGGCGGATTTTTTCGGTCGCTCACCAGTCACCTAGCTGTGTTTGGAGACTTACGTTTGTCCTTTGTCTCTCTTGTTCTTCTTTTCCAGGGATTATTTTCATCGAACTTGCGGGTTAATTTTTGTGGTTTACCGAGATTTACCGCAAAAAACTAAACCATACTCTTAGTCATTCAAAGTGGGCACATAGTTAAATTGGGATGAGGACGATTCGTCACATGCGCATTCGTCACAGGACGATTGGTCACAGGATGATTCGTCACATAGGAACATTCGTCACAGGATGACTCGTCATGCGGGCAACTGGTCACATTGATCAAGCAGGGGACGATAGTAAATTGTAAATTTCAACATCTGCCCACATACCCTGATGAGGAGTTTCACAATTTTCCACTGTCACGTAAACCAATGGTTATATAAACTAATATTACAATACTCATCCGCTTTTCCTTTTATTATATTACGGGTCTTCAGCAGGTTGATCTCAGTTGCAGGCTTGAACGAGCAATACTGCGACTGGCAGCCAAATTAGTTTTTAGTTTTGCCTTGCATACACCTATTCGACAAAACCAACAAGTATCGGAATTCCTTTTGCCGAATGTGTACGAGTACCCCTCGTGCAGCATCATGGCTCTCTCTGTTGCGATCACCTCCATCCTTTTGAATGTAGTTCAAAAATAGTCGCTCTTCTATGGCCTCCGCATTCACCGTTCAGGACGGACCCAGATAGTTCTGTTACAAATTCTTTGACCTCGAGAAGTGAAAGACATGCTAAGATAAGAGGTGACCGACTTTCTGAGGCCCAACCAACATTCAATGTTCGGGACCGAATCAGAAGCTAAAACATTCGTTACAAATTCTTCGCCTTTGTCCGCCCGAACCAAATCGAACAATACATTTTTGGGGGGACGAACAATTGTGGGACCGGTTGGCCGCGTGACGAGTCATCCTATGACGAATGTTCCTGTGTGACGAATCGTCCTGTGACCAATCGTCCTGTGACGAGTGTGCATGTGACGAATGGACCGTATCCCGATAGCGTGCAGGCGAGCTGGTAATTAATCGACGTCTTGTAGACCCTACGGTGGGAAACGATAAAAAAAAAAAAAAAAAAAAAAAAACAGACGAGCACAAGAAAATGTTAACCTTGAGATGTTGTTGTGTGTCGTCCCTTTTTTTATCGTTCCCTATCTCACGGTCCCCAGATGTCAACCAGCATTTCAGTCACATTTGTTCTGTCGCGCGCGTTCCCATCAAAAATAGTTTAGTTTTTTTTGTGTGCTTTTTTTGTTATTTTAAATGTCTCACAATATTTTCTGCGTGTCGTCGAGAAAATGCATACACCATGAAACAGAAAATACAGCGGGAAAAGACCGGAACTTAGTCGCCAGCAGTGTTTCAAACTGAGCCCACACAGGCTCTGCCTATCGAAATCATAGTCCAGACGATTAGGGTTAGCAGGGACGCCGGTGAGAGTCTAGCCTCAAACCCAATGACTGGGCTCGGAAACCGTTTGTGTCCCATGGGGTCGAGTGTTTCTTGGAAAATTCTATACAGGCGTTTTTGTTTTTCTTTTTTTACTTTGGTGTGTGTGTTTTTTCAAGTTTCACAGATTTGTTTAAAAATGCCCTGAAAGCTACAATTATGCAGTTTGTGCAGGTGAGTTATACGTCCAGGGGCACATAGTATAGGGGGCTGAACGTAACGATTAGTCGGCGAATTAAGTAAGATTTGTTAATTAATATTTTAATTAGTAAAATAGGTATATTGTTTCAATTAGAAACTCGCTGAGCATCATGAAAACCACTAAATCCAGAAATGAGTAATTTCAAAAAAAAACTTGAGCGCGTGAGAAGTGGAGTGGTGCGCTAAAGCTGCCACTGGTGCAGCAGGAGCATGGCTACCGGTGCGATAAGGGGCCCGCGCGGTTGTTTCCGTCTCTTATGATAGCCACAGCCTTGCACCTTGTGCACGACTGGTTCTTGAAACGCGAAAGAATAAAGCACATAGGCACGGACACACGCTATGTGTTTTATTCTTTCGTGTTTCGAGTCATCTGTGCCAACCTGCTGTGTCTTCCTCTACGACGGTATATTTAGCGCACTGGTATACGCTTCCCACGCCCTCAAAGTATGTATAAGAATTAGTGGTTTAGAGGATTGGGATGACGCTTAGCAGGTTTCTAATTGGAATCATATCTAAATTTTCATGAATATAAAGGTTAATTGACAAACTTTTCGTTTGTTAAATAACCAGGAGGAAGCCAGGATGACTTTGACTATACTTCGTCTCACCCTACGATAGACTAAAGGCCAAAGCTACGGGCCGCCAGGTCCAATCGCGTTGCACGCTAAACTAGGACATGCTCAACATTGATTAAGGATGGACGAATAATGCTTTTAATCAAAATGCGCTTCATCATTTCTATAGCTTCGATGCTGCAAAGAGCCTGTATGTCGTGGCTTTCTTTGCAATGTAAAATTGATGAGTCACTCACTAAGGTTCATCGAACCGAAATACCAGGCAATTTCTAAGTAGCTCGTGATTGGATCTGGTGGTTTGTAGCTTTTGCCTTTAGTCCATCGTAGAGTGAGTCGAAGTATAGTAAGTCTAGCCCTAGCTTTTTTAGGAACACGCGAGGTCGCATATTCAAGACGATAAACATATTAGACAAGCAAGTAAACGCCGCATAGCCGATTTATCCCCTGATTTTTTTTGGCCAGCTCTTACGCCGGTGTATCGCTGCTTGCTGCTGCCGCTGTCGGCGCTAGCTACTGCTTTCTCGACGTGCGTTCTTCTGTTTTTCTTTTTTGTTTCTGGCACAAGTTTACTTCCCTTATATTTTTAGTTCATTCCATTTTTTTTTTCTGCCTCATCCTCTTTCATTCTTCTCAATACTACTCCGGTGTCTTGAATGTCCCCTTTAGGCTGGAGTCACCCCATGCTCGCGTCCTGTTTTCTTCAACGCGATCCCTGATTAAGGCCGATATTTTGTTCCACATCCAAAACTGACTCGAAAAGCACCAGGAAAAATTAATTCTAGACAAAACGCTTCCGAACTCGGAAGGAAATTAACACAAAAAAAAAATACAGAACTTTAGTTATAGACCTACGTGCTCGGGTCTATAACTAGGCGGGTAAGGATGTTAGACTCACTTCTGCAGCCACACGGGAGACGTCGACAGCAGCGTCGATGCCCGAGTTGCCGATGCCCACGACGGCGACCCTCCTGTCCTTGAACTGTTCTGCGTCCTTGAGGCTGTGGGTGTGCACGATCTTGCCCTTGAACTTCTCTATGCCCTTGAACGTGGGCACGTTGGGAAACCCGTTGTGCCCCGAGGCCACCAGCACTGCGTCGAAGGTCTCTCGGCGATCGACGCCGCCGTTTAAATCCTTGACGACGACGTCCCAGCGACCGGTGGAGTCATAGTCCTCGGCTTGAGTCACCCGCAGGACTTCGTGACGAAGGCGTATTTTACTCGTGATACCAAAATGGTCCGCGTAGCTCCTGATGTACTCCAGCACCTTGGTGTGTTGCATATAGTTGGGAGTCTCTTTGGGAGGTGGGAAATCGCTATGGAATAAGTAAAGCAGCAGTTACAGCGTCTTCTTGTGCAATGCGTTATATGGGCAGTCTTGTACACTTTACTAAAAAAGGGAATCAATTATGATCATAAATACTTTCGTTTTGATAGTATTCATTTAGCTTGTTCGATTATTTGAGAAAAGCCTAATTGAGCGTTATTAAAAAAAGAACCGTTATTTCTTGTATTATTTCATTTCTAGAAATCTACAGTTTTGAAGCCAATTCTTTTGTAACGTCCATTATTAGGTTAGAATAACAAGATTACAAAGTACTCGTCTTCTCCATCCACCATTTTCGGTTGACCATCCTCCTTTGGGAAACTTGGTTCAAGGATACTTCGGAAGAAAACTTGGTCAAACAAATTCTATCATTAGGAAGAAGAGGGGAGAAGCCTCTTCATACGATCTTGGATGCAAAATATAACCGAGAATGGGTAAAAAAGGATGCTTAGGTATTTTAATCCAGGACAGAGTAGCCCGATACAACAAACTTACATCACTTTCCAGTTACTTCAGATCACTCGTCCCCAAACAACAATTCGCTCAAGCGGACTCCTACGTAGCTGGTTACAAGTGACGAAATTGCTTCTATTCCCTTCTGTGTATCGGTCATTTTGAAAGAGAATAATTACATATTTTCCAGAGTAACTCTGAATTAATTTTCTTACTTATCTCCGCATGTTATAGTTTTCATCCGTTATATTCTTTTTTTTTGTTTTTATTCACTGAGGGAAAAAAAGCAAGAAGTTTACACACTGACATATTATGTTTAGTGAGGAAATAAATTCTGATGGAATCACACTGTCACCTGCACTCAAAAAATGCAAAGCCTGGCATTCTTAAGACCTCCAACACCTTTCTTCCCGTCGTGTAACACCTGGATTCGATTTTTTCTTTTCGTAGCTTGTTTGTTTGAATTTGTTAGCTTGCTCGTCCACAAGAAGAGGGGAGACACACTGTAATAAAGAACAGGCTTTTCGGTGCAAACAATATTGGGCAAAGTTCCGAGGTCAAAGTGATCAAGTTTTAACCAAAAGCCAAATGAACACGGTCAAAGTTCATTAGAGATGGTGTAGCGGATCCGGGAGCGCCTTTTCTTTTTGTTCCGTTACTCTTGCTTTGCTTTTGAAGACGCGGAGAAAATGACACCGAACGATGGCGAGCTTTCCAAAAGCTCAAGATAATTAAGAACTCAATCGTCGGTTATAGTAACTATGATAGCTTGTAACAAGAGGGAACGCTCAACTGAAAAGAAGAGACAAAACTGGCTTGCTGTTCGAAATATATTTAACACTTAGCACTTTTTAGAGATACGAATACTTTTTTGTGCTAATGGAAAATTATTTTTTTTTAAAAACTCCAGGTTTCCTACTTCCCTCTCACCCTTTTCGTGCGTCAGCTTTTTGTGACCTAAATAATTATGGTCATTATTGTTATAATAGCAAGTAGTACTTCAGAAATAAATTTCGCATCAGTATTTCTGTATCGCGATACATTTTTGTTCATTAGTATCTCGATTCCTGTATCAAAATACATTGGGAATATTTCTATGTATAGCGATACAACCAGGATAAAATGTATTTCGTTACATTTCTTCAGAAAGACTCTCCCCCCCCCCCTCCTACAACGACATATAAAAGGCCAAACGCATATATATTATTTATTTTTTTATTTCTAAAGACACCACGGTCAAGGGGGTGCTGGGCCATTGTTTCTATGTTGACCAAGGTTCCTTTCGATTCTCAAAACTATTTTTTATGCGTCCTCTTCTCACTTCTGAGAAGTATTGCATAGTCGGGGATTTAAACCAGGAGGCGTGCCAGGAGTCGAGTCAGAGCATCTGCCAAAGGTCCTTAGGTAGGGATTTCTTGAGTCCTTGTTTGCTAGCATCCAATGCCCACTGTTAACCGTCTCTTGCCATAGCGCACACAGTACACACACCCAGCAAAGCTGAATCACAGTCCTGTGCAGCACGAGCCTGGTGGCGGTTGATTTCAAAGAGTAGCATGACTCAGGCAGAGAAGCTCAACAGATATTCGAATGCCTCTGCGGCTGCGCCCGTAATATTGCACGGGTCAAGGGTAGGTCATCAGCCGACGTGGACGTGACCCGCTGCTCTGGTGATCCGAAACCCAGGAAGGAGGCCAGACGTGGCCTCGCTGTGCCGACCCAGACTTCGTACACCTGCGACTCCTCCTGAGCGCGCTGTTTCTCGGGGAGCTCGCACCCGTGCCGGCAATATCATGTCGCAATCCACGAGGTCTTTGTTTGGATGATGCTAGGCAAAACTTGAGCACTGCAATCCTTGCGTCTGCGGCTGAGGGTCGGCACGAACGACCTTCACAACTGGAACGCCACCGTATCATTTTTTCAACCGTAACGGTAGAAAAGACACGTGTTCCAGGATGCTTCAGGTGGTCCACTATTCCCAAAAATTCCAAATAGCACTGCCTGCACGATCTTCAGCGAGGTACCCTACAAGGAAAGCACGTATTGTCCTTTGATACAGCAGTGTCTTAAAGTTGCATGTTCAAGGCCAGACCCACTGATAAAGAATACCAGTTCATTTTACCGTGACGACGTGTGATCAATGTTGACAGAGGAGTCCTTATTGGACAGGGTGTGGTGACGTTTTGATGGGATTTAGGTTGACATAAAATTTATTTAGAGGTTGAAGTCTTTTCGCACCCCTCATCAGACAGAGAGGATGCCAGAAAAGGACCAGGGTCAGTCCTTGATGGAACATTTCTTTTGAACCCAATGAAGATTTTTCGTCATCCGAAACCACTACCTTCAATGCAATGTGGGAAGCCTAATGTAAAGTAATTTCGGTATCAAAAACTCCCACTTCAAACTTCAAGCTTCACCTCAGTTGGTGGCTCAAACAAATTTGAAAAGTGTATTGCAGTATTATTATTTCTGTACGTGTATTTCTGCCCTCCCTAAAATGTATTCCTGTATTTGTATTCCCAAAAACATTTTGACTCTATTTAAAATGTATTTCCGATACGTATCGCGACAGATTTTTACAGATCTATTTTAGTATCAGTCTTTTAGCTACTATTTTAATGTATCCTAGTTTTTGCATTTCCAGATACACTTTTGAGCGCTTCTGCCCCACCCTGGTATCTTGCCATGCCTGCCCAATTAATTATATTCTCATATCTGGATTACTTTATTGTCCCATATTTTTACTTGGAAAATACGTTTGCATCAACCACCTATATGGAAATCTTATATATAAAGCTATTTGCAGTTTCTTAGCTTTCTCCAAAACGTACACTTCTACTGATCTCAGAAATTACAGTAGAGATGTATATTTTGTGAATAGGTATATCTGAAACATCGCCCTATTAAGGCATCTCACCGATTCTTTTGGGCTAGGTCTGCACTTCTTCATATCGACAAATACCATGTGGCAAAGATAATACTTGTGCTAGAAGACGAACGCAGGTGAGCTAGTTAGCAAGCATTCTGATATACATTATTCGAGGGTGCAAAGTCACATCCCTTTGGAGGGCTTCGTTGACGTGGGATCGAGCCCTGGAATACGGGCTCTCTCACTAATACAGGAGCCCGCGCCTGTTCATAAGGGAATCCGCGTAGCGAACCGGAGTCTGTCTCGCCCCTGCACTCGATCCTGCTGTTTCGACGACATCAAGGCCTGCGACGCTAGTCCTTTTCTATTTTGTTTTGAGCACAATCTCGCCGCATTAAGCGTTTGGTTTCTCGGGCTAATTCACAGCCTCATTATTTGTCATTTGTGATATTTTGGCGAAGGTGCGGGTATTGTATTCTACGAACGTGAAGCGTATTCCTCCGAAGATACGCCGGTAAAGTGATGTGCGTATCACCGGAAGGCTACACGTTGCCGAAGATACAGAGCCAGTCAGAAGGTACAGCACCAACCACCTTCCAGCATTTCAGGGTGACCGTGCTCGCAGGTCTGAAATGGCAGAGCTGCCTCTTAAACGTAGATGATGTCGTCGTATTTTTGCGAGATTTTGACAAACACCTGAGACGACTTCGTGCCATGCTTCGAGCCATCAAGACCGCCGGCCTTTCACTCAAGACAACAAAGTGTCGATTCACCTATGATGAACTAAGCTCTTTGGCGACGTCGTGAACAACAAAGGTATTCTCCTTGACCCCGTGAAAACCCGCGCTGTAGCTGCAATTAAGCCACCGTTTGACAAGAAGGCCGTGAGATTTCTCGAACTTGGTCCCTATCACGGTCGGTTTGTTCCGGAATTCGCCAAGCTATTCGCACCACTGAAGCACCTCACGAAGAACGTCGTAAAGTCTGTGTGGACAGAAGAACACCAGTGGTCATTCGATGAGCTCAAACAAAGTCTCCAGACGCCCCCAATTATTGGCCATTTCCACCAGTTCGCTGAAGCAGAGATGCACATGGGCGCCAGCAGCCCCGGGCATGGCGCGGTACTCGTTGAAAGGCAGGACCAGGCAGAGCGATTCATCGCAAAAGCAAGTCGGACGTTGGTTATCACGGAGGGAAACTACTAAACGGCTCAGGTGCCTTGCTGTCGTCTGCAATATAACAAAGCTTCGCCCATATTTGTATGGAAGTCCTTTTCGCGTGGTCACGGAACACCACTCGCTCTGCTGGCTCGCGAATCTGAAGGACCCCTCCGGACGCCTCTCCCGGCGAAGCCTACGACTGCAGGAATTCGACATGACCGAGGTGTACAAGTCCGGCCAGAAGCACAATGATGCCGCCTGCCTGTAAGAAGCCCCCGTCGAGGCCGGTCCTACCAGCACCGAAGACGAATACGAGAAAAGTTTTCTTGGCGCTCTAGATGTCAGCAACGTGGCTAGACTCCAACGAGCGACCATGAACTACGAGCGCTCATCGAGCACCTAGAGGAACAAACGAGTACGATTCTCCGTGCTTTCTTACGAATCCTGCCTGTCTTCTTCATACAACAATGGGTGCTGTACAAAGAGAGCTTAGTCAACAAAAACACAGCGCGGCTGTTGGTTATTTCTATCAGCCTTCGAGAAGAAATATTTCAAGCCTGCCATGACGACCCGACGTCTGGTCACATTGGCTGCAGCAGAAAGCTCGCTAGGAATCGGGAAAAATACTACTGGTCGAGGCTACCGAATTCAGTTCAGCTCTGCGCTCAGTCATGCCATGAGTGTCAGGGGCGCAAGGAACCAGCGACGAGGCCGTCAGGACTTCTACATCCGATTGCTCCCCCGTCCACGCCGTTCCAGCAGATAATCGCAAGGTGACCAGGATGCTTGACGCCATGCTACATCACGATCCAGTCAGCAATGTATGTGACGATACCCAATTGGTTGCGCAACGAGCAGAAGTCCGAAGCTTGCCCGAGTCCGGCTCAACGTTCAGCAACGTGTCGACGCTGGCCGCTAGAGCCTTAGTCTTCGGGACGTTCCCTTCCAGCCCGGATACCCGGTGCGAGTGTGGACATTAAAAAGACGTCGTGGTCTCATCGATAAACTTTGAAAGCGCTACTTTGGACCATACAGGTCTTTCGACGCCTGAAAGATCTCAACTGCGAAGTGGTGCCCGACAAAACGCACTCATCATCGCGACGCCGACCGCGACCCGAGGTGGTTCACGCCGTTCGATTCAAACAATTCTACGCCCGATAGGACACTGTCTCTTTAATATATAGTTCTGTTAATTGCTTTGTTTCGTTTTGTGTTGCGTCGGTGTGATGCATTTTTAAGGTGGAGAGTAAAGGTACTGGGGCAGCTGGCCAAGTAGGCAGCGCGCCCGTGGCCGCGCGGTTATATCCCCGCAGGGGCAACTCGGCTTGCAGGTGTCTGGTGAGCGTCGCCACCAACATTCCAAAGAAAACGTGAAATACAAAAAAAAAAGAAGAAGAAAAGAGCCCAGCGGTTATTGTGTTTCGCTTTCACGCAAAGTGCCGAAGTTCGATGCCTGGCTGCAGACGCACATCTTTGTTGTTTCTGTAAATGTCGCGTTCTCAGAAATTCGAAACCCCTGTAGCTTCTTCAAACTTAAAATGTTGTACGGCCTAACCTTTTAGGCCAATTGTTCCAGAAGCCCACACGTGTACATAAAGGGCTCCGCGTGGCGAGCCGGAGTAGTCTCGCTCCAGCGCTCAATTCTGCTGTTTCGCCGACATCGACGCCTGTGACGCGAACCTTCTTCTATTTTGTTTTGGGCACAAGTTCGCCCACGTTTTGTTTCTCCAGTTATTATCTGCTTCATATTTTGTCATTCGTGACAACATTCAACACACAAAATCGTACTGAGACGGAGCTCGAGCAATGATTTTGATTTACGTGTGCCTGAAAAAAAAGAACATCACTGCATGTTCATTTTATTATATGGTAGTTATTTTTCTTCTCCCTGGAATCCAGCAAGACACGGTGACGAGGGCCCAGGTAGCCAGCCACAGCCAGGGTATCCCAGACTAAGGATGCCCTCCACCGGGCGGGTGCCCTAACATCTGCACCTGATGCTCGCTAAATAATGTTTTGTTCATCATCATCGTCTACATGTTGATCCCCCGCCCGCACTTTAATCTCCGCTTCTACATCCGGCTCTCTCCCTCTGCGCTTTCCGTAGATTTCGCCAGCTGCAGCAGATAGGTTGTCGACCACTTGTTTAAATCAAGCAGAACATAACCTTGTTGCTAGAACGTACATTCGCTCTTGCTATTACTATGCCTACTCAACTTCATAGCGAAAAAGCTATCAAACCTTAAGTTCGTTAACTGGGTAAATTTTCCGTATTGACAATCGCTTGTCTTCCATGTGACAAACGTTCGCGTCTTTTTTCAAACCTTAGCTTCGACATTGTCTGGATTTGGTTACGTTGGGGCACAGTATGTGGAGGTGCTTTGAGAAAATTGATATCAAAATAAGGCAGGGGTCTGCGAATATTCGAGTTTTTATTGAAATCAAAGTATGATTAACCGAATAATTCGTTTCGACTTTGTAATTCTTTGTATTGGAAATTCCAAATAATTCAAATCATAAATATCTGTGTTGCTGGGTCAAAATTTATTGGTTTATTCATGCTTTTCATATTGTAAAATATTCCTCACAGGCAAGTTTAAATTATAGGTCAAGCCTGCGTTCAGAAGCCTCTAGAACTCTAATAAAACTTATTGTATCCTACTTGCATGATTTGAAATGAGAAGCCTTATAAAAATTTGCGATCATACACTTATAAAAGGATAAGGGAAACACATTAGAAATAATATTTATTCTGTCTAGTGTTATAACGCAGACATATGAATCAATGGTAAAAATACCCTATTGAAAATTCCATCAAGATACGTAATTTGGGACGCTGACTGCCAGTCAGCAGCCTTGATGGACCGTGATGGACCATCAGACGTCATCTGATGGTGCATCAGATGACGTTTGACGGCCACTGCCAAGGGAATTTCATCAACAAGGGCAGCATTTATATAAGTGTAAAGCTATACGCACTCATAAATATCGCCAAATGCCTCGATAAAACAAAATGTCCGAGAAACAAAAAAGAAAAAAAGAAAAAAAAAGCAGGACCACCGCGGAATCGAACCCGCGATCACTTCCGTAGAAATGGGACATCTTAACCCCTTTGCTATGCCACCGCTTTGCAAGCTCGATTTGACAATTCGTTTTATACGAGGTGCCTCGGTTGCAAATGCAGTTAAGCCGTCAGCATGTTATGCAAAGCACTCGTACATCACTCGCCGTACTTCAGTTCTACTCACCTGCCATGTAGAGTACTTTCGCGTCGTAGAACGATCCTTTTGTTCGCGCGTCTCCGGCCCAGTAGACCTGGTACACCTTGTCGTCTTCAACTACACCGCTAAAGTCCCTTACATCGTCGGAACTTACTACAGGCTGGGTCTTGTCGAGTAGAAAGAAATTCTACTAAAACATAAGACATTGTAGAGCCCGGGCAGAATCAACAAGTTGGAGCAAGCGGGCAAACAAAGCGAGTCGAGAGCGATCGTTCATGAAAGCTCGGCGAAGCCTCTATGGGCGATGCGAAGTGTCGTGTTCGGCGCTTCGGCGAGCTTCTGATCAAGGTTGTCGGTCGGTTGCGTGTCATATCTCTAACGTCAGCGGTTTTATGGGCTCACGTCCCGAAATCGTTTTCTCGTGCATAGATTACTTTTCGTATTCATAGATTTGACGAAATAGTGGTATCCGAACGAACTTTACGTCCCTTGACCGTACGTCTGTCTGCACGTCAAAGCTTTCTGACGTACAGTCAGAGACAATCGATGTACACTCAGAATCACCACCTAGACATCCTAATGGCATTTCGCGGCGGCCGACTGCCACCAGGAAACCATCAGAAAGCCGACAAGCGGGGTCTGACTGGAGTTTGACTGTCGGTCAGAGTAACTTGTTGGCCAATCAGACATGCTTGACGTACAGTCAGGCACAGTCAGCGGTCCACTAGAAAACATTGACTGCCAATCAGGGTTACACTGATGGATTTTTCCTTCGGGTAGATATCTCAGAATATGTCTTATGAGGAATAGTCTCATATTGAGAGCACTCTCATATTGGGCATATGTGAAACAATATTTTCAGGTATGTTTTATAGACGAAAATGCATGTTCACAGAACGTGTGTCCCTTGAGAGAGGCAGCTACCCGAAGGAAAAATCCATCAATGTAACCCTGTTTGGCAGTCAATGTTTTCTAGTGGACCGCTGACTGTGCCTGACTGTACGTCAAGCATGTCTCATTGGCCAACAAGTTACTCTGACCGACAGTCAAACTCCAGTCAGACCCCGCTAGTCGGCTTTCTGATGGTTTCCTGGTGGCAGTCGGCCGCCGCGAAATGCCATCAGGATGTCTTGGTGGTGATTCTGACTGTACATCGATTGTCTCTGACTGTACGTCAGAAAGCTTTGACGTGCAGACAGACGTACGGTCAAAGGACGTAAAGTTCGTTCGGATACCAGTATGTCGTCAAATCTATGAATACGAAAAGTAATCTAGGCACGAGAAAACGATTTTGGGACGTGAGCCCATAAAACCGCTGACGTTAGAGATATGACACGCAACCGACCGACAACCTTGATCAGAAGCCCACCGAAGCGCTAAACACGACACTTCGCACTTCGCTTCGCCCATAGAGGCTTCGCCGAGCTTACATGAACGATCGCTCTCGACTCGTTTTGTTTGCCCGCTCGCTCCAACCTGTCGATCCTGCCCGGGCTGTACAATGGCTTATGTTTTAGTAGAATTTCTACTCGACAAGACCCAGCCTGTTGTGAGTTCCGACGATGTAAGGGACTTTAGCGTTGTGGTTGAAGACGACAGGGTGTACCAGGTCTACTGGGCCGGTGATGCGCGAACAAAAGGATCGTTCTACGACGCGAAAGTACTCTACATGGCAGGTGAGTAGAACTGAAGTACGGCGAGTGATGTACGAGTGCTTTGCATAACATGCTGACGGCTTAACTGCATTTGCAGCCAAAGCATTTCGTATAAAACGAATAGTCAAATCGAGTTTCTCTAGCGGTGGCGTTGCATAGCGGATTCCACTTCCGGGCGCCGAGGCGAACGGACGTGATAATCATGAGCTCCGGCGGAGCGGTGAAAGCGGCCGCGTCAGGCCGTGGTACGTCTGGTTTTGAAAACGCTGACGAATATAAGATTTTCCTGCCCCAACTGCCCACCGGTTATGTTGTCACCAACGCGGTCTTTTTGCACTGCGACGTAAAAGGACGGCCCTATCGCATTCAAGACTTCCGCCTGGAACTTCAACGGCTGGACTTGCTGAAGGACTTGGCCTCCGCTGGGCCACATCAGATGAATCACGTGTGGCTACTGAGGATGCAGTCACCTGCTGCCAAGCAAAGGTTAGTGGAGGCGCAAGAGCTGAAGATCAAGGGGGGGCGGTGCCTCGTCATCGACCCGGCGAATACAGCTGTGGAGCTTAAGCTACACTGGGTCCCGTACGACGTGCCAAACGGCCGCGTGAAGAAGGAGCTGGAGCGCTACGGCGAGGTGTCCGAGGTAGCGAGGGATTTTTTCCGGGAGAAGGGGTTCGAGGCTGTCGAGTCCAACACCCGCAGTGTACGCCTGACCCTCAAGGAAGGCTACACGTAGACAGCCTCCCCCACGAGATGCGCCTGGAAGGTTGTAAGGTCCTGGTCGTGGTGCCTGGCCGTGCTCCGCTCTGTCTTCGGTGCCGTCGTACGGGCCACATTCGCCGAGACTGCCGCGTCCCCCGCTGCTCTGACTGCCACCGCTACGGCCACGACGCAGCAGACTGTGTCAAGACCTACGCCTCGATAGCCCGGGACCGCAAGTTGGACGACAACTCTGAATACCTAATGGATGGCGTCGAGGCGGAGGAAGCCGTGGGAGGGTTACCTCCAACCGCCCTGCAACCGGCGGAACAGTGTGAAATGTCTGCAACCAAGGACGACGGTAACCCTGATATAACGTCTCCAGAGAGAAACTCCGAGGCCACGACGGAGGGGCCAGCCACCCCCGGCGCAGCGGCCACGAAACACCTACCCGAGGAGCAAGCACGTCTCGAAGGTGGACCTTCGGCTGCATCGAGCGGCCTTCCCATCGTTGAGAATAACGACGCAGCAGTGGTCGACGGGCAGGACAACGCCATGGACTTCACTCAGACAGTCAAGCGTCCGAGGGAACCTGTGGCTGCGCCAGCTAGCACCTGCGGACCGAACCCCTACACGGTGCCTGTGCCAGGGTCTAAGAAGTCGAAGGTCGCGGTGAAGCCGCGTGTCCCGCCGGACGATCGTCGTCGAAAAGACTCCCTGTGAGTGTATGGCTTTTCCGTCTGTACGTGTCTCTAGCGCTGTGCTTTACCCGAGTTCTTTTACTTCTGTACGCGTGACTTCTCCTTTTTTTTTCCGCTCTTACCTCGCTCTTTGTCTGCCCCCCCCCCTTTTTTTTATTAACCGTTCATGAACCTTGAGCAATCTTTACGTGTAGGCACTTTAAACGTGCGCGGCTTATGTGCCAGGCGTCGCCAATACCAGGTGAACCGTTTGTTTATTGAGAAGGACCTGGACATAGTCGCGGTTCAGGAAACGAAAATGGAAAGCGAGGCTCAGACGGAGAGCATGGTACGGCTTTTTGAAGCGAGGTATGACGTGTGCGTCAGCCACGCTAAGGGGACGGCGGGGGGGTGTCTTTTATTTTTAAAGAAGTCAATGGCGACCGTAGAGCAAGTCATTAGCTGTGATGCGGGGCGCTTTGTTTTGTGCGATTTTTTTGTTTCAAATGTCAAGTTTCGCGTGCTTTGCATTTACGCCCCTACGAAAGCAGATGAACGGTTTGTTTTTTTCGAGTTCATCGAACAGTATCTGCTATCGGACCGTATCGTTATTTTGTTAGGGGATTTTAACTGTGTTTGTGCAGCGGAAGACAGATCGAACAGTATGCGGTTCAGGGATAACAGTACAGATTTCTTAAATGGCATGGTCGATCGTTGTGATTTGGAAGATGTTGCACTTTGCGCGTCGAGTGGGAGAGAGGTGCAGTATACGCATTTTCAAAACGCCAGTCATGCGCGCTTGGATCGTGCGTACGTTTCGCTCGACCTTGTTAGAGCGTGTAGGCAGTATGCGGTCGACCACGTCTCTTTCAGTGACCATGCTCTTGTTTCTTTTAAAATTTGTTCCCCTAAAGAGGCTCCGAAGAAGTTCGTGTGGGGTTTATGGAAGTTTAATGCCAAGCTTCTTAAGGGCGATTGTTTTTCTAAGGCAGTGCGCCAAAAGCTGGAGGAGTTGGCAAGCGCGAAAGGGGAGGCGTTCGGCGTTAAATGGGAATTATTTAAACAGGAAACGAAGATGGCAGCTATCGAACGCTCCAGTTCCTTGAAGCACGATGAAGAAAAAGAAACGCGTAATTTAAACGAACTTCTTCAGAACTTGGTCCAGGAAGAACGCCTTTCGCCTGGTATCTTTTTCAACGAGATTACTAGTATCAAGAAACGCCTCGAGGTTCTTGATACCGAACGGTATAGGGGGGCTATGGTACGTGCGCGGTTCAAGCGGTTATCGTGCGGTGAGATACCCACGAAAAGGGCGATAGGGGTGGAAAAGACTTACGCCAGTAAGAATGACATCGGCGAGATTTTGTATCAAGGGGTTCTGTCAGGCGATAAAAAAGTAATCGAACGGGCTTTTGTCGACTACCATAAAAACCTTTTCAGCTACCGCGCGCCCAAAAAGGATGAGTTTGAAGCCTATTATTTACCGTTAATGCCGCGCCTTTCGGATGAATTGCAGGAAAAGTTGGAACAGCCCATTATGTTATGGGAAGTTGAAAAGGCGATCGACAATTTGCAGATCGGAAAAGCGCCAGGACCGGACGGTTTGGGCGCCGAGTTTTACAAAGAGTTTAAAGAACAACTTGCCCCTTTTTTGCACTGCGTCTTTCGTGAAGCGTACAGACTTAATGTTTTGCCTCCATCGTTTTTATGCACGCACACCATTTTCATACCGAAGAGTGACGACCCTATAAAACTTCGTTTCGTTGGTTCGTACCGCCCGATCACACTAACGAACGTTGATTATAAAATTCTGATGAAGGTCTTAGCGGAACGTTTGCAAAGCGTTATAGGAGTTATCGTCGGCCCACACCAGACGTGTGGAATAAGAGGGAGAAGCATAGTTACAAACATACATGTCGCCCGCAGTATTTTGGAGTGCTGCGACGCTATGGTGCGAAGGGTTGCTATGTTACAGGTAGATTTAGAAAAAGCCTTCGACCGCGTGTCGCACGAAATTCTTTTTTCACTTTTAAGCTATGTTAATTTAGGCTCTGTTCTGTGTAATGGCGTGCGCATGGCGTACACAAATTCTGCGACTAGACTGGTGGTAAACAAGTCTGTCAGCGAGCGCATTCGGCTTTTTTCTTCAGTGCGACAAGGCTGTCCACTTTCGCCTTTGCTGTTTTGTATTTTTCTTGAGCCGTTTTGTTTAAGTATTATTCGGAGTGAGTTCATCCGGGGGTTTCAGTTACAAGCTATTGAAGTGCGTATTTTGTCGTACGCGGACGATGTGGCGATTTTTTGTGTGGACAAAGAAAGTGTCATCAAAGCCATAGAGCTGTCGGAAATGTTTTGTGACAATACATGTAGTTCTGTTAATTGGGAAAAGTGTTTGGGGTTGTGGCATGGCAATTGGCCTTCAACGCCGGTTGTCTTTGAACGTGTTGTATGGACCGAATCGCCGCCTCGCTATCTTGGGGTTCCCCTCGAGTACTACCGCACCAACGACGAGTATTGGCGCGGTCAAGTTGAAGCTTTACGCGAAAAGGCGACCAAGTTGAAAGGTGGGGGGTTATCAATCTTCGCTCGCGCAGCTGTCTGCAATGCGTTTCTTGCAGCCAAAGTGTGGTACATCTTGCAGGTGCTGCACTGCTCGCGAATCAACGTACAACGTATGCACCGTGTCTTTGCAGTTTTTATTTGGTGCTCTGTATGGGAGCGTACGAGCCGCACTAATCTTTTTCGTAGCCTCAAAGCCGGTGGTCTCGGCCTGTCTCATTTGTTTGTGAGGCAGTTGGTCAGCAGATTTATTTTTCTCCGCGACCAAAAAGACCCTTTTTTGCGAGCCATCATTCAAGTTCGGCTAAGCAGAGCGATTCCTAGTTTTGTTGTTTCATCGAGCGAGGACTTCAGTGCCTGTGTGCGGGGTTTTTTGAAAGAAGTTGTGGGGGCGTATTGTTTTTTAGTCACTCGTTTCTCGCTTGAATACTTGTCCGAAGTGTCACGTAAACGACTAACGACAGATTTGATTGATGTACTTTTTCCCATTCCCATGTATCGTTTTTTGTATAGTGCAGGCCCAGGGCAGGACGTGTTAAAACGTGTCAAAAGAATGCTGGTGCCCCCGAACGTGAAAACCTTCTTTTTCAAGCTGCACAGTCAGACGCTTCCAGTCAAAGCCTGGTTGGTCGAAAAAGGCCTGCCAG
Organism: Ixodes scapularis; assembly: GCF_016920785.2. NCBI lineage: Eukaryota > Metazoa > Arthropoda > Arachnida > Ixodida > Ixodidae > Ixodes > Ixodes scapularis. The sequence goes on from NW_024609882.1 coordinate 95,370,192, forward strand.
TTGCATGGTCTGACAACTGCATCCTTTGCAAAAAGCAAGAGACCGTTGAACACGTCTTTCTAGACTGTTGGGACGCTGTCTTCTTTTGGGATGTCCTCCAAAGGACCCTCAAGAAAGACCTCCCATTAACGCCACATGGCATACGCTACTTAGCTGTAGAAGATGAAAATGGTGTTCCTTTCGACATGCTCCTGCTGCTCGGCCTGCTCAGCATATGGCGATGCCGCATGGCTGTGCGACACGCAGATGTTGATGTGCGTCCTGTTTATAAATACTATGTAGAGCACATGTGCTTCTTGAAGGAAATGTTCAAACCACTGCAACCACCCCCAGAGTGGTTGCCTCTTCTTGATGGGCTCTCTGCCCTCAAGCACTTTTAACAGTTCCCGACGTCAGCCAAGTTGGCTGAGGTCTCTTAGTGTCTTATGTGCGTGTGCATGTTCAACTTGTGCGTTTGACCTACATCATGCAATAAAGAAGAAAAAAAAGGTGGCGTTGCATAGCGGTTAAGGTGTCCGATTTGTACGCATGTGGTCGCGGGTTCGATGCGCGGTGGTGCTGCTTTTTTTTTTCTCGAACATTTTGTTTTATTGAGGCATTTGGCGATATTTATGAGTGCGTATAGCTTTACTCTTATATAAATGCTGCCCTTGTTGATGAAATTCCCTTGGCAGTGGCAGTCAGACGTCATCTGATGGACCATCAGATGACGTCTGATGGTCCATCACGTTCCACCAACGCTGCTGACTGGCAGTCAGTGTCCCAAATTACGTAGCTTGATGGAATTTTCAATAGGGTAATCATGCATGCACTCAACAAAAACACGTAACCACGTACGTCGTCATTTTGAATTAAACAATCTTGAGTTCCCTGCCGTCATCTCTGTGCGCCTAAACCTACTTGCTGTCCTTCCCTCCATAATATAAGAGTTTATTGTCAAAGTACAAATAGCAGCGATGAGTGAACCGGCCTCTTTCACTAATCTGTCGGTCCCCGCAGCGTCGAGGAGCTATACTTCGCTCCACGTTACATCCGGCCGCAGTGGGTGCTACGAACCATCAGATCCAATCGAAGGCCGTGGGAGGTTGCCGTGACCTTTGAGAGGAAGCGCCGTGACCAACGACATAAAGGGGCTTAGAGCGATAAACCGGTTCACAACCCTATTGAAAAAAAAACAGCTTAAGCTAGTTCCAGCTTCAAGCTGGGTTATTGCTCCAGCCTGCCCAGTTTGGCAGGCTGGTCATGCTGGTCCCAGCATCGAGCTTGGTTATTGCTCCAGCATGCCCAGTTTGGCGTGCTGGTCATGCTGGTTAATCTGGTCCCAGCTTCAAGCTGGGTTATTGCCTCAGCATGCCCAGTTTGGCATGCTGGTCATGTTGGTGGACTTCCCAACCAGTTTAAATTAATACACAAGGTAAACAAGCCAAGTTCTTCAGAAAAGCCAACTCGGCATCCAATTTATTATTTTTGTACTTGAGGCCTGCTCTAAAGAGCTCAGATGCTACACATCCTCGGCGCTGACACAGTGCCTTTCCGACACACAGACAGTATAGTTTGTGGTGCAAAAGAAACAATTTTACTAAAACTAGATTGCTTATCTCTAAACACGGAAAATACTTGCAACACGCTCAAAACAGTCAAGAACAATAATAATACTAGTCGGATGAGAGAAGCGAACCTGGGTCCCGCCAGTGAGGGGGGCGAAGCGGCCTGTTGCGTAGTCGGCAAAGGCGTGGAAATCCTGTGGCTCGGATTGCATTGGCGATACTCCTCGGCACCACCGTTATTCACAAGCACGCACACATTCGAAGAAACGAAACGACGACTCTGTCGCGGCGTCGAACTTGTTTCCGCGCTGAACAGACTGCCGCTCGCAGTCTCCTCAAATCCCGCTTTTCTTGCACCGCCGTTCAAGTATTCTCCAAACATCGCGCACACAGCCGTCCCTTGGAAAATCTGCCCAAGATAGCCAAATGTTTCTCAAATTTTCCGTTCCTGCCACTTTCTCACTCTCCCTTTTCTCGCACACAAAGGAAGCTCCCAGCGCGCCTGAAGCGCCCGGTAGTCTACCGAGAGCGTGAGTACAAAGAAAAGGACGTGGCCTCGTTCCCGCCTCAGCCCACCTTGGCGGGCCCGCTCCCAGCAATGCCAGTTCGACAAACTCTAGCTGACCTTGGTGTGCTCGCTCCCAGCAAGACCAGCATGACTAGCTCGAACCACCTTGGGCCAGATTCAGAACCAGCTAGAACCAGCTTGTCAAGCTTGAACCAGCTTCAGTACTAGCTCAAACCAGCTTAAGTACCAGCTTGCCCATATGCAGTGCCGGCTCGAACCAGCTCTACCAGCTCGAACCAGCTTGACAAGCTTGATCCAGCTTCAGTACCAGCACAAACCAGCTCAAATACCAGCTTGCCCACCTGCAGTGCCAGATTGAACCAGCTTAATCAGCTAGAACCAGCTTAAAAAACCAGCAAAACCAGCTTGACCAGCTTGATTTTCTTTCTGGTTTATTTAATAGAAAAGGCAAAAGGAACCCCCTTGGCTGCCGCCATGTTGTACAAGTTTTGACTACTCCACACGTGACCGTAAACAGTCCTGATCCTTTTACGTAAAACTGATCCGAGATTTTTTTTTGTGATGGCTGTGAAAACATAAAAAAAAACTTTTTTTAAAAATATTGTTAGCCCCAGAAATCAGTGTCTAGCTCCAATAAAAACCCCAAATACAGCACCGCGGCTGACGACACCCAGTGGACGATTTGCGAGTGTTGTGTTGTCCTTCGTCCTTTCCGCAGTCTCATGGGCTTGTATAAAATTATGTTAAACATTCACCAGCTCGTTTGCGCCATGAGTGTCAACGGCGGCAGAAACCACCAACCACATCGGCAGGGCCTTTTAGGCGTATTGCACCGACATTTGCCTCATTCCAGTAAATTGGAATGAATTTACATGGAGCGTTGCCCCACCGAAGCAAGGAAACAGATGAATAATCGTCGCGACAAACTATCTCACGCGGTACGCACAAACGAAAGCCTTTCCTTCAGGTACTGCTTTTGAAGTCACCAAGGCTTTCATCGAGTCCCTCGTCCTCCGGCACCGCGCTCCCGAAGATCTGATGACAGATCGCGGATCATCGTTCATGGCACAGCTGACCCAAGAAATCCTTCGGCTCAGTCACATTAGCCACCGTTGTGCCACTACGTATTACCCACTGACCAACGGGCTGACGATGCGGCCCAACAGGAAAATTACCGACATGATCTCTATGCACGTGGACGTAGAGCACAAGACGTGGGACGAAGGTTTCCCTACGTCGCGTTCGCCTACAACACGGCGGTTCAAGAGACAACTGGATTTACACCTTTCCAGCTGGTACATGGTCGGAAGGTCACGACCATGCTCGACGGGATGCTGTCCCGTGAGCCAGCTGCCGATGAGAGCGACGGGCATACAAAGTCTACCAGCTCGCCAGGCTCCTGATTAAAGAACCACAACGTGTAGCCGCTGACCGTTACATCCTTCGTCGTTGGGACATCCACTTCCAGCCCGGAGACAGAATCTGGGTGTGGACGCCCGTAGGTCGCCGCGGCCTCAGTGAGAAGCTGTTAAAACGGTACTTTGGATCATACAAGGTACTCCGTCGCCTTGGGGAGGTGAACAACGAGGTGATGCCCTACGGAACAAGAAGAGCACCACGCCGCCCACCACGACCTGATGCCGTCCACGTCGTGCGCCTCGAGCCGTACTACGCACGATAAGAGTGTGAACTCTGATCCCGAGCAACACTTGGTAGGACTGTGTTTTGCCAGTCTCCGTATTTTTCTATTATGTTACTTGCCTTGCTTCGTTTTTTTCCCTTTGACGTGGCATCGAGGCGATGCTCGTTTTAAAGGGGAGAAGAGTGCCACACGCGTCGGCGAGCGAGTGCGTCCCTGACGGAGTGATTAAGGTGCTTGACTTTTGCGCGGAGCCGCAGGGCTTGATTCCTGAGATTTCTAAGAACATTAAAATGGACGAATAAATAACAGACGCGTATCTTTTATTTATTCTTTCAGTTTAATGTTCTGGTAAATTAGAGAACTATGTTGCTTGTTCCGGGTCCGAATGTTCTAGTCAACGAACCTTCTACGCTGATTGTTCCAGAAGCACGCGGTAGTCAGTCTCGCCCAAAGTTTGATTCTGCTGTTTCGCCGCCATCAACGCCTGCGACGGTAGCCCTTTTCTATTTTGTTTTGAAAACAATAGTTCCCTCATTAAACATTTAGTCTGCTTCAGTTTTCTTCACTTCATGAATTGTCATTGGTGGAAATATTGCCGAACACTGACTGCTAAGTGGCGCAAGGCGTCGCCCGACTCAAACGGTTCGTATTCGCCCGTTTATGCTGCACGTCGTGTATCCATACGCCGATGGGTGGGCACAGCCTTGAGCTGTGTCTTAACTTCGCCGTAAAAATCTGGTAATTTAAAGCGTTTTTAGGCGTGCTTGCGTTTCAGCGTTATATGTGCGCTGTGGAAAAGCAAACACATAGCGCTTTTTAATGAGATAGCATTATTAAGCCACTCGTCGCAAGATTTCGCCTACGCGTGTCGCCCCTAATGTAGTCAATTTTCTGCTGCATTTAGCGAAAAATCGACTTCACATCTCTACCGAAAAACCCAGTATAACTTTTCGATATCTGGATTACAGAACTAGAACACTATCTGGATTCTATCTGGATTTCGTTTTTGTCTGAAATTATTCCTTTGTCTGCAATCTGGGTTTCAGGTTTTCGGAAACACTTCCAGTTAGATTCCCAGTTTCATAATCCACATAGTGAAAAGTTATACTGGGTTTTTGGTAGGGTTCCCCAATAAATTAAGCGGAATCAAGTTCATCGCTAAATTTAGCGGAATATTGACCTCACGTGTCCTATGCACTAATTCATGCTCCCTGCTAGAATTGGTAGAATCATGTTATTCCCCGAATGTAGCGGAATATTAACTTCAGGTGATCTACGCACCAACTCCTGTTCCCTTATAAATTTAGCGGAATTAGGTTCCCCTCTTAATTTAGCGAAAAATTGACTTTACGGGACCTATGCACCAATTCGGAGTCTCCACTAACTTTTGCGAAATCAGGTGCGCCACTATACCTGGCTGAAAATTGACTTCCCGTGGCCCATGCATCAAGTCAGGTTCCTCATGTAAATTTAGCAGAACATTGACCGATTCACCCTACTGATTAAACCAGCGAAAAAATCGTGCTGGTCTTGCTGAAAATTAGGCTGGTCAAGCTGATTAGGCTGGTAACTTAGCGCAGTAAAGCTTTTAATTTAGCTGGCCATACTGGTTCAGCTGGGAGTGAAGCTGGTGAAGCTGGTAGTCATGGTGGTGAAGCTGGAAGTCAAACTGGTGAAGCTGGAAGTCAACTCGGCGAATTCGGTAAACAAGATGGTGAAGCTGGAGTGCAGCTGGTCAAACTATTAATCCTGGTTGCCAATCTGGTTTTGGTGGAACTGCTCGCGCCAAGGTCGGCTTGCGCTGTTCGAACTGGCCGTGCTGGGAGCACGCGCGCCAAGTTCTGCTTCGGCTGGGACGACGCCACTTCCTGTGCTTTATTCTCTCGTGCTCTGCGAGCTGCGTCTGTGTGCGAGGAAAGAGAGAGAGAGAAAGTGGTAGGAACGAATAATTTGAGACACGTTTGACTCGCTCGTACCGATTTCCGAGGGGACGGCAGTGAGTGCGTAGTAGGGAGACTACTTGGATTGCGGTGCGAGCAAGACGGAGTTTGAGGTGGCAGCAAGCGGCAGTCTGTTGAGCGCGGGAAGAGGTCGGACGTACCAACTGAGGCACCGCTTCGTGTCTTTGAACGTCTGTGCGCTCATGGGGTAGAGTACGTGGTGCCGCGGAGTATGACCAATGCCATCAAAGTTTACGCATTTCCACACCTCTGCCGAATAAGCAAGAGGCCGCTTGGCCCCGATTACTGGCGGGAACCAGGTTCGCTTCTCTCATCCGTGTAGTATTTTCCATTATTATTGTCTGGTGTTGGCGTGTGTCTTCTATTTTCCGTGTTGAGAGATAAACAAGCTTGTTTTCATAATCTTGTATTGCACCGAGAACCCCCGTCTATGCGTCGGTTAGTACAGTGTCAGCGCCGTGGATGTGTAGCATCTGAGCTCGTGGAGCAGGCCGCGAGTACGAAAATAATAAATTGGATGCCGAGTTTGCTTTCCTGGTGAATTTGGCTTGTTTTTCCTGTGTATTAGTTTAAGCTGGTAAAACTAGGGGGAAAGTCTACCAGCTTAACCATCATGAACAGTTTCACCAGCATGACCAACAAGCCAAACTTATCATTCTTTGACAAGAACCCAGCTGAGAGCTGATACTCGGGGCCTGACCAGGCTGGTGGAAGCTGATAAAACCTGTTTTACTACTGACGTCTAACCTCTGGTTAGCTCAGTTGGTAGCACGTTCCACTAGAAATAGAGAGGTCCCGGGTTCGATACTCGGACCAGGCCGATTTTTTCAGTCTCGCACCGGTCACATAGCAGTGCTTAGAGATTTGTGTTTGTCCTCTGTCCCTCTTGTTCCCCTTCTCCGGGAATTATTTTCGTCATTCTTGTCCAGCCCGTTTTGCACCTTTGCATTCACTTGAATTATAACTATTCGTGAATTCTAGCCAGGCTATCTGCATCTTAATCACCTTTTTTGTGCGTCCGCTTTTTGCGAACGACTAGGAAATGGGAGTGAACAGTTTTTTTGTTTTCCTGTTTTGCCACAACAGGACACATTATATCTAAAACTCAAATGTTTATTACAAAAAAAGTGTAGCTAACGTAGGTAGAAATTTCTTGCTTGAGGAGGGAGCGAAACTTATGAGTGGGGCTCAGCTTTCTGCCCTTCGCTGCCCATGCCCCAGCGGACGTCTATCAGAGTACGCTGGAGTACACTACTGCCGGTCTCTTCTCTGCATCTTGAACTGCATCAAGAAAGGTACGCGTACGCAAACGCGCTTTAACATTGCCTAGTTTTAACCGAAGCTTTAATTAATTGTTTTTGGGAGTCTACCTGGTGTCTTTATTTTCTGATAACTTATACTTATATCAAACTTTTATTATCGTGCTTCTCAACGACCCAACCAAGGCTCGACCTGTCCAAGCCAAAGAAAGAACATTGAATCCAAACTTTATACAATATTTGTTAAATAAATAACAATAGAGGAAATTCGCCAAGCAAATGTTATTATGTGCCACTCTCCTTTCTTACCGCGCGCATGCGCGGTTCAGAAGGTGAGCAGCTCACTGCATGCGCCGCAGTCTTCAGAATGTGTTTCGTCTTGTGAACATTGTGAGTAAATTTTAGTGTTCGTGTTAAATTGAAAGTCAAATTTGGGGGTTTTACGTGCCAAACCAAACGACGGGCATCTGGCACGCCCCAGCGGAGGACTAAGGATTAATTTGGACCACCTGTGGATCTTTTGACGTGCAACCGAAAGCTCGGTTACACGGCGTCTTCTCCGCAATAAGGCTGCGTCAGATTGCGGGCACCTCGGCCGGGATTCGAACCCGCCACTGTTAAATTGAACATTTCACTTTTGGTTACAATTCAACACTGCTCGATTTCAACTTAGTTCAAATTAACCTTTCGACTTTTTGCACACCTCTAGAACAAAGCATGAGAAAGGAATTTGTGAAGGAAGAATATTTTTTATACTAATGCAACGGAGCATTTTCAGGTCATTTTTTATTTTCTAGGTCGCAACAGTCTCGTACTATGCTCTCATCACCTTGAGCAAAAGCTGAGGCTGAGAGTAAGCGTCGGTTATCAACGTGAAAAAACTGTTTCAACCGACATACTGGATGGTAAAACTCGGACCTCAAAGCCCCATCTCCAAACTCAAGAAACGTCTACGTAATCTGTCCACACAGAGCCTGATCTCTTTACGTACAACTGGCTTTTAACTCGAAATATGGAGACTAAGTTATCTTAAAATTAAAAATAGAAAAAAGAAGGGGAGGGGGGGGGGATGGATTTATGAAAAATAATTATGCTTGCAATTATTATTTTGCTTCCAAACGTAATCCGTTTACTCTCGCGATTACTACATTTGAAACTTTATCAAATCATTACGAAACTGTATCACAACGTAATATCGATTTCAAAAACTTTGACTACTGGTAATGAATATCGTACAGACCCGCACGTCACCAAATTGGAATATTTGATCTTGAGAGACAATCAGTGGGAGCTACTTCTGACCATGGACTTCCAACAAGAACATCAAATATGATGTCCAGCGTATACTAACGTGCTATCATCACGCATTTGGGGTATTTGTGGTTTCGGGTAATTTTTTAAAAATTGATATAAATTTCTCGGTTAGCTCAGAAGTTAATCGTTCAAAACACGCAATTGCTTCTCAAATTGCATACCTGAATGCGCTAATTTCCTTGCTGCTATTGAAGACTGTAGACCACATGATGGACGGCACGCCCTCCTCACTATGGTCCCGGTAGGCCCAGAGGCCGCCCAGGCTGGAAGACATCTCGTAGACGATTGGCTGGAAGCCCTCGTCAAGCATCTGCCGGACAGATAGGATGCCGCTCGGTCCGCCTCCCACGATGCAAACCCTCAGAGGGCTGTCCTTATCGCCACGTGGGCGCATGGTGCTTGCGTGACTGGTAATTCGGTCGATGCCGTTCGATCGAAAAACTGCTCAAGGAGACCTACCTAAAAAGGACACGGGGGGGGGGGGGGGGGGGCGGGGGGGGGGTTAAAGCAATAAGGAGCTCCCCCTAAAAATCAGCCTCTACACAAATTCATTTTTCTTAAAAAATATGGCGTTGAAGCTCGGTTGTCGTATAGGTCTCGCGACGTTATATGACATCGATTTTCTCCTATATTTAGAGGGGAAAGTCAAGTGGAATATAAGTCACGGGATGGGAGATTTGCCTGTGTATTTAGCGGGAAAACCGTACACTCTTAGGTACGTCACGTAACATCATTTTCTCAGCGAGATTTCTCCTAAATTGCATGGACGAACGGAAAGGACGGACAGTATTATTTTTTTATTCGGAGAAGTTTCGTTAAATAGTATTCCTTGATTTGATAAATATCCCCGTGGGCCATCCTGGCATTTAACACGACAGGAGAGCAAGGGGCGGGGGAAGGGGGGGGGGGGACAAAATAACAAAAATGGCTTGCGTTTGGTGTTCAACTTGTCAAAATAAACACCAGAGTGGCCCATCACTACCTTTGATCATTTCCCAAAGGTTGGGTTGAGTGCATAGCATATTCTTTCACATTTTTTACTTTGATTCAGCAAATTCGTCCTTAGATATTCATTCGGCAAATGTATTATCTACATAGAAAGCATCTGCGCAAAAGAAATTACATCATAATGAAAAAAAAAATATGATCTGTTTTTAAACGTTAGGCGCATTGACAAAGCTTGCCTGTGGAATAATTCAGTTGATGTAATCGCCCTGCCGACTTAAGATGTAGGTTTAATTACTTCCGAAAAACACGCTAAAACAATTGATAACATTGAGGACGATTTAATATCTTCGACATGAGACCGATAAAGAGAAGCGAATAAAACAAGGCAACTGTTCATTATATGATTATTACTATGTGGCGCGCCCTTTGGAAATTAAAGAAAAGAACACAAAAATATCCTTTTTTTTAAATATTGATGTAATCTTTAATGGCGAATAAATTGTGCCTTTACAAAAGGCTTATTCGATTCACTGAGTAAAGATTGCAACAGCACATCCAACTACGAATACCTCGAGTTATTTTTGAAGTTTCTAATACCTCCACCCGCCCACTAAATAACGAATTTTTTTTTATGTTTTTTTTTTAGATTAACACACATAAATTGTGTATTTCTTTGTTATGTGGCTGTCATATATCAGTTATCGATTGGGGAGGCAGAACGAAGCAACATAAACTCAAATTGTTTGTGAGCGTAAATATAAGAAGTAGTATTTAAGCCACAATACGGATTACTCAAATACTATGTCATTACTTGCGTGACATACTTATATAATATAGTAAACTGGAAGTATATAAATAATAAACTAACAGTGCGTAGCAATCACTTCGGTCGTCTAGAATTTAGTTTATGATATGTATTTAAGCGAGAAAACCCCAATCAAACCAAAAACGAAGTCGCGACACGGAGTGTTTCTTAGTTTTATATAAAAAAGACAGCTGAAAAGCGGCAATGAAAGTTGTCGACCACCGAAAACTAAGCTTACCAAATGAAAGCTGCGTTGCGTGCAAACAGCTTTCCCTCCCTAGCAGGACGGCTGAATCGCACGTTAGAAACAACTGGTGTCAGGCGTCACATGACCGTATGTTCCGCTCAACGTTATCGATCTTATTAACTACATGTGCACAGTGCACCTGGCGCTCATATTACAATAGTGCTAGTAAACAACTTTTATTTCCATCTCGACCTTTCTTCCTCCGTCTTTCTCTCTCTTTTTAAAACTTTGCGGTTGCATTAAAAAGCACAAAACCACTTTCTGTGATACTGTAAAACCCTTTATTTTCGCGGCCCGCATTTATTTATTTATTTGCAATACCCTCAGGGGCGTGAGGTGTTAGAGAGGGAATGGGTATTACAATGATTGTGGAAATACTTCGCAAATAGTGGTGGAGCCCTTGATGGCGGCAATGCCGCCGGGTAGGCCATTCCAGTCCGCCAAGTAGGGGCGAATAATCGACTTTACGCAATAGGCAGAGACGAAACATTTTCCGTCGGGTAGTAAGTAGGGGAAGCGAAAGATCCGATTTTATTCATGAAACACCACGAAAACGTGAGTGGTCAGATTGAATGAACCTGGCAGTACAGTTTCGGGAAGCCTCACTACTGTCTCTTAGTGAAGAAAGCTGAGGGTGCCGAATGGAGGATGCATACCCTAATTTCGATCGCACTAAGGAAATTTAAAGGAGTCGTTTTAGGTTACTTGGGACAGGTCAGAAGTTCCTACGGAGGTAACCTAGGCTTCGGTTAGCAGCAGACACCACTGAAGTAATGTGACTGTCCCGAGAGAGGATTTTAGCTAAAAGAACACCAATATACTTGTACGCGTCAGTTTGTTGGTAGAGGAACAGTATTGAGAGTAAGAGGAGAACACATTTGGAAGGTGGAACGAGAGAAGCGCATGTGTTTACATTTGTTAGCATTAAAGGAGATTTGTGAGTTACTGCACCATTTATTAATAGATTCAAGGTCATTTTGTAGCGCTGCAGAATCACAGCGAGATATTATTTTATAATAAACAACACAGCCATCGGCAAATAAGCGCATTGTTGAAGATTCCCGATGTGGAAGATCGTTGATGGGAGTAAGGACGAGTAGTGGAGCAAGCACTGTTCCTTGGGACACACCTGAGGTAACAGGGGCCAATACAGATGAAGAGTCATTAGCATAAACAAAGTGCTTTCGTTGTGAAAGGAATCATTTAATCCATTAGAGTACGGTGGTGTCAAAGTTTAACGACGAAAATTTTAGTAGCAGTTGGTTATGCGGTACTTTGGCAAAAACTTTAGCGAACTCAAGAAATACAGCATCGGTTGGAAAACCGGAGTCGAGGTTAGAAAAACGTCATGGGTTAAGAAGAGAAGCTGTCTTTCAAAAGAGAAGTTTCTTTTGAAAGACAGCTTCCCGTGGACATACCCGTGGACATACCCGTGGACATACCCGTGGACATACCCGTGGACATACGCCAATATCTTTCCCGATCTAGTAAACCTGTACTGTCAACTATGCGGCGAGCCTGCCACCTTAGACCACATAATCTGGGACTGCGCGAAGGATCCGCCTCCGGCAGATCTAGTTTCATCTCCCTCACTTGAGCAATGGGAAGCTGTGCTGACCAGCCCGGACCTGGACGTCCAGTCCCGGGCCTTGGCAAGAGCGCAAGAGGTCGCCGACAGACTTCAACTGCCGACCATGTGGAGCAGCTGAAGGAACCGAAGAAGGTCACCATCTTACTGACAAATAAAGTTTTTTCTCTCTCTCTTTCTTCTACGGTAGCTGTGCTGTGCGTTGTTAAAAAAAGAAATGGAATCGAGGTATATGAATAGATTCTTATAGATTCTTATGGTACAGTATTTTTGAAGGCACAGAAGTTAGAGAGACAGGCCTACAGTTTAAGGGAGATAATTTATTACCGCTCTTTGACCGCACTTACCTTTCCGATTATCCAACCGTCAGGAATAAGGACTGCTGAAAAAGGTTGGTTAATAGACTCGACGAACACACTGTGCGCTGCAGTATTTTAGAGTTGATGTCGTCGATGCCGCAGGATGAAGACACTTTCACGGACACAGTAATTTTAACAATACCGTCAAAGTCAACACACATTGGATTCACAAAAGGGAGGTTTTAAGCAATGGTTGTTAACAACGCTAAAGGACTTGGGATGGTGTTCTCAGCAGAGAACATATCATTTAAAACTGAGGTACACTGACTCGCCTCTTTTTTGTTTTTTAAATCATCTTCAAGGTTAAGTAGGGAGCGTGGAGTATGGTTAACAACTTGTCAAAATTGGCGAGGATTATTGAGTCGCAGGAATGGATGAGTTTCCTGGTAGAAAATACGTTTCCGCTCCACAAGCTTGAGGTTCAACTCATTTGCGCCTTCACTATACCTGTCCCAAGATGCAGTTGTGTTTTTCATTTTTGGCTGTCCGAAAACGGTGTTTCTTCTTATTGTTGAGTATTTTCAGCGAGCGTGAGTACTAGGGTTCAGAAGATCGGGAAGTTATGGTTGTGCTTGGGACATGTATTTCAATAATTTATAATAATTTGTTCTTAAATTTACACCAGTTTTTGTTTCCAACCCTGCGATCAAACATATCTAAGGCTGAGAAGCATTTTGAGGGGTCCATATATAGCCTTATTGTTTTAAAGGGACAATGAAGACAATTTTATTTAATTTTTTAAGTGGTGTTTTTATGCTTCTTGGGAACATAGCATGCTGGCCAATTTTTTGTAGACAATTGTGACGCGTATTTCTGTGCCTACGAAAGAAGTAAAGAAACCGAAACTGAACAATCTCCATTCTCGTTTCTGGGCCTCCGAAAACGGAGGTGACGTAGGGAGTGTCGTCAAGTGTGAATAGTCGGTATCGGTAGTATTTAGGAGATCGAGACTCTTGTTACCGCGGTGGGTTATAGCAGCGCGCTGGCGCGGTCGTTTCGTCGAATCTGTCAACATAGACGGCGATGCCGCTCTCGCGAGCGAGTTCGAGCTTCCGTTCAGTAACCCAACACAAACGAAACGGGAGTACGTGTGTGGCGGCCTCCGCCATCACCCGAGGGAGACCGCCCAGCCGATAACGAGCGGCCCGCATGCCGAAGTGCCCATAGTTGCTCGGTGGCCGTTTCGCGTCCAGCGTAGCAAAGAAAAAAACAATCATGCTGCTTTATTTACGGTTTAGTAATCACTTCCGGTCCGATTTATACTTTTCATGGCTATTCAAGCGGAAATTAGAACAGTATTCCTAAAAACCGAGAATTAAAACGGGACCGAGGGCGCGTCTCTCGTTTCAACCAATCGCTGAGGCGTCTCTTGTGACGTCGCGCTTCTTGGCCTCGCACCGGTCACGTGAGCTCCGCTTCTCCTGGCTTCTCCCGCAACTCTCGGGGCGTCGCTCCAGTCGATTCCGGTACGATCATTACCGCGACTGTTTAATTGATTTGCGCGGCATACAAACGCCGGTTTCGGCTGAAATTTGGGCAACGTGGCCTGAGACGTGCCTGGAACCCAGTTCAATCGCCAAAAAGATTCCCGAAATTGCCTTCATTGTCCCTTTAACAAGTCTGACACCTGCAAGCACTTCAAGTGATTGTGATCACTAACGCCTTCAAATCCAGACAGCGAGGAGATACACTCAGCTTGATTCGTTCATACGAAGTCTAATATTTTTAAGCGCATGTCATTTACAAGAGTGGGAAAGGAAACCACCTGAGACAGATTAAAATCTAAACAAAGTTTAAGGAACACACGACAGTCACTGGTACCATGTATACAATCTTGACCGGACTAATCACACTTAATATAGAGGGAAATCAAAATTGCCAACTAAAAGAACAGGATGGTCAGGAAGCTGCACACATAAAGCGGACTGTTCGTCATGCAAACGAGGCACAGAATTAGATAACGCATCGGGTGGCCTGTAACAGGCGCCAAGCAAGACTGATTTAAAACCGCATTTCATTACGATCCAGATTGCGTCGATAGTGCTGGCGATAAGGAGAAGAAAACTTTAGATACTTTCATGCGCACATATTAAAACACCACCCCACGATGGTCGCATCGATCTCACCTAAATATGATAAAGTTAGGGTGATTCGGCAAAATTTCATTGCTGTCTATACCGGGATAAAGCCAAGTCTCGGAGATTAGTACACATTTAGCATCACAGGAGGAAGTAAGAGAACAAACGTCCTCTCGTTTAGGCATTAGGTTGTGCTCATCACGTATAAAACAGGACTTGGGGAACTAACAACGGCAACAACACTAATTGAAAAGCTAACATCGGCAAAGATTCGGCTCCCACTCCATGTACGGTCCTATGGTACGTTGACGATTATTTTATCTTTCTTGGCGCCGAGAACAGCAATTTTCCAACCACTGTAGCCGGCGTTCTATAAACTTTTAAAAACTGCTTGGAACCATTGGAAATTACTCATAAGCTTCCGGAAGAAAGATAAATCTGATTCCTAAACATCAGGCTCAATTTCCACCACACTCATATATGCTGGAAATATGAGCCAAGGGGTAAAAAGCAATTCTTCCGTTCAGTTCGGCACATTATAAGCTGGTAAAACGAGGAATTTTAAAATTATGTCTAAACAACTCTCTTCAAAAATCCTGCGAGCACTCTATTTCAGTAAGCTTTGATGCGCAAATTTCAAGACGAACAACCACCGGATATTCCACCTCGTTATTAACATCGATTGCAGAGAATCTTGAGAACAAAAAATAAGGGGACATCTGTCACACCAAGAGCCAGAGATGGAACCACGAGACCTGTCGTTCTTCCCTACTTCCACAGGTTCTCCCATGCCATCAAGAAAATCGCTAACAAGATCATCATCAACGTCGTCTTCTCTGCACCCACTAAGCTTGCCAACATGCGCAAACAAGTCAACTAGCCTAATTCCCACCGAACAGTAAGCTGTACCAAACAACATCAGAACAGCTTTATCGAGTGCGCCGAGGAAGTGGTGTACTCATTTCCCATTTCGTGCGGGAAAGTGTACATAGGGCAGATCGGACGATGCCTTAAAGATAGGTTCCATGAACACAAAAAACCACAGCACGAGAGCTAATTCTGGCCATCTAGGCATACACTGCCGTGATTGTGGGTGCGACGTTCTCCTGTCATCGTGTACAATTTTAGGTAGGAATGGTAACCAATTAACTAAAAAAAATATCGAAGCCGAACAATTCGCCAGGAATTATAAAAACTGTATTAGTACACCATCTTTACACCTGGCAGAAAAATAGAAAAAAAATGTTAGGTGTCTAGGAGATCGGTGCGCGTGATTTGGGAAATTCTGTAGTGCAAGAGGTAGAAGAAGAGAAAGTATATATCAAAGCAAGTTGTAAGTCAGCGCGGTTTGTTTGAATTTCACTTTATTTTAAGTGTATAAGGAGTGAGTGTTATTTGCCCTAGTGCGCTGTAGTGTGTGTGAAAATAACTATGGGAGAGCATTTATTACGGAATCCGAAAGTGCGTTGTTGCTGAAGGTCTTAGTGCCCATGCCCGATTTGTGAAACCGAAGTTTAAAGAGGTGAAGCGAAAGGAAAGGAAAATTAGCAGAATTCACCCCGTCAACTCGCCGCCAGAAAAAGTGGTCATGTGTGTTGATCATATCAAGCGCTTGGGGGTTGGCAAAGCACAGGACACGCGCCGAGTTCCAGATATTGTTATGGTTCGGGTATTGCCATTGCAGCGACTGGACACTGTCACTACCCGTATGCTTGTCGACCTACTGATTATCACGAGCACAAATCGAGCGCTCACGCAATGCTCAAGTACAATCTATAAGCCGCGTTTAAATACGTTAACTGGGCGACATTCGGACCGCCAAGCTATGTCATCAAATTTTACGAACGAGAGATTGCAAAAAAGACGCTCGTTTTTATCCTTGAAATTACACCGCAACTAAGAGGTTTCTTAGTCAATGGCGTTGACTATGATTATTCTCGGGTTCCACTGGTGCCTGTAAACTCGTGTAAAGTGAAAAAAAAAAAAACTCTCCAATTGAATATCGTTGCACCGCCCCTTTAACATCATATGTGGCAGCCGACCTACAACAACCTCTGCATCAAATATAAATGTGGCTGAGTACTTTGCCACACAAGACCTTCGAGACCACAGTTGACGTTAACTCATTTTGCACTACATACGGAGACTGGAGGGGGGGTTGGGAAGAGGGGTGGAAAGGGGAGGGGGCAAGAAAGGTCGCAGCGACTGCATCCAGTCCGCACTCCACGCCAATGCGCGATTTGCCTCATCGGTTTCGTTTTTCGTCAGCCTCGTGCCGAGTTTACTTTTTCTACCCATACTTAGTTCTCCATACTGTTGCGAAGTCACTTTTTTCTAGATTTTTGGTACATCAGTGGAGGCTGCATCAGCATCCGGCTGACTGAAGGCTCCAGCTGCTGTTTTCAAATTGTCAGTAACTTTTTTTTTCTTATTTCGTGCTTTTCCTTGTGGTGTGTCATTACTGTATTGAATACATCTAGAGTAAATGAGATGACGACCCATTAAAAAAAAAAGTTTAATTAAACTGAAAATAAGTTACGTTCCATAATCAGGGATGTACAAATATACATAACCAAAAAAGGTTTCAACAGATGGCACGATTTCCTGTGTTGTCTGCATTGTTTGGTTGGCCCGTAGATTGAACAGAAATGAATTCACCCTATTCGTTCCTGCGAACGTATCCACATTTGAAGGATATCAAACATACGGAGGATTCAAGTGCCCAATATTTTTGTTACATTTCATGAAAAACGTATTATCGCTCGGGTCTACAATATTGATGTAGAATAATTTTCAGGAAATAAAGATACAATAGAAAATCTCTTCTCGACATTTGGGGCCCTAAACTCCTCAAACACAAAGTTGAGGCCGAAGTTGACGGAGCGCACTGATTGGACGATCGTGACGATGACTTCGCGTTTCTTTCGCCGACATCCAATAGGCGCGCACCGCGAATTTTCGGCTCCAACCTTGTGTTTGACGAGTTTAGGGCCCTTGGTTTGCTCATCGCTTAAAGGGTGTGTTGACCTAATCCCATCCTGTCTAAAATTTAAAACTGATATCCAGCTTTACGCACGTCGAGGGGTAAAGAGCCGAATATTTTTGTTGCATTTTGTCAAAAACATATATCCTCTCCAGTTTACGAGGATTGGTGCATGATACTTAAACGAAAATAAAAATATAATACAAAGCTCTTTTGACATGCCTTATAACAAGCCTAAAAAGACGCAGTCACTTCCGAAGCTAAGTGGGGTATGATTGGCCCTTTGTCTTTGAAGACAGGCTCGTGAAATCCGAACATTACGTAGGGACTAGAAAACGACGTTATTCTCGACGATTCATATTAAGCCGGAGTCGGTATTCATCATTACATAGTGAAGAATGCTGATCATTGCAAATATATTTGTGTTGCTGGCCTTTGGCGCAGAAGTATTTGCGTCATCCCCAGGTGAGTACCGCCAGAACTGAGTTTTCGGTTGCTCGCAAAAGCACCTCTTAATGGATTTGGTGCATAGTAATTTGTATATTAAAGGTACGTTTACACTCCAACGTAAAGTCGACGGGCGCAGCGTACAGAGACAATGATTGGTTGCAGGTATCGAGTTCCTGGTGGCCGGCCAATGAAACGCGCGCGTCCTCCGCTAAAGCTGTGTTCGCTGCGCTCAATGTCGGTGTATAACCGAGCCTTAAGGCCCTGTCACACTGATGCAACACGACGGCAACAGCAACACAACACGTTGTCCAACAGTCGGGCAACTTGTTGCTCGCTCCCCGTGTTGTCCGACAAAGCTGTCACACCGCGGCAACAGCACGACAACATGGACGACAACTAAAATGTTGCCTCGGTATGACAGCTTTCGGCAACAAAAACAGCAGCAACTTGTGTTGGACAACGAGTGTTGCCCTGATCGCTGGCTGAGCGAATTTCGGGCCGGCAACACGACAACATAGATAGCTTCGATGGTAGAGCTAGTCCCCTATCAATAAAGTCTTACTCAAACAAAGGCTTGGAAAACGTTATTTAACAATAATTAGGGCTGGCGTGCAGCTAAAATATTTTCGATTAATGTTTTTTGCTGCGCAGTTACGGAAAGCGATTTTCGAAATGGTCACAGCTACGGTCGTGAACGTTCAGACTGGTTTTGAAATTAGATCTCCCGAGAGTCCACGCACATTACGGAAAGTGAAATAAAATGGCATGCCTACTCACCCACTAATAAAGTATAATAAAAATAATCCAGAAAACCTAAGATTAAAAAGTCGAAGCATAAAACGACCACTCTGATCATGATTGTTGATGCTTGGAACTTGGAAACAGCCGCTACCAGACACCTGATTTGTTTTAAAA
The DNA here is from genome assembly GCF_016920785.2 of Ixodes scapularis. Taxonomy (NCBI): domain Eukaryota; kingdom Metazoa; phylum Arthropoda; class Arachnida; order Ixodida; family Ixodidae; genus Ixodes; species Ixodes scapularis. Next base: position 95,388,817 of record NW_024609882.1, read on the forward strand.
ATACCCAGGACGTTTTGGGCGAATGAAGCGATCACGTAGCAGCGGTAGGCCAGTAGACAGCGTTGAAAACTATTTATTTCACCGATTGTTATGAAGGCCGGCTTTCCTCCGTCTGGCCGATGGTGTCGGTGTCGCAGTTTTGAAGCACTGTCAGTTCAGCTCAACACCACGCTACAAAAGACGCTTTGGGGTACTGCCGGTGCTAACGCTATTTTACAGTAGAAATAGAAATTGCATGAAAGAACCGGACAAAATCACTTCATACGGTGGCGTAAATCCCGAACATACATCAGCGATGTCCCTTTCCTCGGTTAGGGCTATCTGCTTTGTCAGCAAATGAAGAACATTTCGATAAAATAAAGAGGGAAAAATACTCCCTGTGTCAAGTTTTCTAATCACAATCACTAGTTGATGTCGTACCGTGGTAATTCCCGGCCCTTCGAACGCACTAGCACTTTGTAGAGTCACATTTCCAGCGATTCCGCGCCGCACACGAACGAAGGTAAACAATCAAGATGGCGGAGTGTTCCCCGTGTTGTCCTCGCCGTCAGCGCGGTGTGACAGGGTTGTCGGACAACAAATCGGGCAACACGGTTGCCGGGCGGCAGCAGCATGTTGCCCGACTGTTGTTGTTGCCTCGATGTGACAGGGTCGCCGGCATCACGACTTCCCCGTGTTGCCGGATAGAGTTGTCCAACTGTTGCCTCAATGTGACAGGGCCTTTAAAGGGATGGTGAAGCGAACATTTAAGTGTCTATTTTAAGCGGCCCACTATCTTTCCATGAGTCAGCAGCCGCCGGTGTGGGCGAGCACACGCGAGGAAATCAAGGTGATCATATCCCCGATTCACCATTAATAAATTCGATGGGGGATACGACGCCAATTGTGTTGCGTATGCACGCGCACAGCCGCGGCGGCTGACTCATGGAAAGATAGTTTATAGACACAAAAATGTTCGCTTCACAATCCCTTGAAGCACGAAATCGGCCAACGCCACGATAGACGGAGAAAATCAAGCACCGTAAAAAGTGCATAGTCAAGGCGCTCGTCTTCGTTGTTCTTTTCCTATCAGTAGAGAAATTAATCGCGCTCTAAAACAAAACTACTCCGCATTCACTATGTGTGATTCGTTCAGCCATTGAGAGCAAACCCCCAAATAAATTAGGTGTCGTGTGGAGGGATGGGCACGTTGTTGAATACAAAATGTAATTCAATGCCCTTACTCATTACTCGCTGAAAACGTTGCTCTACTTCGTGTCACTTTAAGTATGAACAGAGGCGACGCTACGAGCTCATTGGGCCAATCAAGCTGCGTGATAGGTGTACCAGATCGGTGTTCATCTTGTCGCTGCGCCGGTCCTATAAGGTGTTTATATACTGAGGTCCTATCTAAAATGGGCCTCACTAATCGGCGCCTGCAAGTAGAAATCTAAACATTTAGTCAAAAATGAATCTTATGTGTCGGCTCCATCTTGTAAAATTAAAAAGCGTAGCACCCATTCTGTAAAAAATAGGGCTAAACAAATTGGGAGGGTCGAAGGCGGACGGCCACGCAGGCGATCGAGTCGAGGGGCGGGGCGCTTTTGGCGAACGTATTGATAGATGGCGTCGATAGCAGCGTCGGAACATGTAGCCCACCAGCAAAGGGAAGCAGACGACACACAGACGAACTGCATCGTCAGCATGAGTGCCGATGACGCCGTCGTGATGCAAGTGTGTTGTATTTTTTGTTACTTCAAGTCTTGCTTTGAATGTCCGTGTTTTTTTAATTAAAATGTACGTTACAAGAAGGTTATGATCATTCTTAAAACCACGGTAGCGTCATTTATAGATATAGTGGACGTAGCGCCATCTATTAATAGGTACGCCAAATGCGACCCGCCACTCGACTCGGCTGTCTGTCTCGCCGTCCGCAGTCGACACTTGCAAGTTTGCTGGCCCTATTTGTTACCGAAAGGGATCTACGTTTTGTAATTTTACATGATAAAAGCGAACTTTGAAATATGCCTATGATGACAAGTTTAGATTGCTATGTGCAGGCGCCGATTTTTTGGACCCGTTTTAGACCGAGCCTGGGGATTATAAACACCTTATATTATCACTAAAACAGGAAAAAAGAAGCATAGTCAATAGCGCTTTTTACGCTGCTTGATTGGTCCCATTGCCTCGTAGCATAAGGTGCGCCTGAATTTGAGTTAAAACAAAAACAAAATAAATACATTACTTATTACTGAGATTGAAAAAGATCGTGTAGCAATAGCTAAAAAGTAAAGGATTGGTACAGAATCTCGAGCTGGTAAACTCTTTGGAAATCTGGGTATAATGCCCAGCGCTGCCCGTTCTTACCTGAATGGGTATTGTGCCGGCAGGTGGTCGTGTATCAACGCTGGGTGATGTACGTTAAAACCCCAGGCTAGCGGTTGTACTGCACTGACTCAATTTCCTTTCCACAAAGTAGACGGCAGCCGTCTACTAGTTCTGACGAACTTGTGGGACTCGACTTCCCTTACTGCACCACGTGGTAGATACCACTTCGTAGCTGGATGCTGAGGACAGCTACCGCCGGGTCCGTTTGAAGGCTGCCGTGGGATCCGAGGAGAGGACTCACTTCGAAACACAGATACCCAAGAAGCGGGTTTATCGGCTCCTGTGCCACCGCGCTATGCCCGTCAGCTAAACTAATAGATAAAAGGAGCGGAAAAGTGACGGCGCTGTCGTATTAGCACAGATTCATCTCGAGGGGGCCCCCGCTGCCGTATTAGACAGATTCGTAGGACGAGGGGGAGGCGCAAAATAAAGAAGCTCACAACGACAGCTTCCCCCAAAACGAGAGTCGCGGCCGCCGTTCGCGGGCCGCTTATCTAGCCAGTGGAAAGTGAACGCGCCGGGTTAAGCGGTGCGACTCATCCCACAGATGGGCCGCGTCCACAATCATTTCCAAGGGTGCGGCGGATCCACGTTCACCCAAAAGGGCGAGGTTGGAGACGCCCTCTTCGAGAAATGCACCCTTGCCACCGAATCCGGGATGACGTCACCATAACGCTCCCACAGCCTGCGTATGCTAGGCCTAGACAGGGAAAGAAGGGGAACACGTATTCCCACAAACTTCACCCGTACTAAACAAAGGACAACACTTTACGACATTTATACTGACTTCCCACACCATGCCAGGTTGTCACGAATGACAATTGAAGAGGCAATGAAAACTGACGAAAACTAAACGCTTAATGGGGCGAACTTGTCCCCAAAACAAAACAGAAAAAAGCTATGGTCCCAGACATCAATGGTGGCGAAACAGCAGGATCCAACGCTGGGGCGAGACTGACACTGCTTGTCATGCGGAGTCTCCTTTGTACCCGTTTCAGTGTCTGGAACATTCAGCGTAGAACGTACGGCGCGTGAAACGTTCGGAACTCGATCAGACGACAATTTTCTCGAACTTACGAAAGCGTCAAGTTGGAAGAATAAATGATCGAATATTCTGCTGACTGGAATCAAACATACACCTTTCGCGTGGCAGTCAAGCAGGGTAACCATTCGGTCACGCACGCGCTCGCTTGGCGACGCGCGTGGAACTACTCCCTCCGTAAGAAGAACATCGTCCTGATGCAGCTTGGCGGGAAGTGAATCAGAGAAACAGAAGGAAATGATAGCAAACTACGGAGGCTCGTGAAACAGAGTCCTATCGAGCGTAGTACAAAAAACGGAGTTCACAATCCTATCGCTGGTAGTACGGCTTGAGGTGCACGACGTGGACGGCTTCCGATCGCGGAGGGCAGCGCGATAAATTACGTGTTCCGTCGGGCATCACCTCGTAGTTCAGATACCCAAATCGACGAAGCATTCTGTAGGGTCCGGAGTAGCATTTCAGGAGTCTGTCGCTGAGACGACGTCGTCGTACCAGGTTCCAGACACACGCACGGTCTCCCGGCTTGAAGCGAACGTCAATCCGACGAAGGTTGTTCCGCGTAGCGTCGGTATGTTGTTGATCCTGAATTCGGAGTCGGACGAGCTGGCAAACATCTTCAGCTCGTTGAGCAACAACCTGGGCGTCTTGGCTCCCATCGTCAGCTGGTTCATGCAGCAGCATTGCGTCATGCATGGTTGTTAGTTTTCGGCCATGCACCCGCTGAAACGGTGTTACTCATGTGGTTTCTTGCACTGCCGCGTTCTAAGTAAACGTCATATAGGGTAACACTTCGTACCACGTCTTGTGCTCTATGTCGACAAACATGAAAATCATGTCGGTGATAGTTTTGTTTACCCTTTCTGTTAGTCCTTCTGTCTTCAGGGGGTACGCAGTTGTTCGACGGTGGCTGTTGCTACTGAGACGTAGGATTTCTTGCATTAGTTGAGCCATGAACCATGAGCCATGGTCTTGAATGTGCACTTAGGGAGCGCCGTGCCGGAGGACGATGAGCTCGATGAAAGACTTCGTTACTTCCACAACAGCCCCAGAAGGAAGGAATTTTGTTTCGGCGTACCGCGTGAGATAATCTGCGGCGACGATTGTCCAGCTGTTTCCCGACGTTGACGGCGGATAAGGGCCAAGTAGATCCATTACTATCTGCCGGAAAGGTGCAGTTAGCAGAGGAATTGACTGCAGGAGACCGGCCAGCCTCCTAGGAGGTTTCTTGCGTCGCTGGCACTCGTGGCATAATCTTGTGTCTATGTGGACGGGTTTGGGGAGCTTGGGCACCTTTCACGAATACGGGCCAGTGTTCGGCTCTAACCAAGGTGTCCGGACCTCGAGCCGTCGTGGAAGGCTTGAAATATCTCCTTTCAAAGGTCGGTCGGGATTACCAGCAGCCATGGCATGTTGTTTTCCCCGAAGTTCCCTTCGTAGAGTACCCCTTGTCGAATGACGAAGGTCGGCAGGGTTCGTGAGAAATCACGTGGCATGGTATACCCGCGTCCATCCAAGTGCTCTTTTACTGAGCGCAGCTCAGGATCGTCTCGTTGACATCGTGCCATGTCGTCGGTGTTCACTGCGCTTAGGAAGCACTCGTCGTCACCGTCGTCACTGCTGACAGTAAGTGACACGAAAGAGGCTCTGGCCAGGCAGTCGGCGTCGCTATGATTGTGGCCTGACTTAAAAGCCACAGACATGGTGAACTCTTGCGGTCGGAAACTCCATCGAGCGAGGCGTCCTGACTAATCCTTGAGGTTCTCAAGCCAGCAGAGTGGTGGTCCGTGACTAGGCGAAACGGGCTCCTTTACAAGTACGGCCGAAACTTCGTGATTGGCCAGACGACCGTAAGGCATTCTTTCTCAATCGTGGAGTAATTTATCTCCTAATTTATCTCCGCCTAGTAAAGTGTCCGACATACGTAGGCAATGACGCGGTTGGTGCCTTCTTGCACTTGAACCATCACCGCGCCCAGTCCTGTGTTACTTGCGTCCGTATGAATCTTGGTTTCCGCATTCTTATCGAAATGTCCAAAAACGGGAGGAGTATGGAGTTGCCGCTTCAGGTCATCGAATGCCTGCGGACGTCCTTTTTGTTTGTCGGCGCTGGAAATGCTGAAACGGCGCAAGTCTTCTCTAGGTCTGGGCGAACGTTTTTGTTACTAATCACATGACCTAGGAACTTCAGTTTGCCATAGGCGAACCGACACTTTGATGGCTCGAGGTGAGTCCGGCGTTCCGTATGGCTTAGAGAACAGCTCGGTCTCGTCGCAAGTGCTCGTCAAAGTAGCCGGAAACACTACGACGTGGTAGGGGTAGACGAGACAGCTCTGCCACTACAGTCGTGCCAGTACTGTGTCCATGACACGCTGGAAAGTTGCTGGCGCCGCGCATAGTCCGAAGGGCATCACCTTGAACTCGTACAGTCCATCCGGCCTGACGAAAGCTATCTTCCCTTAATCCCGTTCGTCGACTTCGATCTGCGGGTAGCCGCTCTTCAGGTCCTTCGATGAAAAGTATCGAGAATGGCGCAGCCGGTTTAAGGCGTCGTCGATGCGCGGGAGTGGATAAACGTATTCTTCATGACCGCGTATTGCTGCCGGTAGTTCACCCAAAACCTAAGAGTTCCGTTTTTATAACCAGTACCTCCGGAGGGGCACATGAACGGCTTGAAGGTTGGATTTTGTCATCGCTCAGTATCTTTTGAACTTGCTTCTGGATGAACTCCTTTTCTTCGACGGAGACTCGGTATGGCAATCGATGCAGAGGGAAGGCGTCGGCGTCGGTTACGATGGGATGCTTCGCAACGGCAGTTTGGCACACCTTTGACGACGTCGAGAAGCAGTCGCTCAATTCGTTGAGGATGTCACTCAGCTGCCGTCGTTTTCGGCCATAAAGCTTAGGGTCAATGTGGAGCCGCGCTGGAGACGGAAAGCCTTGCTAATGCCGCGATGATTCTTCAGTAATCACGGTGATCTTTGGCGGAGTTCCGAAGTTCTTACTCAGGGCCCACAGCTGCACCTTTCGTGAGGTGTTGCGTTTCCTGTCAGAGGTTCGTCACGATCACCTCAGTCCGCCTATCTTGAAGTATAACTACTACTCTTGCGACGCGTATCCCTCTTCTAACGGAGCAATTTAACGTTGACTTCCAGAACAACTTCGCCGCAGGTAGCTGCATTGATCAGGAAGAGTTGTTGGGCACCATTGCAGAGGCGTCCTTGCTATGCGAGGCATCGGTAGAGCAGAAGCGCTCCGGCATTTTTGGAGGCTCTTTACCTTGGTCTCCGTTGGCAACGCCAACTCCATGCGTTGACGCCCTTAGTTTTCTCGGCGACGTGGGCGGGGACAAGCTTTGTCGGCGGGACCGACGAAGGGGCGATGCCGGACGTCGTGGGGATGGTGAGCGGGATCCACGGGAGCAACCCGGCACTGAAGATGGTGGACGGCGCAGGTACTCTTCGATGCTTCTTGGTCATTTAACCAGGCGGGGCCGAGGGTCGTTCGGCGCATACCCTCTCAGCGCCACCTTGCGGAAGCTGCCCCGTATGTAAACGTGGCCCACCTCCCCGCAGTGGTAGCATATAGGGCTTTGGTCAGCCGCTTGCCACACGTCGATCTTCCGAAATGCACGGGGCTCCTGGCAGGCGTAGTGAACCTTGGTCGTCGTGGCGTCGATCGTACTGTGGCGCAGGAGACTGATGTCGGGGCGGAGCGAGGAAGAGGGGGTGGCCGTCAAGCCATTGCGCGTAAGTTAGCGGGGGTTCCACCAGTACTGCCACGCTGATGGGAGCCTCTGGTTGGATGGCTCTCTGGACTTCTTCCCGCACAAACTCGGCGATGAAGATTGAGGTGGAGCGATCCGTGGCGGGTAGGGTTTTCCGGAACTCTTCCCGGACGATGTCGCGGAAAATTTCTCGAAGGTTATCGGCGCTGGTGTCGCTTTGGTGGAATCGGTAAGATGCCGAAGTCGAAGCAACAGGCGTTCTGGGAAGTCGGTTGACGTGGCTGGCTCAGATCGACAGGGCATGCTCGATTTTAGTTGCTTGGGCAACGGATTCATCGACAGTACTTGGAGGGTTGCGAACAAGGCCGCCGAAGATGTCAATCTTCACGGCTCTCATCAGGACGCGCAGCTCTTCTTTTCGGTGAACTGAGGGTCGGCGCGGCTGCTAAGGCGGAAGACGTCTTCAACTAAGCTGGTTAGCGTTTCGTTGGGGCCTTTAGTTCTTATTTGCAGGAGGTCTTCAGCTCGCTGTCGCTGTTGGTGGTTCGTGACTGTCTCCTTCAGGCCAGTAATACAGGTGTCCCACGACGCAGGTGAAGTCTCGTGGCTCTCGAGCCACTGCCTCGCTGTACACTCGAAGGAGAAGTAGAAGTTTTGGAGGCGCTGCTCAGTGGTCTGCACATTATAGCGGCTAAATTTTTATAGTGCAAAAGCCAGTCCCCCAGATCCTCGAGAGCCTCACCATGGAAAGTCGTTGGGGATCGCTGGGAGACGGGCAGGTAGACGACGGCCGCGGCTCTCGGTGTCTGTGACGACTGGCGGTTTATCGGCAGCCTCGGTGGCTGCTTGGTCTTGACTGGCAGAAGTCCGAATTCCGGGTGTAGGCCTTGGGTGCGGTGGCTTAATCGGGTCTCCGTAGTGCCTTGGTTGAGTCTTCCTGGCATTAGAGTTGGAATAACACTGCGGGGCTTCAAAGGGGTACACTGCAGGGAGACTCGTTACCCCACTCCTCCACCAAAATCTCACGAATGACAATTGATGGGGCAATGAAAACTGAAGCAAACAAAACGTTTATTAGGGCGCACTTGCGTCCAAAACAAAACAGACAATACCTGGCGTCGCAGGCGTCCATGGCGTCGAAACAGCAGGATCGAACACTGGGTCGAAAGTGATTCCTCTCTTTATGCGGAGTACCTTACGTACATGCTTGGGTTTCTGGAACATTCGGCGTAGAACATTCTGAACTCGATCAGACGACAATGAAATTGAACTCGCAACAAAGCCAAGTTGAAAGAGTAAATAAAAGAGCATTGTGCTGACTGTAATCGTACATAGACCTTGCGCCCGACAGTCAATCGCGGTAACCATTCGGTAAATCACGCACTCGCTTGGAGACACGCGTCGCAATATATTGATAGGAATTGTCACCTGGGGAATTAGGTAGCTTCGGCTGTAAGTATGGGTCCTACATATTGTATAAGCATAGAAGTGACAAAAAAACAACCGCATCTCCACGTGGTGAATGATGTTGATTGGGGCGAAGCTCTGGTGGTGCTTTTCTGCGGAGACGCTGAGCCGCAGCATGCCGAGTCTTTCGTTCATTTTCATCCATGTCACGCTGCGGTCAAATGCTCAAATGCGTATATAACCACTTTCCATACCAGAGATTCTCTTTCTGACATGGATGAAAACGAACGAAAGGCTCGGCATGCTGCGGCACACTGTCTCCACAGACGAGCAGCACCAGAGCTTCGCCCCAATCAGCATCATTCACCACGTGGAGATGCGGTTGGTTTTTTTTGCCCTACACGAGCACGGGAGCACGTGCTCACGTGCTCGTGAGCACGAGCACCCGACGCCGGACATCGGACGGACATACGGACATGGCTAGCCCCTAAGGAGCTTCGTCCCTAAAACTGTATGAACTCATTTTGATCTACTAGCTGGCTGGTCCTTAGACTCAAAATATCTCAGTACAGCTGCGGTGTCCACTTCAGCCACCGCTCGATCAGTCCCCGCCTCGACAAATCTATAACATGACGCAAGGTACGAAGTAACTATTGCGTTAGAGTTGGACAATCGGGAGGCAAGGCCATACCCTTTACTGTTCCGGCACCGACCATCCGCGAGCTCACTGCCCGGGCTCTTCCCCGTGCCGTCCTCTTCTTTTTCTTACTTAGACGTTGCGGGCTCATGTCTGGCCCCCTCCTGGCCACGTTCAACTCACTTCCGTTTTTCAAACGTGAGGCTGTGGGGGTTTTGAAGATGGGGATTCTTCTGGGCCGACGGAAAAGAAGTCGCCGGGCTCGGACACAATCGCGTTCTCGACAGCCGCTGGAGCAGCGACGGCGAAGGGCGGGCCGCAGACGGACGTCGACGCGGGCTGTGCGCGACGACTGCGGGTATTGGACGGCGTTGGTGGCGGTGCCGCGTCCTCCAGTAGGATGAATGAGGCTCCGGGCCTCGGGTGCGAGCAGCTCCGGTCGGTCTCGTTGAAGCAGCTGAATTGCCACCTCCACGCCAGCAGGGGGAGACAGTCTTCAGCCGCTTCTGTTGCACGCCTTTCTCCGTGTGTGTCTCCGGGCGTACGAGCGAGACCCCGCACAGCGAACCGCTATCCTCAGACCCAGGGAGCGGGCCAGAGTTGACAGCGTATGCCCTCGGAAGGACGGCAGTGTGGTGTCGGCGGGCTGCCCTTCCTCTGGCCTCCGTTGTCGTTTCCGTCGTGGAGAGACGAAGAGAACTGCACCCTTGTCCTCGGACGCAAACCTCGTGGCTACCGCGCGGCCGGGGGGCCTACTCTAAGCTGATCTCCCCGCCGCAGACAGGGTTAACTCTTTCCGCGGAAGGTTTAACACGGCTGGGGCAGATGAACCTGCTCCGGCCGGGTTCGGTAGGGGCTCTGCCGATACCGACCGGCTCGACTACCGTGCCTCCTCCTGGGTGACTGCCTGAAAGGTCGGGTGCCCTGCGAGACGGACTACCAGAATTCAAGATGGTCGCATTGGCTGACTGAGGAGGCCGTGGCGTCCACGCTCTGCCCAGATAGGTTTCCCCTTCGGGGACACTTTCTTGAGCGGTGCGACGTCGGGCGCCTCACACCGGTCGTTCCAGGTGGGCACTCTCTGTGATAGAACACCGTTAAAGCCGTGCAGAATAATTGCACTCCGCGCAACACGTTTTTGCGAAGGCCTAGTTATTGTCAACATCCTCATAAACCGGCTGACCACAGCGCCTAGTTCGCGCTCGGGGCCAGGTGCAAGGGGTGGCTAGAGTGGCACGCTCTTCATCTCCTGGTCGCGAAGGAAATAACCCTTTAAATCGGCGACGTAACAACGTCCAGACTGCTCGTTTATACTGAGCCGAGTGATTCCGCAGGTAAGACGCGGCACCTTTGCCGTTACCTCGTAGGACCCTCCCCACTTCGGATCCAGCGAGGCAGGGAAACGGCATGCCGCGCTGCTCAATGGGCGGGTTCTACGTAAGACTCCATACCCGACGTTGAATTCTAGATGACGACTCTTACCACCACGCGCCGCCTGCTAGCGCCTTGCGGAATCCACATCTTGCCACGGGGCCAATGATGTTGCGGACGGCCAGCTCCCACGAAAAGTGACTCACCAACGGCTGCATCAAACCCGAAAGCTTTTCGCCTCTCGGCTTAGCTTTCTGGCAAGCCGGGCATCTCCAAGTGCACCGGAATAAGTTCTTGCTTATCTCCTTCCAGGTCCCTGCGCGACCAAACTTACTAAATTGCCGCCACTGTCATTACCAGTCGGAGAGGAGTCGTTCAAGCATCAGACAAACCTCTTTCGTAGCCTCTTGAGAATCAAAAGCTTAAAAGGAGAGTCACCCCTCTGCCATTCTTCGACCGTTGGGTTTACGCGAAGCAACAAACCGTCTTGGCTCAGCAGATACGAATTCCAGTGCCCATCAACTCACCCGCCAGCGTTCTCGCTGTAAACTGCAACCTTCGCAACCTTTCTCACACCCGCTGAAGAATTTGCCCGCCATCGCTGCCGGTGTCAACTGCTATTATAGCAATTTCTCAACACTCCTTGACAAACCCGTCCGCCCGTGCTCGCGGTATAAACTGCCGTTCCCGAAATCTTTCTGACACCAGCTGACAAAAATCCATATGCTCCCTGGGCCTCGACAAGCTCTTTCTTGCTCATTGCTTCACCCCAAGTAAGGTCACACTGCTCACTCGTGGAAAGGTATAAAACTACTACGATACCCGATCTGGGAGTTTTCGATTCGTCCCGTCCACAAGCAGCCGGGCTCCAACGTGTCTTCGGGTGGCGGGGTAGAGGGGGGGGGGGGGGGGGGGGGGGACTGTGTACAGAGCTTGACAGTGTTAGCGCGACCAAGGCATTGCCAGTTTTTTGTGTTTTTCTCATAAAACCAAAAGGTTGTCATCAAAGATAGCGTTGTTATAGAAAGAGCTCAGTTAGGACACTAATATCAGGGGTAAAATTGTGTGCCCACTAATGCTCTTTCCTAATAAAATGCGAAAAGGCAAAGATGTCGCGTTCGCGCTAACAGTGTTGCGAAGGGTACGTATCCAGGTCGTGTAGGAAGTCGCATATTGATTTTCTCTCCTGGTCTTCTGATGTATCGACATCAGGACGTTCAACCTCTTTCGGGGCACAGACGTAGGCCCAGCATTCTCGACACTCGCGAAAGCGTCTCGGAAAATAGTCGTCATGGTGCGGATGAGTTCACCAATTTCTCCCACGGCCGCCATCGGAGCTGGAGTCAAAGGCTCTGACACCGTTCGGCGTCCCATGACTTCACTCACCACAACACGTCATGGTGTCAGACCCCGCTGACCCTCGCTTGGACACAGCATTCTTATTCGCTGTCACGTTTAACCTTGCATCGACGGGCAACGTTGGTTCCCACCTCATTTAGGGGCGCCATTCCTTCTAAATATATGAGGAACGCGTCGAGTATGATTTCCAAAAAAATATCAAAAGCGAGGACCAGCTGATCGAGCCCTACGTCCGAGCTCCAAATATGGCACTCCACCGACCAATCTGGCCCCGCCTCGACCGGCCCGAAAGAGATCACACAATTCAAGGTCCAAAGGATATACTATCTCACAGTTGGACGAGTTATTGGCAACGTTTATTCCTTTATCGTTCCGTTGCCGACCATCCGCGAGCACGCTGCCCGACGTCTGCCGCGTGCCGTCCTCTTGTTCTCACTTGGCTCTCGCGGGCCCACGTCTGGCACCCTCGTGAAAACGATTCCCACAAGCTGAAATGACGGAGACGGCAGGATTGGTGTCAATAGTGTCCCAAAGCGATACCCGTTTTAGGGCACTAGTGATACGCTTGCTAAAAGCGATCGCAAAACGAAAGGGTTCCTTCTTGGCGAAAAAGCGTTCAACCCAAACTTCACAAGTTTCGTTTGGAAAGCATTGACCGGAAAAACAAAAGCGTTTTAGTGGGATTGTTGAGTTCCGCTTATCCTCTCCTTCTGGTCGACCGGAGCGCCGGAATAGATTTTACAGTGCTTGTGACTTTCTGCTATCTCCTCTCTCTCCCTCTCTCTCTCTCTCTCTCTCTCTCTCTCTCTCATTTTTTGGGGTTAAATGGTTGCACGTTGCACCTACAGAGAGTTAAATGGGACCTTGTCTTTGAGCTAATTCTGACCACCTTCGCGTTCAAAATGTTTTCACTGCAGAGCTACGAAATGCCGTGACACAAATTAAGAAAAATTATCTCTTAACGGGTTAAGCAAACGAAGCTTCTTGTGTTTTCTGTTGAAGATTTATCAGGAAGATGGGGAAGGTGCACTAATATAGGATCTTCGTTTTTACAGCGAAATCATGAACTGTCTCAGGAAGCGAGTTTACGTCATCAGTTTAAGCGCGAAAATGGCTCCTGATTTCCGCAATTTCGCCTTCGGTTTCATTGGCTGGCGCGTGAAGACGGGGCTCCCATTGGCCGCTGCACCATGGCCTGCAAGATCCGGAAACGCGCGCGCGCTGGTACAGTGCAGACGACAAAGGAAGCGGACGAGCGGCATGTATGCTTTAGCATTCACGGCTGAAAAGAAATGCTTGGGTGTACCTCGAGTTCTTTTAGGGGCGAAGCTCCTTAGGGTCTAGCTTTGTCCGGCGTCCGTGTTCACGTCGATTGCCATCCCATCTGTATTAAAAAAAAAATGTTTGCGTTGTCGACAGGATTGGAACCTGTCTGGGGAGACCCCAATAAATTTCTAGTCGATCGCCTTAGCCACTCGGCCACGACTGCGTGACGAGTAGGGGGCTCTGAGATGTGGTAGTAACTCAAGAATTGGGGATTTCATGGATGAAACTCTGCATGTAGCCGCTGAACATCTATACAAAAGACGACGTTGCGGTCAAATGCGTATATAATCCCGTTAAACTTTGCATTCATTGGCTCAATGTTTGTAGACGAGAGCGCGCTGCGGTCAAATGCTCAAATGCGTATATAACCCCGTTCCATATCACACATTCTCTTTCTGACACGGATGAAAACGAACGAAAAGCTCGGCAAGTTGCGGCTCAGCGTCTACGCAGACAGCAAGCTGCTCCGGAGAGGATAAAAAAAATTCAGCACTACATATGACCAAGATCAGTATCATCAGCACCACCAGAGCTTCGCCCCAATCAACATCATTCACCGCGTGAAGATGCGGCCATCTTTTTTTAATTTACTCTTTTGTAAATGAATCCGGAAAATTTATGCTAACGTGTTTTTTTGCAAGTGAGATATACGGCCACAAGGTCATAATATAGCTAGCTAAATGTCGCACTACGAGAAATAAACAAAGTGTAGTTAATTCCGAGGTAGCACGCCAGAGGAATTCCCAACTTGGGCAAAGGTCTGGCAAACATAAGGGCCCAACTTTGTCGCTGTTAGGTTTTCGCACCATGGCACTCATCAGTGCCAAAGTACAGTGACTAATTATAGCCTTAGTTGCGCGATCCTAGGGCATGCCAAAGTTTGGCTCTTCTCTGGTACACCAGAGGAGTGCCAAAGTTGGTGCCATACTTGAGCCATAACTGCCATAGTAAATCCTAATCTGGGTATTCGGGGCATGCCAAGGTTGGGCATTTCTCTGGTCCGCCAAAGGAGCGCCAGAGTTGGTGCCATACTTCAGCCATAACTGCAAAGCAACGGCTAATTTCGGTATTTGGGACGTGAAAAAGTTTGACTTTTCTCTGGTCCGCCACAGGAGTGCCGAAGTAGTAACGTACTAGAGCCATAACTGCTCGAGCAACGCCTAATTTGCGCATTTTGGACATGCCAAAGATTGACTTTTCTCTGGTCCGCCACAGGAGTGCCAAAGTAGTGCCATACTTGAGCCATAACTGCCAGAGCAACGTCCAATTTGGGTATTTCGGACATGCCAAATTTTGGCGTTGCTCTGGTCCACCAGAGGAGCGCCAAAGTTGGGGCCATACTTGAGCCATAACTGCCATAGTAAATCCTAATTTGGGAATTCGGGGCGTGCTAAGGTTTGGCGTTTCTCTGGTCCGCCCGATGAGCGCCAAAGTTGGTGTCATAATTCAGCCATAAAAGCCAGAGCAACGCCTAATTTTGGTATTTCGGACACGCCGAGTTTGGCTTTTCTCTTGTCCGCCACAGTTGTGCCGAAGTAAGTGCCAGACTTGAGCCACACTGCAAATGCAGCGCCTAATTTGGGTATTTCGGACATGCCAAGTTTGGCTTGTTGCGCCACAGTTCTGCCAATGTACGTGCCAGATTGAGCCATAACTGCCGCAGTAAATCTTAATTTGGCGATTCGGGGCATGCCGAAGTTTGGCTCTTCTCTGGCTACCCACTGACGTGCCAAATAAGTGCCAAAAGTGGCAAAGAAAGCCGAGAGGCGTGCCCGAGTTTCGAATATCTCTGGTGTGTCACAGATGTGCTCTTTCACGCGTCCCAGAAGAGAATTAAATTAAATAAGCGTTGGAAACACGATGGTAAGATGCCATCACCTCCGTTCTTAAGCAGCACGGCAATACTTTACAGTATAGTGCCAGTGCCGGCCGAAAGTCGGTTCCAATATCGCTCAAATGTCCAGTTTTGCACCACCGTTTGATATCCGGCAGGTATTGCCGTACAGCTGTTTTGCCGCGGCCCAGCGTTCGCGCAATATTGTGTGAATACTCTACGATGAGTCTGCACCGTATTGGCCGAACGTTGTGCAAGTCTGTGTACGTTGCATATCATTTGTTGCGTATTCAATCACATATAGGGACAAACAAAAATTTTGCGATCGCTCACAGAAGTTTATTAAACCACTTACATTACACACAGTGTATTCTCGACATATTTACAAAGGTCACACTTCTCTGTAAAACGAAAAGCAAATTATAAAATAGAATTAACACTGTCCTCGGGCCAAGCGAACCTTATCACACGAAAAACCGGGGAGATTGAGAGGAAAGCAGGACTACTATCAGAAGCATGGTTGCAGTGTACTTACTAATAAAAAAGCGATGTCATATAATCATAGATAGATACATAATCCAACTCAGGCACCCCACAAACTCCCTCGAGAAAGGAGGTTGCGCACATTCAACTGACGTCTCGTCGTCGGCGAAGAGCACTTTTTGTCGAAGCTTGTCCAACAAACACATCACAAGAATTCCACGAACTCCGGTGAAACAAAATGGCTGTTACCGAAAAATTGGCATGGACGTA
This sequence comes from Ixodes scapularis, assembly GCF_016920785.2. NCBI lineage: Eukaryota > Metazoa > Arthropoda > Arachnida > Ixodida > Ixodidae > Ixodes > Ixodes scapularis. Next base: position 95,404,636 of record NW_024609882.1, read on the forward strand.
TTCCGAACGTTTACGACGAAAAAACACGGCCGCGTCTGCAACCCACGGAAGCAACAGAACACTGAAGAGCGCAGTTTAAAAACCGGACCTACGTGGCCCGCCTATTTCTATAACTAGGCAAACGGCTTAAACAACAGCCCCAGAGATCCCATCAGCGTGACAGAAAAAGTCACGTGACAAATTTTCGTCCAAACGTTTTTGTAATACGCGTCCTACGTAGATAGGTCACGCCAAGTCACGCGTTTCGCTCCACTCATTGGTTAAAGCGGCTCTCGCGCTCGCTGACAGCTACACGAAGACGCAAAATCAGGTGGGGAGGATACGCAAAAGGCGAGGTCGAAGGGGCATTAACAACGCATAAAAGGAACGGCCACTTCTGCCGGTGACCTTGCCGCCTTGCCTAGTCTGTCAGCGCTCGGCTTCCATTGTGGGCCTCAGAAAGATAATCTCCTTTCTTGAGAGCGAAATGGAAGGGTGCTTATGTTTTTCGGGCTTGTCACCATCCGATAGGTCTCAATCATTTCTCTCCCGACTGGCTCGCAGTGGCCAGTCGGAAGAGAAATTAGAAGCGCAGCCGGGACATGTTTTCTCGTGAATGACGATCGGGTGCATAGAATCTGAAGCAGCTCTTTCGGCCTCCATTTGATGTTCTCGGATTCGGTCATTGAGGCATCGCCCCTTTTGCCCGAAGTACCTGGCCCCGCAGGACAGGGGGATCGCGTACACTTCCATCGCTTCCTCTCCTTTCCCCCAAGATTTCCCTTTCCGATACTCCCACGGAGCGGGCGGGGTTTGAGCTTGAAGCCGAAAATAAATGTTGTTAAAGTTTAAAGATTGTCCTGTCTGTATCGTTCCTTTTTTCTCTCCCCTTTCTAAATGTCTAAAAGTACAAACACGCTAAAATAGAAGGTGTTTCGAGATTTCATTTTCATTCCCCAAGTGTGATGCGGGAGCCGCGCCACGGAGCCCCGGTCGTTTCCGCTCTTCGTTGTCGCTAGGAGTTGAAAGCGCTCAATCAGAATGCAAGACACGCACAGAGCAATGCTCGGTGTTGCAATGCGCCGCCTAATAATGTTATCTCTTGCGGAGACGTACGCACATCAGTCTCGCGCAGTGCTAGCTCAATGGCAACACTTTCTGTAAAGGCGGATTCACACCGGGAATGTAAGCAGTTGCGCGATCTGACTAAATTCCTTCGCAAAAAAAAGTAATTGGATGATCAATCTGGCGTGCGCGATGAGCGAGTCCAACGCCTTCGTTGGCGAGTAGCTTCTCAAAAACTGTCGCTCCGAACGCCGCTGATTGGCTCAGCCTCTCCGCGACTATAGATCGCATCGCAAAAAGTCGGGTCAGCAAGCGACTGCTCAAATCCCGTCTCCTTTTTCCCGCGATGGTCGCTTTTGCGATGAAAGTTATCGCGTGACTAGATCCCATTGCCGGTGTGAAGGTGCTTTAATGTCGAACCAGTCTCACGGCGCGTCCCGATATTGGCCCGATACACGCGCGAGTACAACATGAGGCACAATTTGCGTTTGCAAAGCCTGGTCCAGCAGCGTCAAAACATTCAGCCAACCTTTGGACTGGAGAAATCAAGAGACACCGAAAATAAGCTAAAGTTGCCAGCCGAATTAAATTTGATTTTTAGTTAAATAAGATGAAGACCACCCGCGTACATCAAATACCTCATCACCCGAACTCCAAGGCAGTAAGCCTAGTTCTGGCACGTTTTTGGCAACTTTGGCCCGTAGCTGCCTGATGACAACCGAATTATCGGGAAGCGAAGCCTAACTTTGGCACTTGTTTGGCAACTTTGACCCGTAGCTGCCAGATGGCAGCCGAACTATCGGGAAGCGAAGCCTAACTTGGGCATTCGTTTGGCGACTTGGGCCCAAAGATGCCAGATGTCAACCGAACTACAAGGTAGTAAGCCTAACTCTAACACATCTGTGGCGATTTTGGCCCGAATGTGCCAGATGACAGCCGAACTATAAAAAAAGGTAAGCCTAACTTTGGCATTAGTCTGGCGATTTTGGCCCAAAAGTGCCAAAGGCCTGGCGAACTACCGGGCAGTAAGCCTAAATCTGGCATTTGTTAGGCGATTTAGGCCCAAAGATGCCAGATGACAGCCGAACTACCAGGCAGTGAAGCCTAAGTATGGCACTTCTTTGGCGAATTAGGGCCAAAATACCCAGACTGTTGCCAAGGGAGGTCAGGCTTGGCTCTACTTTGACTTCTTCGGGATTTTCAATGCCCTAAACTCCCAGACGTAAGCCAAGTTTTGGCCCAGAACTCGGTGCTAACTGGGTTACATCTTTATTTAGTGCAATCGACCAGATTGTTTTAATTACAAACTTGCTACCGTCATCCAAAACCACCATATCAGTAATTTGTATCAATATCTGGAACATATGGGAACCACGCTTTTGCTCTGAACTTGACCACTTGTGGAACGGACACAACGCTGTTGTAAGATCGCGTCCGCGCGGCTTTTCCGTCCCCTGTCATCCGCTTTTTTCGCACCTTCAGTGTTCCGAATATTGCGCGAGTGGTCACTTTAATCAAAGGGACACTGGAATACCAAACAAACTTTTTTTGAAGAGCGTAAACAGAACACGTTTTTTCTTTGTAATTTTACACAAAAATGAACTAAATTTCGCCGACCTTTAGGCCTTTATACGCGTCATGGGATGGAGGCCAAGTTGCCCCTCCCAATACCACTGCGTTGGCTTGGCTGCTCGGCCGAGCACGCTGGCAAGCCTGGAGTCTCCCTTTCGCGACAGCCGGCGCGTCTAGTTTGTCGTCTGACAACGCCTGCTTTTTGCGTGAGCAGAGGCGCGGCAACCTCCGGCATCGTCTACGATTTCACACCGTCTATCGTCGTCTGCCATGTTTGTAGGACGCGGACATAAACGCTGCCCGTCGGCATCCCTTTTCGCCTTCGTGCGTCTGCTATTCCGCCCCAATCTAAAAACTTTCAGAACGGTCACAAGAGTCTACAATGAAAGGGTCGTTCCAGCCTTCCACCACGCGCGAACTACGGTTCAATACAAGCGTATGTCAGCGTCTGTGGATGTGCGTTAGAAAGCGACCAAGAGGTCAAAAAAGCAGCAAACTAAATCTGGTGTCATTTCGGCTCTTATATTTTTGTTTTTCTTGTCGCACCGCCTCTGCGAGCAATCTGAGAAAGCATCATGACGCAAAACTTAAACGTTGCCTAAAATTATTTCCTTTGGCAGGCCAAGTGCACAACAAAATTTGAAAGCTAATGGCCTTTTGAAGTGAAATGACGAGAACACGCCTGGACTAACTTGATAAAGCCGATCGCTTGGTTGACTCCAGCCAAATGGTTCGCTAATTCTTACCCTTGTAGGTATCTTCTCGGTATTGTCGCAATCACGACGGTTGCAAAATTCAGAAAGCAGCGGGCTGCTTTTAGGGAACCAACATCTTTATCTAGCATGAACACGCGAACAAAAAAAAAAATCAAGACAGATGAATCAATATAGCTGATGTGGCCTCTAGGCTTATGCCAGTTCCCGCTACGAAAACAAGCATCTGCACAGCGCTTCCGCAGGTGCATTCTTGCGACAGGTCTTTTCTGCAAAACACGTCCATTTACGGATCGTCCTCTAAACACCTCTGTAAAGTCGAAATGTTCCTCACTGATAAAAATAGAAAAGCCCAACAATTAAGCTATGTTCGCTAGGCACTCCGCAGACGCCGGCAGGCATGTTTGAACCAAAGCGGTAGAAGTGAACTAAAATACACTTGAAAATAATATTCCGTTACCTTTCTTAGTTCCTTTTCAAAGATATAAAAAAAAAGTTGATTAAAAAACTATTACGGCACGGAAACAGTGAATTTACAACATTTTCACGTCAATCATCTTTCCAGCCAATGAGAAATGTAAGCACTTTGTAAGCTCGGAAAGGGGCTTGGTGGGCAGCGACTTGCACATTCTGCACCTAACCACAGCATATGCGAAGTTAACAGCGCCATCTAGTGTAGCGCCGCAGAACATGCTCCGCTTCTCCAATTGGCTTGGGCGCTGGCATAGGCCAGGGCACGAAACCCTAGTCTTTTTAAGAATGCTTTCCTCGCACTCTCGCAGGCAAAGCGCTTTCGAAAACCAAGCTCCTGCGCCCGTGCCTTGGTCGGCACTCAAAGCCTAATTTCGAGCTGAAGTGTTCGTCCGCCACGCTAGCTGCGGCGAGAAACCAGCGAGTAGCAAGTCGACGAGCACGTACATGCGCGGAAAGCGCGTAAAACTATAGTAACCCTTAGCTTGCACGCGTGGTAGATGATCGACAACGGTGAGCAGTAGGCCTCCATTCTTACCGCCAACGCTACGAAATTGACAAACAGCGGAGGAATCTGAACGCAGCAAAGATGGCTGCGCCAAAACTGTTTATTTATTTGTTTCAAATACCCTCAATGTGAGTACATTGAAGAGGGGAGTCAGCTATAAAAATATTCACAATATGCACATACTAGTAAGAACGTTCTAAAACAGGACAATATCATTGATGTTAACGACCATGGCGGGAAGGCTGTTCCTGTCCAACGACGTTTGATGCATGAAAGAACGTTGAAATTACGATGTTTTGAAATTTGGAATGCGTACCTTATGACTATGATCAACGCGATCGAAGGTGTAGGGTGGTGGCTTAATTTATTTTTGACGAAGGGCAGCACTTTGGTGGAATAATGTACGAAACTAACACAAACGAAATGGCTAACGTGTTTTTCATGGTAGTAACGCTGGAGATGCGGTGGTAGTTTGACAAAATAAAGCGGGCGGTAATGGTTCCAGGTATAGTAATTAGTGACGAGTGAACAGGGTCCCGTACGGCTGCAGCATAGTCCAATTTTGAACGAATTCGAATTTCAGAGTGCAGCTCTTAGGCGCCCGCTTCCAGCTTGAGTGGCGTCGGCGTCGCTGTCGGCGTCGCCGTAGGCGTAAGTGTGCGGTGCATAATCGGCAAATTTCCCCGCTAAAGTAAGCGGAAAAACTTTCCCACTAAATCTAGCAGAAAAAATTTCCCGCGAAATTTAGCAGAATTTTTCCCGCGCAAAATTTTGCGAAAAAATTGCCCACTAAGTTTAGCTGAACAAAATTCTCCGTTAAATTTAGCGGAAAATATTCCCCATTATATTTAGCGGAAAAATTCTGTACTAATTGTAGCCGAAATATTTCCCCGCTAAACTTAGCGGAAAAAATTTTGTGCTATATTTAGCGGAAAACTTTCTCCGCCCAATTTAGGGGAAACATATCCCCGCTAAATTTATTGGAAAACATTCCTTGCTAAATTTATCCGAAACAAATATCCTCGCTAAATTTAGCGGACAAAGAATTCCCTGCTAAATTTAGCGCAAAAGTTTCCCGCTAAATTTAGCGATAAAAAATCCCCTCGATATTTAGCGGAAAAATTTTGAGGCTCGGTTGCGTAGTTATCACCATGTCGAGTATATTTGATGATAGGGTTGTGACCCTGGTCTGTTTTGTGACGAGTCGGGAAAGGTTGAACATTAGACCGATCTCACAGCCAGTTTTATTACGCCACAGCTGCCGCCGTACATCGTGGGAGATGTAGTCTTTCTGCACGCGCGACAACCCCGCTGAGGGCCTGCGCGAGCAGAGCACCAGGCGGTACGAGCTGCCTCGTGGACTGGTGCCTGCCTCCTATGAGCTGCAGTGATGGCGGCGTCACGCATGCGTGGAACGCTTAGTTGGATCGGTCTATTGGTTAGTCTCGGATGAGAAGGCACTAGACACAGGATCAACGGTAGCGCAAGAAATGCTGGGGTAATTGAAGTTACCCATTAATAGAACCGGCATTCCTGGATACTGTACAACAATTCGGTTAACACAATCATGTAAAAAACTCTAAAAAAATTGCTACATGAAGGTCGGTAGCATATACATGTAATTATTTGTTCTTGCTTAAACCTAATGCAGACCCAAACAATCTCAAGTACACAGGCCACAGTGGCAGAGGGAGTAACTAATGAATAAGCAAACGCCACTAAAACACCAGCGCCACTGCTGGCCCGTCAATGGCAACGGAATGTGTTGAACCTTTTCTGACAATGAAGTAACTCGCTGTCAGTCGCCTTGCTAGATAGCCTCGACTCAGTGAGGGCAGACGTCTGCATCACATGAATCGGCAACTAAGCACAGTTCGTCACGTTTACGGATTAGACTGCGAATTTTAGTGAACAAAACAGAACATTTTTGAAAGACGAACGGGTTTCACTGCGCCTCACTGGTAGTTAAAAAGGCACAGGAGAAGAGGGCACAACCTGAGCATGGGAGGGGGACAGTCGCCGCAGAAACTTGGTGACGGGGCGTGGATAGTTCATAAATAGAGTCTTCGATTTCATTGTGCGCATATCACGTGTTATTCATTAACCGTTTCTTATACACGAACTCAACACTGTGATTCCACACTGTGGTGGTAGCACGTCCCGCGGCCTTCCGGTCTGGTGCGGTGGCCGGAAGTCACCGACGAGACATGCATCCCAGTGTTCTTTTAGAAGAAACCAAACAAAAACCTGCCTTCTCTTCAAAACGCCGCCACGGAGGCTGTACCAAAAGAGTCGAGAAAGGTTTGAAGATCAGTTTTTATGTGGTTTTTGTCTGCTCCGTTCGTCCGAGAACCTGGATAGTAGCCATGAAAGTGGCACGCCAGAGGCTTTCGTACAACGATTGCTTGTGCGAGAAACACTTCGCGTTGAATTCAGAAATACTTGTGATCGTCAGATTTATTTGTTCTGTTCCAAGCTGCGTGAGGAAAAATGTATAAGTTGTCCGAACAACCCGCGGGTTCATTGTGTCTCCAAGTCCAAACGTCTGCCTGATCGTTCAAACTGTCGTCTGCTCTCTTAAACTTTTCTGCTTTTTGCCGTTTGCTAGTTCAAACGCAACGGCCTGTAGACCAATCGTTGACACGTAAATTGCGATATAATGTAAGTGCTGGCCTCAGAAGACTTTCAAGTTTTAAAATTGGTAGGGTTAAGTAGCCTCAGTGTATAGAGTAGATACAATGGGATGTTGATAATTGTTACCACTGGCCAACACGGACTTGCAATGCACGATTTTGCTTGCGATTTTCAGCATTGGCGTCGAACATCACAGGCACGGTCCACACTTTTGCAGCCCGAGCGACGCAATGACTGAAAATTGCGAGCAGAATCTCATTGTGCGAGTCAGGCTTTAGCGCTCATTCTGCGGTGGGTCCGCGGAATGAATCGCCGCACGCCACATTATTCACGCGAAGCGTATTCTGAAAGTTACCCGAAAGCGCCATGCTCTACGCCATGAAATACAAGGTTACTTCTGTGTGACCGGTCTTTAATCTCGTCTAATCTATTATGCAAAGTGTTAGAACCTTTTTTCAACTCGCTCAAGAGGGTCGTGGACACTAGCCAATTAGTGATGAAATTCGTCGATTGAAGCTGCCTTCAATTCGATAGTAGATACCCTCGTATCGATATTTGCAACCGTGACTTTTTGTTGTTCATGATTTGATTTTAGTTCCTTAATCGAGGTCAGTACGTTGTTTTGCCCTTGTTCAACTCTCTGATTGCGCACGTTTGTATCTTGCAACAACCACGTCATTCTATTTAGTTGCTTAGCCAGTTCGGCATTAGGTGGAGCGGGGTTAGTCCCTACACTATCAAGTAACAGCAACAACACTCTAAACGAACTCAGCGAAGCTTCTGTGCACGGAAGCAGTACAATACAGAGATAGTTCAACTTGAAACAATAGAAACCGTCTTGATTGCCAACTTATAGCGTTACAAGAACGAAGTTTACGATCTTTGGACTGCATCCATGCCCACTGACGATCCACGGGGAGGGGCCCATGTTTCTAGGTCATTATGATGGTGCAGGTGTCGACGTGACTGTTACGGAAAGACAGAGGCGAAGCTGGTTGATAACAGACACGAAGAAAGCCTCAGTTGCCGGGCCCAATTTCCTGCCTAGTTTTACTGGAAACTCCGATAAAGGGGACGCCTTTCATGCGGAAAGAATCTCTTGGTCCAGGCAGATTGGCGCCCGAGGAGCCAGGGTGGACACCAAAGGCCGTCGCGCTCGAGAACTGTAGGGTCAGAAAAGCGAAGTTTCCGATGTGCGTCTATGGCGTGCATCCAAGCCCAGACGTTCGTACAATTTTGCATATGGTCGATTGCGTCTAGCGGCGTAAATATTCTTAACAAAATACTTTTGGTTGTACTTGTTCTTAAACATATACGTGTCGCGTGTGCGAAACATTACTTCATTTCTGCTGTGTCCCTTTAACGCAATACCTTGGATCCCAAGCGCAGAGATCTTTCTCAAATATATTTATTTAGTTTATTTGGATGACGCTCAACAAGTTTACTATTGGAACAATATGTATATTTTCACAAATCAAAAAGTAAATTACACATTCTAGCTAATTGTTCAAATATTTGTGACAAATATTCACCTATATTTTGTCCTCCTCGTCATATAGGGTTCTTGCGTGGGGTCATGATGCAACCCAACCTCTCGTTTGGAAATATCGCCAGGACTCGCCTAAATTCATGTTGGTAGCATTCTTTGCTGTTACGCTGTTTTATGTGCGTTACGGTAACGTTCGCGTTGTAGTTTGTCCGGTCAGTCAAATTATAACATGGTCACTTGCGGTCTGAATAATTGTTCTAGCCGTGAAACTCGGTGAAAAAATAAAGCTACAGCTATCATTATATATATATATATACATATATATATATATATATATATATATATATATATATATATATATATATATATATATATATATATATATATATATATATATATATATTTAACTTGGGGAATTATTCTAAACAAGGAGAAGCTGACGCTCGAGCTCCGTATTCTTTCACCCACACATAAGCAGTGGAGTGTACTAAAATATTACCGCAAATTGAGCTCAATCTTTGGCTATACTTTATTTTGATTATGTGCATGCACAAGCAGGTACTAATCCAGTGTTACCAGGTAGTATTTGTTGTCTTTCTTGCTTCTGCAGATGCTCCGCATTGCTATAGCACGCCCCCCCCCCCCCCTTCCTTCCTTCCTTCCTTCCTTCCTTCCTTCCTTCCTTCCTTCCTTCCTTCCTTCCTTCCTTCCTTCCCGTATTGAAGAGCCGATACTGATAAAGAGCTGGGAAACAGCCACAGAGACTGCTCTGAAAAAGTGGCCCCAATCTGTCCGCCAGAACCGAGCTAATGGCAAACACAACGCCGCCATTTCTCCCGCAGCGGCCACTGGAGGAACAGCACGTTACTTCTATTTTGGCTTTAATCGGCCATTTTGGTGCCGAAACAGATACAGGTGAAGAGGTTACAGGCGTGCCCCCCTCCCCCCTCCCCCCCCCCCCCCCCCGTCTCCCCAGCGGATGCGCCGCGAATTACTACCGAAGTTAAAATGCACGTATAGGTCGGCACGCGCTACCTTAAACGACCGCTAAGGC